>NC_135783.1:146030446-146376446 GCF_051106095.1 Pogona vitticeps | reverse complement strand
GGACCTTGTGACATGTTAAAGCAGTTCTCAATATTTGACCCACCAGCTCCCAGATTCTCTAGCAATCATGGCCAGTAGACAGAGACTCTTGGAGCTGAAGTCCCAAACATCTGGAAATTCAAAGGCTGTGAACCATTTTCTGAAAGACTAAGGATGTGACTAGGCAACCAAGCTGTCTCAAGTTGATTTGGGTCAGTCCAAAGTTTCCTATGGCAGTTAAGTCACTGTTGTCATTCATATTGCATATTTAATTGTGCCTGTCAATTTTCCTGGCAGGAATCACACATTTCAAATTGTGACAATTCTTACTGAAATCGAAGGTTGCCCACCCTCTGTCATTACCCCTGCCCTTTTTTTGGGTGGGGGGAAGGCAGATGACATAGTGCTGAATTGCTATAGCAACATGTGAAACTGCAGTCCTTATCTGACACAGCATTAAATTGAAAATGCATAATTTTAAAAATACATTACTGTATTTGGTGGAGAGACAAGAGGCACTTAACTGGCATACCTTTCAACACAGCACAGTATGTTAGTACAACGGGAACACGCCTCTCAAGTGTGGGCCTCTTGTTTGTCCTCCAAACAATGTTTTAATTATTAATATTACTATATCAGATAAATGCTTCACAAGCTGTTATTTCAACGCAGGGCTACGTCACTTGCAATCTTTTTTTTAAAAAAGATGGTCCTCCCTCAACATCACTCTAGGATACATCTGCCACTGCCTCTTTGGAATGATTTAGAGATGATCACACATACCAGAAAATGGAGTCAGGGTGGGGGGACAGATGCAGGTGGAATGGCTAACAAAAAAAAAAATCACTAGGCTCTGCCTGTTGAACAAAAAGCAATGAACAGCCATGAAAAAAAAAGTTTGGGCTTACTCACAGTTAGCTGTGCGTCATGTAATTGATGGAAAGTACATTGAACTTAACTGTGCCAATTCTGGCTAAAGATACGGGGTAAAGTGCACTGTACCACACTCTAATACTTTTATTATTGTGTATGCCTATGACAAAATAACTTTAATTCACATATGTTTATGTGACAATAAATTGCTTAGTCTTTAAGATGCCACAGCCTTTTACTTTCTAAATGTGATTTCTATTTTCTGTATTTATTTTTTTTGGTCTCTGCTTATTTAAACCTGCTTGGTCCAGGCAACTGTATTCCATTTGGCACAAAATAAGCAAGTTTTTTTCATAGTTCCAGATTAAGGGACTCAAAGCAATACTCTTTATGTATAGTGTTCTTGTGAACTGAAATCCCCTGGGGTCTGAGTTATACAATGGTGTACCTACAGTGTACATTGGAAGCTGAAATTGTGCTTAATATGCTCAGTTTTCTAACCTTTTGATGTGATGCGTATTTCCTTTCTCTTTTCATAGGCTGTTCACATTGCCAAATCTTGAGGGTCTTGATATTTCCTATAATGAATTTGAAAGCATTCCTAATGAGATTGGAAATCTCAGGTACTGTAGAAGTTTGTCTATTTTAGCGTATTTCAACTCTGCTCCCTTGCCCCGCTGTGTATCAGCTGGTTATTCTGTTGAGGTGGGCGGTGAACACTTCAACGTACCCTCCACAAGAGGATCTCCAGAACACTGGCAAACAAAAAAAGATCTCGACCTTTATAGCTCTACTTCTCCAACAGCTTATACTCTTGTTTGAAGCACCTTAGGGACCACATCACCTTTTAAAATATAGTCAATAGTTGCATATTGAGATAGGCTGAGATAGACAGTTTACTCCCACCGCAATAGCCACAAATGGCCAGGAAAACTGGGCTAAAGGCCACATGTGCAGATGCACACAGACAGTCTCCTATGCCCATTCCTACTCCATCTCCTTACATATTAAGGGACATTCATATTTCCAATTATTATGATATTTTGCCTCCAGGCACAACAATGCTTCAAAGTACTCCACCCAACCAGTCTGACATGCAAAAGAAGCTTGTGTTTTCACTCCCAGTGACCAATCATAAGATTAAAAAGTAGGCTAATTGACAACATGTAGAATGATGCAACCATAAAAATGTCTGAAAATATTTTTTCCAGTAGAGGCCATATCTGCTTAGTGGTGTGCTAGTATATTTTACACACATGGTGTGTGCTACTTCAGCACAGTGCTTCTGTTGGTGAGCATTAAAATAATAAGTACATTCATTCTTCTACAATGGCCAAACAACCCCCTTCTACATAGCCTGCAAAGTGCTGTTTTTCAGCTTGAGCTGGGGGGGTGGAAGTAGGCAGCAAATAGGAAAAGTTTTCTCTTTGCACCTCCCACTTCACAACTGTGTTCCTGCTGCTCAGCTAAGTGGCCGGAAGGAAAAAATGGAATGGTGGCCACAACACTTGGGCAGCAATGTAGGCCACACTGGAGGCTTCCACTACCCACATAGGCCACGTTCCCCACACAGTTTCTCCCCACTCCAGTCAAGTAAATGCAAATTATCTGTGATGTCCAAAACATGGCCAGAGGACCATTAGAGTGTCTTTTTGTCTGTAAACTTTCAGTAAACTGACGTATCTCAGTCTAGAAGGGAATCTACTCTACGTGTTGCCTTGTGGGGTTTTGAAGCTTCAACTGAGCTGCCTCAAGGTGGAAAATAACTTCTTACACCCCTACTTCTGGAACGACATCTGCAAGCTTGAGCCTCAACGACTCACTGACATGGCGGCTCATTGCTTTGCCAAGCACAGTCTGTGGGAAATCTATCATGAGATCCCAGCAGACATCCAAGAGATTTTGTGCAAGTAAGTAGACTCGGGGGGGGGGGGTCATTTGAATTAAAATACTGTAAATGGAATAGGTGTGCAGGAGGAAGATTTTATTGGCCCATGACAACAAGAAACTTGTTTCGATCCAAACAGGAGCGTTGTTTACAGTGGCCACATCAAAAGTCGAAAGACAGCCATTAGAAGAGCAATATGAAGAAGCAGGAGGAGGATGGAAACCTCCCCATCAGTGCAACGCATGTTTTTTCCAGTAATCACGTAAATAAGGGAGTCCTCTCGAGCAATGGTGCTTTAATTGGCCTTGAAAATCTTACCTCAGGGCAGGGCAACAAACAAAGGCCTCAGGGTTTCACATGCCCATCCCTAGACCTTGATGGGTTGCCCCCCCCCACAACTTCTACTCCCCAATTTTTTTCCCTACAAAAATTGGGGAGTAGAATAATCAAGCTCCCTTGTGCCCTCTAGCGGGGAAAAAAATCTTCTAAATTTTAAAAATGTTTTCATTGTTACTCTGTTCTATTGTACTGATTGGCGTTTGTACATACTATCCAAAATGCCTTGCGTAGAGTGGAGTAGCGACCTGTGTTTAGTTTGATACGCTGAACACTTCAAACAATGTTATGCTGCTGTCAAATTTATTGACATTGTGCCCACACTATCAGAATAAAGCCACAGCTGCTAGGTCAGTGCCATGCTGCAGCCCCGACAGCTCCCTTTGAGAACGGTCTGCTCACTCCCTTCTCATAAGCTGGAGAAATCCCATGTCTTTGTTCTTTTAATTACTTCCCCTGGCTTCAGTGTGTAAAGCAGTGCACTGGTGGTGAGGTAGGTCTGCTGTTTCCCCCCGAAAATTAACTGTTTTTCCCCGAAAATAAGACAGGGTCTTATATTAATTTTTGCTCCAAATAAAGCATTAGGGTTTATTTTCAGGGGATGTTTTATTTTTTTTCATGTACAGCAATCTACATTTATTCAAACACATGTCATCTTCTGGTTGCTGCACAATGGTGGAGGGCAGGGTTTCACTTAACTGGGGCTAATTTTGGGGGTAGGGCTTATATTATGAGCATCCTGAAAAATCATACTAGGGCTTATTTTCAGATTAGGGCTTATTTTCAGGGAAACAGGGTACTGACTGGGGATGGTATTGCAAAATTCCTTTTTAAAAAACACACACACACACACACACACACGCACACACAACCCCAAAGTATGCACAGCATATTTAAGGTGTCTAGATTTCATGGTCTTGGAGCTTTGGTTCCAACTAAATAAATACGGTAAAACTAATAGATGTTGTCAGTGATTATTCTCTGCCAACTCCCCACCTTTCACCAGCAAGATTATGTTGAAGTACATGGGTGTTTTCCTCAACCCTGGGGTGTGTGACCCCCTGCAGTTGTAACTTTGGGTCAACCTAGATAAGGTGCCATCTTCGCATTCAGATGCTGAGAGCACATTTTCACTCCAGGGACATTGTTCCTTCAATGAATAATCAAATTTCCAAACGAAGCTGCCCGTATGTCCCAACGTCCATTGCAAAAACAAAAGGAATCTAATTTGCAACATGTGAAACTAAGAAGTGTTCAAATGAGAATAAACAGTTATGGTTTCTAATAAAGCTCTGACTGTAATGAGCTCATTTGACCCAAAGTGTGGGTGCTGGTAAATGGTCGCTTCAAATCTTAACAGCTGCCACAAACTCTCTAGGGAGTCTCTCCACTTTTTTCTTGCTTCTTCAGGTTCCCAACCTTCGATAACCCAGCTGGTGTTATTGGAGTGAAATTCCCAGAAGCCTTTGCCACCAGCAGTGCTGGCTGGGGTTTCTGGGAACTGTAGTTCAAGAACACCTGGGTCACTCTTAAGTTTGCAACCACTGCCATATGGGGAAATGAAACCAAACTGCTTTACAGCGTAGATCCACGGAAGGCAGAGTCCTCCAACAATTTCAGGCACATGTTACATTCCTCCTCTCATTTTCAGGATCAGAAACTCACATAACTCTTCTTTCTCCACATCCTAGCTCCACCGTCTGTGATTGCTGCACGGGACTGTTGTACGGAAAAGGCCTTCGTTTCATCTACATTTATAAGAACAACTATGGGCTTAGGCTTCCTTATCTCTTTCGCGCCTGTTCCCCAAACTGCTATAGGGACTACATTGCGGCAGCTTCCTCAGGCTGAGGAATGGCCATGTCTCTGCTGATGGAAGCAGGAACCAAGCTGGTCACTTGAAGAATAAAGAAGCAAACACAGATCGCATGCAACTCCATGTCCTGGTCAGATAATTCTTAGGATGCTGCTTCAATGCAAAAATATGGCAGAACAGGCTGTGTGTTTCCTTGTCAGTTAGATACCCCATATAATGAAGAAGGGTCATAGCAGGGTTTCTTCTGTATTTTTGTGGTTTAATTTTATGTATTTGAAACTGTAGGTACATTGCTTTTTCATATATATTTTTACAGCAGCAATCTGCTCATCCACTAAGTAACTACTGAAACAATGTACAGTATCAGAATAACTATTGAAACAAGAGTATCAGTTGGTCATCGTAATAGTAAAGAATCAATGCTCAATTAGAAGCTCCATTTGGTGGCGAGCAATCTAAATTTTTACCAAACTGTGTATATGTAACAATGGAGTGATTTAACAAGCTTGACATGGTTACATCCAGTGGCTTAATTATATATCTCACATCTACAGTGGTGCTTTTCATGCTATATCACCTGCCTCTCCAGAACACAATAAAGTGTAATTTACTAATATGTAACTTGATGGCATCCTTTTGCTGTGGGACAACTATAAGGAGACAGCAGATCTCTCACATACCTACACCTGCATGTGTTTGTACACTCACATATTCATTTGCAACAGCTAAATGTAGACTACTGCGGTTGCCACTGGGTCCCCCCTCACTGACCTTAACTTCCTTTGTGAGTTCCTTGCATGGATCCTCCAGGGGATATCCTTGCAAGAGAGGCCCCGGATAATGCCACAGGAGGCCCCAAGAGTCCCATCCTTGCAAAGCCAGAGGACAGGTTTGAGTCCTGGGCCTGGTCAGAGTCCTTTCAGTGACAGCTGGTAGAACCGGGCAGGGGACACTCCTTTGCTCCTCCTGGAGGCCCCTCTGTTTCTCCTGCTGGTGCTCCCGTCATTGGTGCCATGACTGAGCCAGAGTGAGCACGGCTGCTCTAATTGGATGGCGCAGGCACGAAGGTTGTGATGGCAGCGCTGTGGGCACCAGTAATCCTGGTAGGGCAGCCCTTCGTCAGTCTCCTCTTCCTCTGCTTAACGGGTGGGGTTCAGAAGTTTTCCCTTGGGATGCCTCCTCCCAGTAGCTTTCCACCTCTCCTGAGGCGCAACACTGAAGAGTTCTAGGCCTTGATGGCCTCCCCCTGCCCGTGTCATCTCTTCCCCCAGGGTCTCAGCATCTCCGGTTTCTTCTCCTCTGTTCCATTCCATGTCTTTCTCCTCCCTCTGCAAGTGCCCCTCATCAGTCAGCTCCTTCATAAATGCCTCCTGTCCCTTCCTTTCGTCTGCCAGGGGTCCCGGAGCCCAGGTCTCTTCCGGGGCTGCAGAGCAAGGGTAGGCAGGCCTCCCAGGGCACCAGTGGCAACCCCTTCACGACTACAAAAACCCCAAAGCTGCCTTCTCACTCTCTAAACTGCTCCTTTAGTGTCTTCCCTCTACTAAGAACAGAAATGCCCGTATCTTAACAACCTGGCAAATCTGGAAGGAAGGTGGTATTGAAAGAATAACTTTTAATAATAATAATAATAATAATAATAATAATAATAATAATAATAATAATAATAATAATAATAATAATACATATGGTATAAATAATAATTATTACTTTATTATTATTATTTATACCCTATGTAAAGTATAATTTAGTTTTTAAAAATGGTACATATCCAAAAGCAGTAATAATTGAAACTCTCTGTGTGTACATATTTCCAAGAGATTTATGAGAAGGTTAGTAGTTGAACGCATTGTTAGGGTCTAAGGTGAAGGTGCGTGATCTCAGCAGGGCTGAGGGACCATTTTTTCAGAGTTGATGGGAGCTTTTGTGGGACAGCCACCTTCCCAAGGGGGGGGGCTTCTTGACATAATCAATTGCATACGGTGGTTATGCAATGTAAAGATTACCACAATATATTTAACAAAAAGAGAGCCCTTTCCACCCTCTAGTGGTCATTTAAAAAAAAGTATATTAGTGTATAGGTGCCAAGGCATCCCTGGAAACATGGAAGAATCCCAAAACATGAAGGAATGGGGGCTGATAATCTCATGGGTTTCTTTGGTGGCTTTCTTTTTCTTCTTCTTCTTTTTTTTTTTTTGGTAAAAATAGTGGAAAGGCTGCATGTTTTCCACTAACAGTCTAAGGATTAAAGTGTTGCTGCACAAGATTGTCTTGGCCCAACATCTGTAATCAAAGTAGGTGATGAAAACCACAGTACAGTACTCGTATTGTCAGTCATTGAGGTTATAACATCACAATGTTTAGAGCAACGACTGGCATTACATTCATAATCCTAACCCTGTGCATTTTTCAGTTTGATATTTCTGGCCTTCACTTTTAAGAAACCATTTTCCCACCATTTCTTCTTTGGAATCCTGGTGCTTATCGATCTATCCATTGTTCTTAATAGTTACAATAGGAAGTGTCCGATTACCTCCTCTGCTGACAACCACCACCCTCCCCACTTTCACTCTAGCAGGCTGGAGACTGTTTTGAATTTTTGTTTTCCGTCTGTTCATTTCTAGCTCTAAGGTTCTTCGTCTTACTTTACCAACAGGCCCAATAAGATGTAAACATGAAGATGTATGCAGTTACATGTGAGCATACACAGGGAATCAGGAGTGGGAAAGATTTTTAAGACAATCAAACTTGATTTCCCAATTTCCATAGCTTTGAGAAGGACAGTTAGTGTCTCTCACATCTGTATCCATTCTCACCAAAGAACTCAGGACAGGAAAGGTGGAAATATTCCAGTTTAACCTTAGAACATTCCTGTAAAGCCAGTTAGGCTAAGAGAGTTATTCAGTTTTAGAGTGACTACCCAATGAGCTTCAAAGCCAAGTGGTGAGACTGAGAATTAACACGTCCTCCCTAAATAATTTATAATTTTGAATAGAAAATACAAGGTTAACATTTTCAGAACTGGTTGTTGTGGGTTTTTCAGAACTGTCCAAAAGCTAGAGATAGTTTGTAGATAATATATTACAGGACACCCTGAAACCCTTATACCTTTTACAAGCAAATTCATAAAATCAAATTCATAAAATCAATAAGATGGTCTGTTCGGTATCTTCTTCAACTGAAGCAAAGTAAATCTATTATTATCCCTTTTGCAGTAGTAGTAGTAATTAGAGATGGGGATACTGGTGTATGTATACAAATTTCCCCATCCCAGGTGTACCTTATGCAGGTCCAGCCCTCAGAACCGGCCTGTCCACTCACACACCACCACGCTACCAGCCTCCTGGCTCTTCTCACAAAATGTGGAAGTAGTTCCGCCGTCTCCCTGCTTGGTTGCCCCCAGCCTGGGCTTGACCCGCATTAGGTGCCCTTGGGATGGGGATATTTGTATTAATTTACAAATAAGAATATCCCATCTCTAGTAGTAATAGAAGACGGTTCCTCGACATTTCCGGGCCAGCTTCCAGGTTTGCTGTTTAACAAACTGTCATTTTGATCGCCCAACAGAAATTAATCCAAAATTCAGCAGGTCTTTTCAAAATATTTATTCAGAGACATCAAATCAAGACTCCATTGAAAGACACACAAAATTAAGATTATTTCAAGACAGCGCACAACAGAAATCCATGTGGCTCTTATTTTTCATTTCCATTGATTTCTTCAGTTGATGTCCACTGACAGGAGAAGCTCAGCAAGTACTCAATTTAAGCATTGAGGTATTTCGCATGGTGCCTGATATGGTCATTAATGAACGTTGCTATAAAGTAGTAACTGTGATCGTAGCCCTGAGGAGAAGAAAAAAACATTCAGTTTTGGAAGCTAAGCTGGTTCCTGACAGATATTTCCTCAAATAGTTCAAACAGTACTGTTCAAGAAAGAAAGACTACAAAAGAATCCTATGGGGCTACTAGCATCAGATAGAAAAATGTTTCTGTTAACCTGTGAAGACTGTCCTACATTCACATCCCTGTTAAAATGAAGAAAGTATTGTCTTCCATGACAGAAAACCTTGTCACAACAACTTGAGGAAGCTTGAGAGGTGCTCCTGGATTCATCTCTGAGTCTGGACACCCAGGTTTCAGCAGTGGCAGGAAATGCATTTGCACACTTAAAACTAGTGCATGCGCTGCACTTATTCCTAGAGAGGTCTGATCTGGCCATGCTGACACATAGTTCAGTTAGATCCCGGCTGGATTACTGTAATGCACTATATGGGGGACTGCCTTTGGAAAGTGCCAGAAAGTTTTGGCAGATCCAAAATGTGGCACTGCTACGTGGAGCTGGTTACAGGGATCACATAACACCCCCTTATGTTATAGCAGCTCTACTGTCTGCTGAGCCATTCATGGGCAGAATTCAAAGTGCTGGTTCTACCCTATAAAGCCCTAAATGGCATGGGCCCAAGTTATCTCAAATACCGTATCCCCCATTATGAGCTGGCTCAGGTGTTAAAATCAACTCAGTCCTGTCAACTTCACAGGTATGTTTGGTGGGGACACAGGAGTGGGCTTTCTTTGTTGCTGCAAGGTTAAAATATTTTAAATATTCGATAAATCACTCTATTTTGGTGCAGTTCTAGCATATGTAATCATTAGGATTGAACCAAAGTAGATGGCTTAAGTTATCTGCTAAGCTGGTTCATGGTCTTGGGAAACTGAAAGCTTCCTCCCACTTCCCTGCAGTGGGGAAGAAAAAAGAAGCAAACCTCTGTGTGTGTGTGTTTTAAAAGCCTTTGTAATGCAGTGCTGATGCACTATACCACTTAGAGGAAAAAAAATTAAAAACTGAAAGCTTCCTCCCACTTCCCTGTGGAGGGGGAAAAAATAAGCTGTTCTTTTTTTAAAAAAAAAGTCTTTGTAAGGCAGTGCTGATGCACTACGCCACTTAGAGAAAAAAAACTTCCTCCCACTCCCTCATGGAGGAGATAAAAGGGGATAAGAAAGGGATCTTTCCATGGTTTTCCCCTTTTCCCTCTTTCTATTTAAAGGAAAGGAAGAGCTAAACAGCATTGCTTGAGGTGCTGTGTGGTTTCCTGACCCGAAACCATCTAATTCTTGCTTATGAATGCAAGAATCACAACAAATAGCATACCTCTGTACAAATTTAAGCAACCTAATTTTGCCCAAAAGATCTAACTTGGTCATCTAGTCACACTATTGGTGACTTTGCATGGTCATTCAGTGACACTATCTGGAGATGAAGCAGGAGGTTAAGCACGGTCTACCAAACTAAATTAAGATAATCTATCAAGAAGAATCCTGGTCTTTCTGTGCCATTTTTACAGCAGTACTGCAGAGCATGTGGCCCTCCAAATGTACTTGGACTGTAATTCCTGTCAACTCTAGGCTTGCATTTGAGCCACAGAACTGATGGAAGTCTACAGATTTCTTGCTCAAGCAAGAGGTGGTGGGTTTTTTTTAATTGTTACTCCAGAGAAGGAGAATATTCTCCTTTGCAAAGCTTTTCCAGTTCTTAAAGAGCTTTTTAGTTTTTAAAAGTTTTTGGAATGTTGTTTCTAAATATTAAAATGATGTTTACATTTTTTTAAAAATTTTCTTTGAATTGTTTCAAGATTTGGGGTGACGGTAAAAAGGAATTATATAACTACATCTTAGTAAAACTGCCATGTGGCACAGTGGTTAAAACGCTGTACTGTACAAAACACTATTCATGTCCTGAGTTTAATCCCAGATAGCCAGCTCGAGGATCACTCAACCTTCCATCCTTCTGAAGTTGGTAAATTGAGTACCCAGCTATTGGGGGAGCGGCCAAGGTGTAGGCAGAATAATCACATTGTAAACCACTTAGAGAGTGCTCAAAGCACTATGGGGGCGATATATAAGCAGCTATTACAGTGGTGCCTCGCTTAACGAGTGCACCATTTAACGAAAAATCCGTATAGCGATCCCTTTTTGGGGATCGCTATACGGATCAGCCCCAATCGCCGCACTCGCTTTGCGACGATTGGGGCTCCGGCGGCCATTTTGGAGCTGCCGATCAGCTGATCGGCGGCTCCAAAATGGCCGCCGCATGACCCGAAATGGCCCCTATCAGCGTTTTCGCGCCCTCCCCTTGCTTACGGAGGTCGCGAAAACGCTGATAGGGGCCATTTCGGGTCATCCGCGGCCATTTTGGAGCCGCCGATCAGCTGATCGGCAGCTCCAAAATGGCCGCCGGACGCGAAAACATCGCTGGAGGGGTAAGTTTGCACACTTATTGGAACGCATTAAACTAAGTTTAATGCGTTCCAATAGGTTTTACTTACCCGCACAGCGATGTTTTCGTATAGTGAAGGTTAATCCGGAACGGATTAACCTCGCTATACGGGGCACCACTGTATTATTATTATTATTATTATTATTATTATTATTATTATTATTATTATTATTATTATTATTATTATTATTAAAAAAATTAAAATGCTGCCTCTTCCTTCAGAAGAAAGAAAAAGCCAAAATCGTTGTTTGCTACTGAAATTTAAACCTCAGAACACACAACTTTGCAGGCATTTACCTGCTGCATTCTGAAGACAACTGGGACTTTACGTTCTGTGCAGGCAGCGATGAAATTGTCAGGCAGCAACTGCCCTGCAGAAAGGAACTGGTCATCTTTGCCTTGATCAATCAGGATATCTAAAGGGGCACCTTCGTAAGACTTCACAATGTGGGTAGCATCATATGCCTGCAAAAGACAAAGACAGGTTCACTTCCAATCATGGTGGGAGTCTTGCAAGGGCTTTAAAAGTCCTGTGGGAGTGGTTGGGTAGGTGGATGGATGGCAAGAACAATCAACAGAAAGAGCCAATTTCCTTTGCAATTTACCTAACACTGAAACACAACATAGACTAAGCTAATAACAATACGATATGACTGATATAATGGCTGTTACACAAATTACTCATCTGAGGAATAAAAACACATATTCTGATTATGCACCCTCTTTTCCCCAAAAAGCACTGAGCTGAAGGTGATAACCTTAGTTCAGTGACTTTGTGATTTTGTCAAAAGGCCATAACAATCACCTACATATCTAGCTTCATAAACTACCAGAAAGGAGGTAGACACATATGACCTTGGAAGTAACTGGTTACAAATAATTAGTTACTTGTAATTAACTTTTGTAATTAACTTATGCAACTTAATGAGAAGGCATAACATTGACACCACTTCATTCATCCTATGTGTATTCTTGGCGTGGGGAAATCAGGTGAGTGGAAATTAATATTTCCGGGGGGGGTTGTGTTAGCAGAGCTGTGTTTTCTTTCGGAAATAGTTTTTTTCAGTTAACATATTTAAAAAATAAACACTGTGAGGCAAGCTGGATCTTTGCAACCTGGTTCATTGCAAAGGTTTGGTCTCTTTCCTGGTTTAGTCAAACGGCCATAACAATCACCTACATATCTAACTTCATAAACTACCAGAAAGGAGGGAGACACATGTGACCTTGGAAGTAACTGGTTCCAAATAATTAGTTACTTGTAATTAACTTATGTAACTAACTTATGTAACTTAATGAGAAGGCATAACATTGACACCACTTCATTTATTCTTGGCGTGGGGAAATCAGGTGAGTGGAAATTAATATTTCCGGGGGGGGGGGGGTTCTGTTAGCAGTGCTGTGTTTTCTTTCAGAAATAGATTTTTTCAGTTAAGATATTAAAAAAATAAACACTGAGGCAAGCTGGATATTTGCAACCTGGTTCACTGCAAAGATCTGGTCTCTTTCCTGGTTTTGTCCAAAGGTCATAACAATCCCCTACATATCTAACTTCATAAGCTACCAGAAAGGAGGGAGACACATGTGACCTTGGAAGTAACTGGTTACAAATAATTAGTTACTTGTAATTAACTTATGTAACTAACTTATGTAACTTAATGAGAAGGCATAACATTGACACCACTTCATTTATCCTATGTGTATTCTTGGTGTGGGGAAATCAGGTGAGTGGAAATTCATATTTCCGAGGGGGGGGTTGTGTTAGCAGTGCTGTGTTTTCTTTCAGAAATAGATTTTTTCAGTTAAGATATTAAAAAAATAAACACTGAGGCAAGCTGTATCTTTGCAACCTGGTTCACTGCAAAGGTCTGGTCTCTTTCCTGGTTTTGTCAAAAGGCCATAACAATCACCTACATATCTAACTTCATAAGCTACCAGAAAGGAGGGAAACACATGTGACCTTGGAAGTAACTTGTTACAAATAATTAGTTACTTGTAATTAACTTTTGTAACTAACTTATGTAACTTAATGAGAAGGCATAACATTGACACCACTTCATTTATCCTATGTGTATTCTTGGCGTGGGGAAATCAGGTGAGTGGAAATTAATATTTCCGGGGGGGGGGGGGTTCTGTTAGCAGTGCTGTTTTCTTTCAGAAATAGATTTTTTTCAGTTAAGATATTTAAAAAATAAACACTGTGAGGCAAGCTGGATCTTTGCAACCTGGTTCATTGCAAAGGTCTGGTTTCTTTCCTGGTTTTGTGAAAAGGCCATAACAATCACCTACATATCTAACTTCATAAGCTACCAGAAAAGAGGGAGACACATGTGACCTTGGAAGTAACTGGTTACAAATAATTAGTTACTTGTAATTAACTTTTGTAACTAACTTATGTAACTTAATGAGAAGGCATAACATTGACACCACTTCATTTATCCTATGTGTATTCTTGGCGTGGGGAAATCAGGTGAGTGGAAATTAATATTTCCGGGGGGGGGGGGGGGTTGTGTTAGCAGAGCTGTGTTTTCGTTTCGAAATAGATTTTTTCAGTTAAGATATTTAAAAAATAAACACTGTGAGGCAAGCTAGATCTTTGCAACCTGGTTCATTGCAAAGGTTTGGTCTCTTTCCTGGTTTAGTCAAACGGCCATAACAATCACCTACATATCTAACTTCATAAACTACCAGAAAGGAGGGAGACACATGTGACCTTGGAAGTAACTGGTTCCAAATAATTAGTTACTTGTAATTAACTTATGTAACTAACTTATGTAACTTAATGAGAAGGCATAACATTGACACCACTTCATTTATTCTTGACGTGGGGAAATCAGGTGAGTGGAAATTAATATTTCCGGGGGGGGGGGGGTTCTGTTAGCAGTGCTGTGTTTTCTTTCAGAAATAGATTTTTTCAGTTAAGATATTAAAAAAATAAACACTGAGGCAAGCTGTATCTTTGCAACCTGGTTCACTGCAAAGATCTGGTCTCTTTCCTGGTTTTGTCCAAAGGTCATAACAATCCCCTACATATCTAACTTCATAAGCTACCAGAAAGGAGGGAGACACATGTGACCTTGGTTGTAACTAGTTACAAATAATTAGTTACTTGTAATTAACTTATGTAACTAACTTATATAACTTAATGAGAAGGCATAACATTGACACCGCTTCATTTATCCTATGTGTATTCTTGGCGTCGGGAAATCAGGTGAGTGGAAATTAATATTTCCGGGGGGGGGGGTTGTGTTAGCAGTGCTGTGTTTTCTTTCAGAAATAGATTTTTTTCAGTTAAGATATTTAAAAAATAAACACTGTGAGGCAAGCTGGATCTTTGCAACCTGGTTCATTGCAAAGGTCTGGTCTCTTTCCTGGTGTTGTGAAAAGGCCATAACAATCACCTACATATCTAAATTCATAAGCTACCAGAAAGGAGGGAGACACATGTGACCTTGGAAGTAACTAGTTACAAATAATTAGTTACTTGTAATTAACTTATGTAACTAACTTATGTAACTTAATGAGAAGGCATAACATTGACACCACTTCATTTATCCTATGTGTATTCTAGGTGTGGGGAAATCAGGTGAGTGGAAATTAATATTTGCGGGGGGGGGGGTTGTGTTAGCAGAGCTGTGTTTTCTTTCAGAAATAGTTTTTTTCAGTTAATATATTTAAAAAATAAACACTGTGAGGCAAGCTGGATCTTTGCAACCTGGTTCATTGCAAAGGTCTGGTCTCTTTCCTGGTTTTGTCAAAAGGCCATAACAATCACCTACATATCTAACTTCATAAGCTACCAGAAAGGAGGGAGACACATGCGACCTTGGAAGTAACTGGTTACAGATAATTAGTTACTTGTAATTAACTTATGTAACTTAATGAGAAGGCATAACATTGACACCACTTCATTCATCCTATGTGTATTCTTGGCGTGGGGAAATCAGGTGAGTGGAAATTAATATTTCCGGGGGGGGGTTGTGTTAGCAGTGCTGTGTTTTCTTTCAGAAATAGATTTTTTCAGTTAACATATTTAAAAAATAAACACTGTGAGGCAAGCTGGATCTTTGCAACCTGGTTCATTGCAAAGGTCTGGTCTCTTTCCTGGTTTTGTCCTTGCATTGAGCTAGGGTTTCACAAAGCATCAGTATATTTTTATTTATTATTTTAACAGAAATAAATAAATCGCTTTTAAAATCTGTCATTTATCTCTGAAATATGTTTCATTTTCATTATCAAGTTTGATGGCGTTTATTCTCAATAAAACCCAGCACAATAAAGCTTTGTTTTGCTAGGTCTTAGGATTCTGTGTTTATTGAACTGGCTGGGCAGCTCAGTGGCTTAGGCATCTGGCTGCAGAGCCAGAGGTTGGGAGTGTGATTTCCCCAAGGTGCCTCCTTGATAGGGGATGGACTCTGTGATCCATAAGGTCCTTTCCAGCCCTACAGTTCTAAGATGGATGATAGTGATTAATTCAGCTCCACTGCAACACTGTTGAGTAGAATGGTGAAAGCCTTCCTCACCAAGGGCACTATCTGTCATAGGGACAACCCTTCTGGAACTAGACCAGTAACACCTGCTGCTTTCAAGAGGAAAAAGAAGACATTTACTTCCAAGAAGTTCACTTCTCACTTGTTATGAGAGAGGTGGTTGGTTGGGGGGGGGGGGGTCCTACTGAGGTTAGGATTCCCACCCCTCCCTGTTAAGTAAAAATATTCCTGTAATTTCCAATGCATACCTCCCAGTCTTTCGCATTTGATCCTAAGTATCCACCAAAGGCCTTCTTTCCCCATGGACACTGAACTGGATTGCAGATCGGAGCGAAGGCTGAAACAGACTATGTAGAAATTGAAGGTAAAAAAAAATCATACTCTTGTGCTAAAATCTGGCAATGACTTCCCTCAACAATTGTGAATCCTAAAGCTGAACTTTGAAAGGTCTGAGAACACAGCTGCTGATTTTTCCACTTTTGTCAGGAATGGGGAAAGCCATGTTGAGCCACTCTTAATTCACCTATGGATGCTTCACGAACACAGTACACACTTAATCCTAGCTGTAGCCAAAATATACATATACTATTTAGAGATGCACCAAAACAAGATTATCTTAGGATGTGATTTATATGACAACAGCTAGGACTTCTAGCGTAATACATATATACTTTTTACGGCCCCATTCATACTTTCAAAACTGCAAAATAACCTGCTTTTACAAGTCAGAAGTAATTTGACAGCTGATTATCCATGTCAGGATTTACAAAGACATCTCTATCAAAAAGGAATATCTGCTTCTTCCAAAAGTCTAATTTAATTAATAGCAAAGACTGTTTATTAGGTTTCTGGGTTAAAAACATAAGCTATTCTGTCTCCGTTCATCAATACACCTCCACTGTTCAAGACTGTGTCATTCTCTAACATAGGACCCCCTATGAGGCCTCCAGCCTCCCGGCTGATTTCCAAGAAGCTCAGGGAAAATATATTACAGTCCAAGTGCAATACTTCCTCTAAATACTGGATTCCTAAAATTTCTAATAAATTCTCTATACTGCTTTTGTTTTTTGTTTGTTTGCTTTTTTGCAACAATAGTGCATCACAGCTTCTTTAACATACACGGGAGGGAGGAAAAGATAACAGAAAAACACAATAACCTGATTGTTGCTGGCATACTCAAAACTGAGACCATTTACCATACAATCCTCTCCACATCTCTCTTGAACCCCTACTATTTCCTTAGAAAAACCATTAAAAGATGTTTAATTCTTTTTCAAAACTGTCGGTGCAACCCTAAGCCTGTACACTGAGAAGCAACTCCCAATAAATTGAACAAATCTTACTCTCAGGCAGACAGGCATAGAATCTGCAATCTTGCTCCTCTTTGTTTTTCAGGAACACTATATCTATTTTTCCCCCATCCTCTCTAATTCTTTGATTTCCCTTGACATAATTTAAGCTTCAGATTCTTACTTTGTATCTTCCGGGATTCTTCAGAGCAAGGATCAGAGCACCATGGCCTCCCATGGAGTGGCCTGAAATAGACATCCTTCCAGAGTCAACCGGGAAATTGGCATTTATCAGGTTGGGTAACTGAAAAACATCATTGGGAAGGGAAGAGACGCAAGTGCCTTCGCATTTTGACCCACAGAGGTTGAAAATAGGCATTGCTGCATTCCATTTCAGCAGAACAAGTTTTCCTTATTTTTTTGCTACAATATCTAGAAAACGCACATCTGATGCTCACCAGTCTATATTTTATACCAGCTACAAGTGGAGAATTTATTAGCCAGCTTCTCCTTGGCTTGGGGATGTCCACTAGAACCTAGTTTCAGGGCTGAGGCTGAGCTAGAAAGATAGGCAGAGTTCAAACAGCAACCCTATTCCTGCCTGCTCAGATGTTTTATTTCCTATTTTATATAGTTGCTTCATTTATTTTTCACCATGGAAGTCAAGATGGGCTGTGAGAAACCCTGGTGATCCCCCATCGAGAAACTGACCAGACGTTGAGGGGTTTGGTTTCAACCAAATAGCTGCACCATATGCTCTCAGACGGTTTGGCTCAATTTGGGGGAAGAATGGGGAGGGAGAGAAGGGAAGAGAGAGACTCAAAAGCCAGCATTCTCTTTGCCCACCAAGTACATGCAACCATCCATGGTGCACACAGTGGTCTTCCTTTGAATCATCGTCTGCCAGCCTCTAAAACACAGCCACCTCTTGGTCAGCTATGGAGATAAATACACCCGCGCTGTTACCTCTTTTCCTCCCAGTCCCTTTGGATGCTGTCATGAGGAGAGGTTCTGCAAGCATGAATCCCACATGACCCTATGTGACTGTGTATAAGGTACTAATCAAAGAAAGCAAGTTAAATGATAAAGGTTCACAAGAATGTATGGAGTGCCATTCCACAGAAATTCCGAGACAGGGGGTATTTGAATCACCTCATCCTTTATGTAAGAGTACATGCGATAATTCGTCTTCCACGGTTCTTCAGTGGCATCTACGTAAAAACCAGCTCCACTGCCAAAATCCCAGCTCTCATCTTCTCCTTTAATATTGCACCCTCCTGTCATGAACAGAGACATTCAATATGGATAAAACACCATCCAGAAATACAGAAATAGGTACTGACATTTCTTCTTCATGGGAAAGAGGCAGGCTGTGGTTCCCCCTCCTTCTTCAACAAAGCAAGACAGGTTCCGTTCGTTGGGCAGAAAATTCGCCCGACAACCCAGGAGGTCTCTTCAAATGGGCTGCCGAGCAGAAAAGCCGACATGCTCAGAGGGACTGGCTGAAAGATCAGCTTGAAGAGTGTGTAATTGAGGACCCTAGTGTCTGACATTTGTACTGGAGGAAAAGATACATGTTCAGTCTATATGCTGCTTTCCCAGAAAAGAGCACAGATGAAGTCCCTGAATCTCTATTACTTAGGCAACTGCATTCTTCCAAAGCAAAAAACATATAGGCTTGCCTATAGGAAGAAATGTGAGCCATTTTTGATTGATGCTGCAATCCAACTTTGACTCTGGAAACTTTTTTTCTCCCCAGAACTAGCTAGAGCAGGGGTCCCCAACCTTGGGCCTCCAGATGTTATTGAACTACAACTCCCAGAAGCCTTTGCCATCTCCTTACCGGAAACTGTAATAAAAAGAAAGAAAGAAAGAAAAAGAGGAGGAGAATTTCCCAGCTCTGCTTTAGTTTGTATCTCTTAGATTCTCACCCAGTAAGATGGCTACTAAGACTGGCTGTACAGATTGAGCCTAAATATATGTTGGCAGTAGTGACTTCCAATGTGTAATAAACATGCAAAATTTCATTGTTAATCTAGTTGCAGATACACTCTGGAAGCCCTAACTCTCAGAGGAATCTGTCACTAAATCTAGTTGCTAGCAGGGCTGTTCAGCAACATCTATTTCAGCCGGAATCTTAAAACTCGTCAGAGCAGGGATAGCAAATTGCAGGCCTTCTGGATATTTTTGACTATAACTTCCCAAATTCCTTACAATTACTGTGCTGTGTCCAACATCTGGGAGTTGAAGAGTGAAACATCTGGAGGGGTAGATGTCCTCCACTCGTGAATTAGGACACACACACACATAATTATTTCTTATTGGGATTGCTTCTACATGGCAAAGACATGGCAAAGACATTGTGACAGTTTTCTGATTGCCTGCTGGCTTAGCTGAAGCTCTTGCTGGTCTCCTCCATTTCTAACGTCGTTCATATCCAGAAATATAAAGAGGTGATGTTGAGATAGAATGCTGCGAATTAAGCATCTCATTCTATTGTGGGAATTGGAGGTTAGAAGAGAATAGAGCTAGGCTAAAGTCAGAATCCATCCAGTGCAAATCAGATCATGAGATAAGTTGCGGTAAGAACTGCTTTAGCACTGCTTTCCAGTCGGCTTTATACACTGTTGAAAGGAAACCTTGCCTCTCCTTTCCTTTCCCCAGTGA
The DNA here is from genome assembly GCF_051106095.1 of Pogona vitticeps. NCBI lineage: Eukaryota > Metazoa > Chordata > Lepidosauria > Squamata > Agamidae > Pogona > Pogona vitticeps. The sequence goes on along the minus strand of NC_135783.1, from coordinate 146,356,835 downwards.
TTAACATTTGTTTTTAATTTAAAAGTTTGTGTAACCAGCATGCCATACCCTACCTGAAGATGGTTTCTACAGGACCATACCTATACAGAAATGTCACCCCACCAGTTACCTCCAGAGCTCCCCACTTAGTGGTTGGAGGAATTCAAATAATATTTTCTTTCATTTGTCTAGGTTTTGTTCTGCTCCATCCATGTGAGTAGAAGTAACTATTAAAATCCCAATGTGTTTAATCCATGGTTAAGCAACTTTCCTCCAGCCACCTTTATCTAACTTCCCACTTTCTACAGAGTTTTAATATGTAATTTCTATGTATAACCTATTGGGAAGCTAATCCAAGCCAATTCCTTGAAGCTAATTTTGAAGTAAGCCAAAAATTAAGCATTCATAGAAGATGTGTTCTCACTACATTTAAGATTTTGCCTTTTTATTGTATTTTAAATGTTGTAAACCGCCCAGAGACCTTCAGGTAGTGTGGGCGGCATATAAATCAAACAAACAAACAAACAAACAAACAAACAAACAAACAAACAAACAAACAAACAAACAAACAAACGAATGAATGAATGAATAAATAAATAAATAAATAAATAAATGCTGTATTAGATTTCGGTACACAGTTCAGCTTAAATTTATGAGCAAAATTAAAAGCTTCAGAAAATTGATGGCAAAGGCATTTCATGGGAAGCTCATTGGTGAAGCAGAACTTACGCGGGCTGGTGTCTGGAGCAACTACAACAAGACCATGTTCAGCAGCAGCTTGGTGGATGCCTGCTTTTGTTATAAAATTTTGTTCTGTGCACGTTAACCCTGGAAAGATAGAATAGTGCAAGAATAAGCATGGTGCCCACAGCATTCTGGGTCACAAGTGCGAACTTCTTTGAGTCACCAGGTAACTCCTGGATAGCTCAGTAGTTTAGGCATCCAACTGTGGAGCCAAAGGTTGGGAGTTTGGTTCCCCACTGTACCTCCTTGACAAAAGCTGGATTCGATGATCCATAGAGTCCCTTCCAGGTCTACAGTTCTAAGATGATGATGATGAGAATCTACACCTTCCTTTTTTACATTCTCTTCACATACAAAGAGAGAGATCAATTATTAATGATCAAAGACACCAAAACCCTACATGACAGGATTAGGATGTGGCATTTGGGGAAGAACCAGGAGAATCTCAGGATCTCATCAAGCAAGAGTAGGAAAGTAGGAGTGGACAAAATAAAGCCATCCAGATGTTGTTGGACTACAGTTCCCAGCATTCCTCACCACTGGCTGTGCGGTCTAAGGCTCACGGAAGCTACAGTAAAACAACAGCCAAAACGTTTATGCTTCGTCTGCCTCTGTTCGTATGCAACCACAAAGGAACAGAAAAAATATGGGCACAATTTGCTTTCAAAATATTTTTCTGCCAATGGTCACGTTCCGCTGTGGATAATCTTGTTTGGGGGAGGGAAGGGGAGGGCTCACATACTGGTGGTAGAAGAGGCTGTATCAAGTGAAATTCTAAAATTTTGATATGATGTTAATAGAGTTCACTATTTTTTAACCACAGAACAGTGGGGAGCGATATGCATCCTACCTCTTACGGCCCTGTACATAAACAGTACAGTTGTGCCAGGTTTACGATTACCCCGTATTACGACGAATCCGTTTCATGATGACATTTTTGCAATCGCTTTTGCGATCGCAAAACGATGGTCTAAATAGGGTTTTTTCGCTTTGTGATGATCGGTTCCCTGCTTCGGGAACCAATTCTTCACAAAACAATGTTTTTTAAACAGCTGATCGGCGGTTCCAAATGGCCGCCGGGTAATTGGCTCCCCGCTGTGTCTAGGGACGGATTCCTCGCTATACAGGCACAGAAAATGGCCGCCGTATGGAGGATCTTCGCTGGACTGTGAGTTTTTAGCACACTGGAACACAATGAACGGTTTTCAATGCATTTCAATGGGCTTTTTATTTTCGCTTTACGACGTTTTCGCTTAACAGCGATTTTCCTGGAACTGATTATCGCCATTAAGCGAGGCACCACTGTATCTGAAAAACAATTCAAATTTGCTTTTCAAGGATAAAGCTCAGCAACACTTGGATAACATTCAAAGGGAGCTGAGAAGGAAATCAAGGAGCAAATAATCTGCATTTGGGGAGAGCTCATTATCCCTACAGCTACTATAAAAATACATTATGTAGGTAACGTGTTAAGAAACACCCCCACGGGACATACAACTGTTGAGCTGTAACTGGGTCTCCTATGGGAGAAATATGCATGGTGGGGGAAGGCAGGAGAATTCTGGAAAAGTTGCACGCCTTTGACAAGAATTAGCACAGCAACGGTGAAAAAAGAAAACCAAGATTTTCACAGCACAAAGACAGCCAGGGGTGGCAGTGGTCTAGAGTTTGCTCTGAGGAAACAGACTAATGTCACTCCTTCCCAGGAGTATTTTTAGAGCTGGCACCTATGTGCTGTCCTCTGAAGATGCCAGCCACAGAGACTGGCGAAACGTTAGGAAGAACAACCTTCAGAACATGGCCGAAGAGCCCGAAAAACCCACAACAACCATTAGATCCCGGCAGTGAAAGCCTTCGCGAATACATTGTATAGGAGCTCTTTATAAGTGGAAATTATCTGCAAGATTTATTAAGCTATAGGGTCCTGTTTTTTTCTCGGCTGAGAAATATGTCTCTCTGCTTTGTAATGCGACAAGATGAACAAGATAACGTAGGAAGTACTTTCAAGACTCTAAAAACATTATCTTAAGAGATAAGTGTTATTTTTACATGGCTTGTTAATCAATTGAACCCAACGAAGGCGTGGAAAGCATAATGATTAATCAAGACATGCTTCAGCATTGCAGAACAGACTCTATTTTGTGTTCCAAAAAAAAAAAAAATCAGTCTTTGAGAATGAAGCAAAGAAAACACTGCAAATCCAACAGTGGAAGATTAAATGCCATATAGCTGACCCACAGAAAAGCTTTCAACCAGCTTGTTTTCCAGTTCAACTTTAAAAACAAGATGCACGGCACCATCGGTTTCAGTACAATAACAAAGTACCCTTCTCATTTTCACCGGTGGTGAGGCTCCGCTTCTCCCCCATGCAACTTCACCTCTGCATGCGCCCACAACTCTGCCCCCCCCACGCAGGGTTCCATCGCAAAATGAACCAAAGGAGTGAAATGCGATTGCTGCATGGAGGAACAAGAGAGCTGCACGGAGGGAGGTGGAGTTGCACGCACCCGCAAACGTGCCCAACTTAGTGGGAACCTTGACTATAACACAGGTGACCACCATAGATGGAAATACCTAAGGTGGAAAATTAATTTAGTGGGTTCAGGACAGGCTATGTAGCATAGACCACTCTAGTCCTCCAACAGAAAGAAGCAGCCAAGGGCTGTTGCCCCCCCCCCCCTTTATTTGCTCTCTGGAGAGGCTGCCTTATTCTTCCTAATGGTAAGCCCTACCCTAAATAGTAGAACGCAGGAAGTACAGTATAAATGACGAGACACACCATATAGATGGCCAGAGACCAGGAAACACTAGGAATGATTCGGAAGCAACATTTCCTGAACCACAGAGCTGTCTGTAATCACTGTTTATATTTAAAAAAAATATTTCCACAACAAAAGGGCTAGAACAGGGATGAGTAAGCTTCAGAGGAGTGCACATTCTCTTTCCTAAACCTCAGAGGGCTGTATCTGTTCCTATACCTTGCCCAGCCCCAAATATTTGTTCTTCAACAACAAAACACAACTCTCTTTTTCATACTGAAAATGCCTCCTCATGCCCTCTAATGCAGTGGTCCCCAGTCTTGGGCCCCCAGATGTTTTTAGACTACAACTCCCAGAAGCCATCACCACCATCTCTGCTGGCCAGGATTTCTAGGAGTTGACGTCCAAGAACATCTGGAGGCCCAAGGTTGGGGACCACTGCTCTAATGGACAGACATTTTTTAAAAAAATTATAAACATTTTTGGGGATAGGAATCCTGGAGCCTGCAAATATATTTGCCTTCCAAATGCCCTAGAAATAGCAAGGGATTTTCCTAGACAAAATAAGAGTAAAAATACACATTTCTTGACGTTTGCCTGTGCTGGGAGTTCTTTCTGCTACATTTGCACTTTGGCCACTCCAAACAAGAAACATGCTCATTTGAACACAAAATTGAGCCTCTTTGAGTCTCACATTCTAAGCATCTTACTAAGAAGATTCTGGAATGTGTGTGCTCCAAACTAATAGTTCTGTCCAATCATAAGTCTTTATTAAGGTTCGGCTGATACCATAGGCAAAAGACTTCATCAGCAGGTGACACACTTGTCCAAATATACCAAAACTTTAAATCCATACTCATATTTTGTAGTCCACTTTTAAAAGCCTGCTCAGTTCATGCTAACAAAACAGCACAAGTAATTCAATCTTTTATGATATAATTTCCAAAGACGGCCTCGAAATACATACCTGATAGCCAATATAATACAGGACATTTCTCCGTTTGTGCCTTTGGTGGCAAATAAATTCCAAATTTCATTTTGCATTTCAGCTCCGCACTGTCAAAATCAAATTCCATTAGTAGAAACTGCAATCTAATAGAACAATCATAGTTTTCACAATAACTTTTAAGTTATCAAACTTAGCCAAAAATCCCATGGCTAAGTTATCAAACTTAGCGATGGGATTCAAGTATTTTGTACTTATTTTTTAAGTTAGTGAAAAATCAAAGTGAAAAATTCAATGATGAATGGATTTTATACTTTACTAAATACATTACTAAATACATTTAGCAATACATTACTAAAACTAGAACATGTCAGAATTTGGGAAAAGATACAGCTCGTCTAAGAATCTGGACATGTGAGCATAGAAGGGAAGATATATAACAAGCTTTGAACAGAAACAGAGGAGACCCACGGGAATTGACCATTGGGTATGTGTGTACAGTGTATGAGCCAGGATTGTGCCAGACAATAAGCATTTGCAGCGTAAAACCCAATGATCCAGGACAATATTGCGGGATCATTTAAAAAGTGTAAGATCAAATAACAGTTTTTTTTTTCAGAACCTTTATCTTGTACCACACCAAAAGCTTTACTGTCTCCTGAAGTATTATAAAATAAGAGAATAGATTTAAACACAATTTTTTGAGAAGTCAAGGTTAAACAGTATAATCCTATGCACAATCACACAATCAGTGTGTTTCTATGTCCCATTTTGTTCAGTGGAATTTATTCATGGGTAAGTTATGCTCTGAGTCGCAACTTACGTTTTTTATTATTATTATTAACTCCAAATCCACTTTGTTCCCTTCAGAGAGAAAGAAGTAAGGACTTGACTTTGTTTATACAAAAGCCCAGAGGATTGCTGCTCCACAGGATAAGACTTAGTCAGAAGGAAACAGCTGAAAGCAAACCTGGAGATTTTAATAAGGGTTCCAAGAATTTTGGATATTTCCCACATAGAGGGAAAGAAGGGGAAAAACCCTCCAAGAGTAACTTCAGTTGTAGTTGGAAAACAGTGCTAATCTGATCTAATATTTCCACAAACAGTTTTTAACAAGAATGTATCTTTGGAGATGGAAACCTAGTTTAACGACTGCATGTTTTTCTGACATCTGACAGAATGAGTTATGGAGAGACAGAAAGATTAAACCCGAATAATCTATATAGAAGCTTGCAGATTTCCATAAAATCAAGGGCCCAGTCAAAGAACTGATGGATTCTATTTAAAAATTTTTTTAAATATATATATGCATTTATTGTCTCATATTATAGAATTAGAATTCGTAATTTATATTGCAGAATGAACTCTATTATGTATCACACATTTTAAATTAACAGTGGCATCATGCAGGACTTTTAAAAGGCATTTAAAATATAAAAATGAAAACTGGTCTGATGTAAATTTGAAAGAAAAAAAATCCCCATTGATTTTTATCTACTCTGCCAAGCTCCTACATTAACTCCTTTCACAAATAGGCTCACCCGATGGGCACAGGGCATTTACAGCTTTCGTGGCCAATTGTTCACCTGCTGTTTTTATTGCTTTCATATTTTCATAGTTTATATTGCAATTTCATCGTAGGAAAAGCCTTAGCGACAGAGCTGAGGAGGGTATAAAATCATTTAAGTAAGTAAAATACTACCTGTCATGCTCATACACTTTCTGAAAACCCTCGAAACATTTATTAGTTGAAATTTCCTTCAAAGCCATGATCTCTGCTGAAAAGAAGAAGAAAAAACTGGTTTTATGGGACAATTTTAAAAAAGAAGAGAACAAAAAGAAAAGGAAACATAATATAGCAACTAATTTTCAGAATTAATTCTTAACAGCTAGGCAACCGGCTAAAACAATAAACAAATTTTTTTAAAATGGGATCCCTCCCTCCCAGAAAATTATAGGCCAATTAACTTACTATCAGTGATGGGGAAAATATATGCAAAATATCTATTTAACAAATTCACTTCTTGGACTGACAATCAATATATTCTTGGCCCCGAGCAAGCTGGTTTTATGAAAGGCAAGTCCACAATCAACAATTGCTTGGTGCTCTTGCACCTTATTAATAAAACATTAAAATATGCTAATGCCAAACTCTATATAGCCTTGATTTAAAGGGAGCTTTTGATTCAATAGACAGACAACTATTATGGGACAAATTGGAAAATCTGGACATTGATAAAAGACTGCTCCTCCTTATAATAAAATACTCTGCTACAACATGCCAGATTCGACTTTCTCGGAGAGGGAAAGTAACCAACCAGGTACCAACTAACAAGGGAGTGAAACAAGGCTGCATCCTGGCTCCCTTACTCTTTAACCTTTTTATGAACCATTTCTGACAAACTATGATGGCCACCCTCCCAAATTGGGAACTCGTCCCATCCCATACTGTATATGTGGATGATGCAGTCATCATTTCCTGCACTCATCCAGACCTAAAATGCCTGATTAATGGATGTGCAGAGTGTCTGAGCAAAAATAAAATGCAATTAAATTATAATAAATCAAAAATGCTGGTTTTTGCCAAAACAGGGAAACAATTTCAATGGAACCTAAATGGAAATCACATAGAACAGGTTAAACAGTATAAATACTTAGGTGTTCTTTCCCATTAAAAACACTCTTGGTGTCCCCCATTGAAAAATGGCTAGAAATGTAGCTACGATCACTACCCAATCTATTCTGCGTTTTTATTATAATTTAGGGAAATGGTTTGTCCCGGCAACATTACAAGTTTTCAAGTCCCAAATTATTCCACAAGCCCTCTATGGTTTCCAAGTTTGGGCAAGAACTATGGATCAATCGATTGAACAGCTACAACCTCCTCCTTACACAAAGCGTTAGGATTACCTAGATGTGTGCCCTACTAGGTGCTCTGTCTGGAGTCCGTAGTATCTTTAATACAGACTGTAGCTTGGTTGAGATTATTCCAATTTTGGTTAAGTATCCATTACAATTCAGGCATGGACATTTATTATACCAGTTTCTGCAAGACTCTGTCATGCCTTTTGGGTCAATGGTCATCTTGAAAAAATTGAAATCAATTGGTATAGATAATGACCACCTTGGAGCTCTAAGTCAAGAGCTAGCTTTCCAAATTATTAAAAGAAGAATTTTGGATATTGAATTCCAGGACCCTTGTAGTGCTGCCAATAAATTCTGTTCACCATTGTTTTTCCATATTCCTCCTAAAATGGGCAAGCCTGCTGCCTACTTTTCCTTGCTCAACTATCCCCAAAATGTGGGGCCTTTTCTTTGGTCAGATGCAATGTCATGCCTACTGCTATATGATATGGCAGATTTAATGCAGTTCCCTGTTCTGAAAGGCACTGCCCATGTGAACGGGGGTGGGTGGGTGGTAGAAACCTTTGTTCATATGTTTTTGCACTGCCCACTTCACTCGACTGGCCGATCAAGGTTGATAGCCTCAATTTTATTAAAGCTGGAAAGGGGGTCAGATCTGTATAAAGTTCGTTATACGCTGCTGGCCGAGATGACTGACATTGTAGAAAGAGTCGCAGACTTCCTTGATACTCTTGTTAGAAGACAAACCATTGTCCCTTTAAGGATGTCTAACACTTTCCTGCACTCTTGATGCCTATTTATGTAGTTACCTAAGAAATCACCGTGACTATGTCCAATTTCTACTTAGGCCAATAAAGGTTTTATCTATTTATCTAAAACTATGTGGCACGTTTTGGTCATGTACATTTAAAACTCATTTAATGTAGGCAGTCTATAACATGGTTAGTCACATATTAACATATAACAGGTACTAACATTTACTAAAGATACTCTGTGTAGATAGAGTAATGGGGACTCTGGGGATTGGAGTTCGAATTCTCACACAGCCATAGACCCAAACTCTGATCAGGACCTAAATTCAATCCCAGGTAGCCTGCTTGCAGTTCACTCAGGTTTTCACCCATCCGAGGTGGGTAAAGTGAGTTTGCTGAGGGCCAGGGGGGGAGGACAATGTGTAGCCTACCTAATTTGTGAACTGTGCAGCGAGTGCTTTAAGCGCTATGGGGCGGTATATAAGCTGTACACTTTTGTTGTAACTGCTGCTGTTTACCCCCCCCCCACACACACTTCATTCCAAGGTGCTGCAGAAAGAGACAGGATACTTTCCTCTTATACAGCTAATTTACATCTCTGCCTCATTTCAGTCACTGAGTAGCTTTTCTGGACTTCTTTTTTTTAATAAACATTTTATTAGTTTTTCAACCTATCTACATTAGTTTGTGCTTGTCAAACATCGTGTTACATATTTGCTTACAGTTATATGTTTTTTACATGTCAGTATCTTCCCAATTATCCCCCAGATTCCAAACATCTTTCAAACATTCAAACCATTCATATACATATTTTGATATATAATATGGCTATTATCATAACACTACTTTCCTAATATACAATATTCTCAGGTCTTCTAATAACATTCTTATTAAAGGTAGTTCCAGGTCCATACTCCAGCTTTATATCTAGTTTAGTTTACCTAAAATGAAAGACCACCATATTGCATCTTTATCCTGATTAGGGCTCCCTTATTTCAATTTAATTCTACTTTTTAATATAAAGAATACCGTATACCCTTTTACAATTCTCGATGTTAAATATATACATGTTTTCCAGCATTAAAGGGCCCCTTCTCATTTTTTCCCTTTCATCTTTCTAAGTAATTCCCTCTCTCATTTCCCTATTTTCATTTTGTGTGCATCTGGTTTGTGTCCACTAGCTCTTTAAGCACTTAGTCTATCTTCGATGAGTTTTCCAGGCTTTTTTTGGTTAATTTTACTGTTTTTGTCCCCTTGTCTTCCCTTAGTACTCTCCTCTGGTCCAAAGTTGAGGTTTCTTTTAGGCTAGTTTCCTCCGGCTCCTCTCTGGATTGGTCTACATCATCTGGCACATTTCCTTCTTCGTTATTCCTAACTGCTTGTTGACTATAATTTTCCCGATGTTGATTGGATAATTTTGCCTCTTGATAGTGGGATGTCACTATCTCTAGTATTGTCTGAAGAGCAGATTGTTTCCTCCCAAAATTGTCCTTGTGCCATTCTGTTCCAGCTACCCACCAGCTTAAGCCAAGGTTCAAGGTCGCCAAGTCTCACAGTCCAATTCAATGTAGAATGCAGTAGTTGTATCCGCAGCCAGATGGCCTAATTTCCACGGGTTTATGCCAGCTAGTCAGTTTGGCTAAGTAGGCCTGGACCAAAATTCAGATGCGCCAAGCCTTACAGTTCAGTTCTGTGTTTGTAGCCATGTCCTGGTAGCCTAATTTCCACATTTCTGCATCGACAAAAACTAAAATTCCAAGTCTCTGGAGATAGTTCCAAAAGGTTTACTTTGGGCCAAGGTGCAGTTTAAAGAAAAAACCACTTTAGGGTTAATTTTATCCAGCCGAGCATAAAACAATCAAAGGGAGATGAACAGGAATGTTCAAGGTCAGTGTTTCTAGGCGTTACGCCAAAAGAGTTCAGGTAGACAAAACAAGAGTTGGAACATGCATCGAAACTTGTCTAATAATAACTTATGAGAAAATTCCCAAATTATAATGTTCTTAAAGTATTTAAATGTATTTGAATGAGTACAGTAGTTAATTCCAATTAATCTTCATAATATTTTTTCATATCAACTATCCTCTCTCCAGATTATCTGCCGCTAATAATTCATGAGAGTGATAGAAGGTTCTTTCCCTTATAAATAGGAACTGTATTGTCCAGGGGTAATCAGAAGCAATTAGTTATCTCACTCGTAGTAACGATGTTATATCGCTTGATTGTTGTTCTCATTAGTCGGCTACCGATGACTTGGCAAGCAAAGATTGCTTGTTTCTGCCCGTTGGCTGATTAGGGAGTTTCCTGGATCGAACAGGGTGGCTGCTGCCCCCCCCCCCCCCCCGTGATCAACAGGCTTCTCCCCAGGTTCACCACCCCTCCAGGGTGGTTCCGACACCGTTTGGTGTCCCAAGCAGGTCAGAATGTCAGCCCAGTGGACAGAGCTCTGTCCTCCTGCTGCTGTCTCGTTGCGGTGTCAAGCCGGAAGTCCGCTTTTCTGGACTTCTATCAGAGCAACTGGCAGAGGGGAGTGAAATCCTTGTTACGGGCCCATCAAGTCAGAATTGACTTATAGCTACCTTAATAGGGTTTTCAAGGTCAGATATTTAAAGAATGGTTTTAACCGTTCCACACACCCCAGGGTATGAAATAAAATCCAGGTCTCCCAAGTCCTAGTCCATTACCCACACTGGGTACCCACAAAGAAGTCCAACAATTATTCAATGTTCAAACCACTTGGCAATTATATTTTTGCTCCTGGAAGCTTTTCCACAAAATGTGAACAACAAGTTCAATTCTCATTCCACCACCACCCCTGCTCCACCCAGGGGTGGACAAAACCCTTAAAGCTCTGTGAACAATTCCAAACTTCAGTTCTCTCTTCTATCACTTCCTTTCATTCAAAACAACGCAACCAGAAAGCCCTGATACAACTAAGCCATTTGTCATTTACTGCCCACTAACTTTGGAAGAGTCTAACGTGGCTTTTGGCGGTTGGCTTTGGCCTTTGGCCTTTTTGGGCTTTGGCCTTGCCTGGCTTGGCTTGGCTTGCTCAATAGAGCTTATTTTTCACCAAACCTATTCAGGACTGCACTGGGAGCCTCCAAGTAAATCTAGGCGAACTTTGTTCCTATGTAAAACTTTTCGCGTGTATAAGTTTATAACCAACGGTTTTCTCCTTCCGACCATTAACCAAAACGAGTAGCATTTTATTTATTTATTTATTTTCTCCGTAAAAGGACCGGAGGCGGCTATACTGTAATACCGTACACTCTCTTCCTCCACATATGGGAGGATCCTTGCCTCTTTCTCGTTCCTCTCCTCCCACCCTCTTCATCTTTTTCCCTCCTCTTCTTCCCGTTACACAGTAAGCTACTTTGGAGCAAGAATCCTTTTCCCTCCCCCCCCCCCCCGCTCACTTTGCAGCAACGTCAGCGGCCCCGACGCAGAAGGAGTTCATCAACCCCAGCAAGAACAATCGTGGCAAGTTCAACAACTGGCCATGATGATGATTATTACGAGCAATGCAATTCCTGGTTGTTATGCAAGGGCAAGCGGAGGAAAGCAGCCCGAGCGGGCGCACAAGGGACCATGCACCCCGCCCCTTATTTCGAAAAAGGAAATTTAATTGCACCTTACATCTAACGATCGGTGAGCCCTAGTCGTGGGGAAAATAACAGGCGCACGTCGGCTTCTCCGCCTGCAATTACCTTCCCGCTTGGGCTTCTAACCTTCGTGCAGAAACTTTCCCAATCGACCCCCGCCGGGGAGAGGAAAGCAAAATCCGAAAGCTGCCCTCCGCAACCTCACGCTTCTACGGCGGCCTCCCTGTAGGGTCCGCCCCCTCCTGCCCTGCTGCTTCATGGGAGTTGTCGTTTCTACGTCCCATCCTCCGCGGCGCTCTGTGGGAACGGAAGAACTCCATCTCCCAGGAGGCTTTGCTCGAACCATTTCCCCCCCCCCGCAGAAGCGGAGCCTGCGCAGATCTCCTCGGTCCTGGGGCGTGCCGTGCCCGTCCCGAGGGCTGGATGGTTGGGGTGCCTCGATGGGGGTCGGGCGCGGGGGGTCCCGCCTTCGGATGGTAGCGGCGCTCTCCGGGGCGTGCTCGCTCCTCCTGTTGATAGCTTGGTACAGGGTAGGGTCTGATCTGCAGGTGGGTGGCTAGGAAATGTGACCGCCGTGGAAAATGTTTAATAATTTATGTATTTATTCACCGCTTTTGAAGGCTCGGAGGGGGGGGGTTCACGTGCAAAGAAGTGTGGTGGTGATGGTGGGGTCTCCCTTTGAGGATTCCAGGGTAGCACCAAAAACTGCCCTGTGAAGCAAGGACAGCGATGGGGGCTGTCAACCGCCCTCTCTAGACTGGGTGCTGGCTATTTAAACAAGGTTCCCTTATTCCCCTTCAGATCGATGTACTCATTCTTAACCAAATGGCCAAAGTATTGGAGCTTCAGCTTCTAGGACCAACTAGAAGGTCAAAAAAGGAGGGCAAGAAATTCCGGAATTCTTCAATAGACAATACAAGCAATTATTATTTTAGTTGTTTGTTCAGTTTTTATACCACCTTCTGACCAGTGGTCACTTTGGGTGGGTTGTCACACAATAAAATGAGAGGTGGGGAAATAAATTGGTTAAGGTTTCTGTAATGAAGTGAAACCTTAAATAAAAGCACGTTAGGAATTTGAGCAACCAATATGAAACTATCCACCTTGTGCACAGAAAGTTTTCTGAGGATGCAAACATGTACTGTACTATGACCTGAATTGTAAACATCAATGAAAAAATGGGGTTAGTAGTAGACTATAATTTTTTTTATTATTATTTAAAAGAATGGATTTGTATAATTCTGATTCTTAATGATGTTTGACAGCTGAGTCTCTGTCAGCCTGGAAGTTAAATGGCACCAGCACAGAATAAGGTAATGGTGCCTGTGTAGTCTTATGGTGTTTGTACATATGTAAACATACATATAGACTAAAAGAAAAAAAGGTTTAAAAAAGCAAAAATGGAGGCCTGGCAATAGTCTGTGAAATTTCAGGAAGTATGAAACTATTATGGAGATTCAGCTGAGAGAAAGCGGAAGTGTCATTAAAAATGTGAGGCAGATTATAAGAGTTTGCAACTGGTAACAGTTAAGATGCAGGATTTTAGACTATCAGTTGAGAGGAAATTGACCAGCTGGGACTTCCTCATAATGTACCAAATGCCTGGAGACTGGAAATTTGAGGTAGAAGACCACTATGTGGGGAGGATAGCATTTCCACTTTTCATACTCTAGGAGCACATGTGTCAAACTCAAGACCCGTTGGCCATATCCAGCCTACCAGGCCATTTCATGTGGCCCTCGCAGCGGTGCCTGCTACTTACTGTGCAGTATACAATATGCAGGTGCTTCCTCGGTGACCCATAATGCTCCGCAAGGATGCTGAGAATCCGCCCAGCAGGACTTCTAATCCCAGCATTCCAAGCAGCGAAGAGTCAGAAAGTACAGCCGCTTGGGCGGCATACAGCACCTAGTCCTTGCTATTGCCCAGTCCCGTTCTTACATTTATATCGTCTTACAGATACAACCGGCACTTTAAGGGCAACCATAATGCTGATGCGGCCCAAGATGAATTTGAGTTTGACACCTCTTTGAGTCCCACATAAAGGACATATTTCAGACTCTGGATAATTCTGGTTGCTCCTTTTTTTTTACTCCCCCCTCCCAACCTGGTCTAAAGTATCCTTCCTGAGATATGGAGAACTATACGTGCCATTCAGATCATGATTGCACTGTTGTTTCATATAAGGGCATTATGGTACAGCACTGGCAGTTTTAATTGTGGTTGTTTTCCAAACAGTCCTGAGGGTATCATGTTCCCCTTTCACTGCATGATGAGTTGTTGTTTCCATTGAGTTGTTCTTTATGTCCCCAAGATTGCACCCCTGGTCAGCCACTGCCAATTCAGACCTCCTCCCTCATCAACATACGTATATATGAAGTTAGGATCCCACCACCACCTCTGTGCATTACTTTACACTTACTAACATTGACCCGCCTTTTTCCCTTTACTGTCCAGCCCCCCATTTTGAAGAGAATATGTTAGGCTCCTTGAAGTTCCATTATAACTGAAATAATAAATAATTTGCTGTAAATTAGGCCATCTTATTTCTCACATCTCACCATTGTGTGCCATCAAGTCAGTTCTGATTAATGGAGACCCTTGTACGGGTGGGTGGGGAAATCCCAACCTCTACTTCCACAGCCAGATACCTGACCATTTCCTCTCTCCTGAACCTGAATATTTGCTTCCCCCCCATTCCCAAGTTATATAAGGTAACTGAGAACGAAGCCTGAGACATGGTCTTCTAGGTGGTGGTATCCAGTGTTTGAAGCACACATGTTTGCCCTTCACAAGCTATGATTTTGTGAACACTGGCTACCTGTGACCAAGCTATGTTGCAATGCATGAGGACCATTTGTTCCTATTTGGCTCTTCCTATTAGCATCAGGTTGTGAGTAAATTAGCTTGAACTCATTTGTTATTCCCAAATAAGAATTAGAAGTGATGAAGAAATTATGATAGAGGATCCTGATTTGCAAAGTGTGGCTAAATTTAAGATTACATGTCATAGAAAGTTTTCTAATTCTGGTCAATTTCCATGCAGTTTTAGCACTCACACCAGTATGATCAAAAGAGCTACTTCCATGACAAGCCAGGACCAACCAGAATCCTGGTTTGTTGTGATAAGGGAACACACTGAAGCCAACTGCATTTATCCCAGCTCCCCATTTTATACTTCTGGTGGCCGGTGTTCAGTGTGCTTCTGAAGTTGGAAACCTCATTAGCTATCCTGGCTAATAATAATTACTAGTAGAAGAATTAGATGAGGACTGAGGAAATCAAATGCAGATTATTTCTCAGTCATTAAGTTTAGTTAATGAAACAGTGGACCAACTGCAGTCTTGTACCTAATCTTCCTCACATGGTTGATACAAGAACCAAATGAGGATATATGGTATATATGGTATATATATACACAGTACTGTTATAATCCTTAGAGCAGTGGTTCCCAACTTTGGGTCCCCACATGTTCTGGGACTACAACTCCCAGAACTCCTGGCCAGCACAGCTAATGGTGAAGGCTTCTGAGAGTTTTGGTCCAAGAACATCTGGAGACCCACGGTTCGGAACCACTGCCTTAGAGGATCCCTCCCCAACCTGGTTCCCTCCAGATATGGTGGATGACAACTGCTATCATCCCCAGCCAGGCTGGCTATTATTGGATGATGGGAGTTCCAGATGAACGCATTGGTAGGACATGTGGCTGGGGAAGGCTGCTTTGAAGGAAGCATGAGATATACAGTAAATGCAATGCATACCTGAAAGAATAATGCCTTCTGGTGCCAGTCCACTTGAGACTGATGCTTCTACAATTTGTTTTTAAGGTTTTAAACCCAGTGACTGTCTATTCCTTCTGGAGGACTGGGAAACCATTCTACAAGCTTGACATCAGTTGGCCTAAATCTCCAGAGAAGCTGACAGGTCAAACATTTTGTGTTGCTGTTGACCACATCAATGGATTAGTTTACGTGGGTCAGGTAAGGAAAGGCATTACACTAGCATTCTTGACAAGGGACATCAGCTCTTTAGCCCTGATGGCTGAAAATCAGCAACCAGTCTCACATAGATTATTGGACAAGGTTCATTCTTCAAGTTTGGAAAACCCACATTTTCTGTCATGTTTTATTGGGGGCTTTGATTCCTTTTTGATCACTAAATTTAAGACAAAGGCTGTGGAAGGGAGAGCATCTTTCTGGGAAGTGTAAGTCGGCATAGCCTCCTTCCATTCCTTCCACTACTAACAAGTAAGCTTCTGTTTTGGGTGGAGGTGGGGAAGCTTTGGCCCTTATATTTTGGACTACAGCCGTGATCTGTACCGCTAATGGGGAGTCTTTGTGGGAGCCCTCATTTGAAATCTGTGAAAGGCCATCCACCCTTGGCTTTCGGAAGATATAGGAGTTCTTGATAAGAAGGAAGTGTTTATGGAATGGTGAAAGCTTCTCGGAAGGACATAAGCACGACACTAGCTGGGTAAACAGGGACTACATTGATGTCTGGCTTATCTGAGTTTTACTGTGAATTAGCAGAGAGCTGATGCACATGAGCCCCTTCGTGTCTACTTTGCTCCTCTGTTCACATAAGTGAGTGAAGTTAACACCTTATTGTGATGTCTTAAATTCCAGCTCCTGATTTGTCTGAAACAAGCAAGAATTATAAAGTAGGCTGTTCCAGACAGTTCCCTATCTGTTTCTTCCAGCTTGGTTCCAGTAAAGTGCATTATATTCTGAAGCATGACTAAAACAAAAATCTAGGGCTAATCTCTGTAAGACTGACTTGGGCATAACTTAAATACAATTTATTTTTTATTTTATTTTCCAGTAAAACTTGACTTTGAAGCATCTCCTAAAGCCCATCAACTGCTTGCTTATTATATTTTTGTGTAACTCAGTCATAAGGCACCGTTTATTAGTGTAACTGGATGTTGGCCTGTTTGTTCCCGGTGTCTGTGGATGATATTTGATCTGATTCAAAAGAGTTACAGGAATGTGCTGTTCATCCTACAAACAAGAGGTGGACAGATATCATGTTTGCATTGTTTGCGTTGATTTCTACTAGAACCCTGAGATCCACCTACAGAACCCTTGTGTATGAGAGAGACAGAATGAAAAAAAATTGGTGAAAAATTTTATTTTAAGTAACAAGACTGAAAAGAGATCACACTTGTTCCGTATAGAAATTCCAACCATGGTTACTCCAAGCTTTCGTCATTTCAGCAGATCTGAAAAGCAATGCAATACAATACAAGCTAGCACTAGAAGCATATGATATTCCTCTCCTAGCACCATTCATTGAAAACATAGTTCCTTAGTTAACTAAGTTAACATTATACAGCAGAGAGTGGAATTATCTCTTGTTTAGTTATATTCAGAACTTGGAGTTACCAAGAATCTCATTAGTAATTCTCTAATCTCTAATTGGTAATTACTAATCTCATTAGTAAAATTACTAATGAGATGGCCAGAATCTCATTAGTAATTTTATGTTATGCTAATTATATACCGCCCATCTCACTAGAGGCCACTCTGGGTGGTTTACAACAAAACAAAACAATAAGCAAAACATCTAACCATACCCATTAATCAAAACATCAATACTAGTATAAAAACAAATACAATATAATAAAATATAATGGTTTACGTATGGTTTCCACTACAGCATTTGGTATAGTACATAGAGTGATGGACTAGGACTCAGGAGACCTGGGTTTTAATCCCTGCACAGCCATGGAGAGTGACACTAGTAAAACCATTCCTTAAATATCTCACTTGCCTTTAAAACCCCATTAAGCCCCTATACGTTGGATGCAGCCTGGCAGTACATCACATACACATGGTTTGCATGACTGACCATAGCTAATTGCAGCTAATGGATGACCAAGACTGTATCTTATTTTTGCAATCATTATTGGGGAAATTGTTGTTGTTTAGTCATTAAGTCGTGTTTGACTCTTCGTGACCCCATGGACCAGAGCACGCCAGGCCCTCCTGTCTTCCACTGCCTCCCAGAGTTTGGTCAATTTCACGTTGGTAGCTTTGATGACACTGTCCACCCATCTCATCCTCTGTCGTCTCCTTCTCCTCTTGCCTTCACACTTGCTAATTACAAGTCACTTCATTTGCAATTACTTACATGCTGTACATTTCAACCGTATAGAGTGGTGCCTCGCAAGACGAATGTAATTCGTTCTGCGAGTAGCACTGTCTTGCGAGAAGCAGTTTCCCATAGGAATGCATTGCAATGCATTCCTGTGGGGAACCTCACAAGATGAATGAAATTTTTTCGTCTTGTGAGGCATCGTTCTCGGAAAAAAAAAAACACCCGTCTTGCAGAGCACGGCCATAGAAGAAGCCATCTTGCAAGGCACCATAGTGATCGCAAAAAACAATCGTCTTGCGGGTTTTTCGTCCCGCGAGGCGTTCGTCTTGCGAGGCACCACTATAATTGGAGATGGAAGCAAAGAATTTTGTTGCTTCTATTGTGCACCACTTGGCAGTCAGGAATCCTTGCTCATCTACTGCAGATCACAAAGAGATCCACTGCTAGATCACAAGCTACCTTCCCCCCAACCCTCCAGTAAGGAAGTATAGTGGAATATTCTTGAGGATTTCTCCCTAGTACCTGACTGGTTCTCTTTTATTACATTTGTTTACTTTCAGCGAGGTGATGACAATGTGCCCAAAGTGGTTGTGTTTTCGGAGGCTGGATATTTCTTAAACGCATGGAACACTACAGTTGAAATGCCCCATGGTATCTTTGCACTGAACACACCCAATGCAAGTTCTGTGTGGATAACTGATGTTGGAACTGGTATGTAACAAGCTTATTAAGAATGGAATAAAACAGTTCGTCTGTAGCATAAAATAGGGTTTTCATTGAGAATCTACCTTTCCACAAAACATATTTTAAGAACAAATACAACAGGTCCTTTGAAGGCATCATGTCAGTTTTTCGACTAATATTTCAACTTCATTTTGCAGAAAAAATTTTTGTTTAAAAAGCTACTTAAACAAAACTCTGCATAATGAATCAGATTTCATCACATAAAGCCATCAGGCAAATGGTGGAAATCCACGAGCTTGCAAACTAAGGAAGCTGCCTCATGCTTTTTCAGGCCATTGGTCGGTCCATCTGGCCCAGTATTGTCTGGCAACTGTGGTTTCCTGGGTTTCATGCAGGATCACTTTCTAAAACTCCATGGAGATCCTTGGTGTTCCCAAGGATCTGGTTTATCCTAAGCATAAACCAGAACTAACTGCTTAGCTTCTAAAACCAGACATGATTGGCTGTTTGTACCTTGTCCAGCTTGCTCTACCTAGCAGTCCCACACATCCTGTTCTTTTTCCATGGACATAATTCATGGAATCTTAACCAAGTAAGATTACCCTCCAGTTAATATCTGACTTTTCTTTATTCTCTCCTTATGTATTTTCTATTCTATTGTTGTATTCTGTTTATTACAATATGATTTATGTAATTGTGTGTGTTTTTTATATTATTTCACTGTTTTTGCTATATTGGAAGCCGCCTAGAGTGGTCTTTTAGACCAGATGGGCGGGGTATAAATCAAATAAATAAATAAATAAATAAATAAATAAAGTATCCCTCTGTTCCCAGGACTCAATGGGCTGCATGCCCTTTTTTTTAAGGGAAAATGCTTTATTTCTTTCTCCCACCTGATTGGCATCCCTTCCTAGCAGATGCTTTCTCTGAAGAATGATGGAATTGAAGGTTGGCCCAAAACAGGAGAAAATAATCAAAACTTTGATGATTGTCAGAGCCTTTACCTGCTGCAGTTCCTTCTGGCAATAGCGTCCTTTTATTTATCCCATTGTTGAATTATTAGATATATTGGCATCCCCCTCCCCACCTTTTCTCTAGTGAGTGGAAAGCTGTGATTCCTCATTGTGTGAGCCTTACGACAAGCCTCTGAGGTAGGTCAAGCGGAGAAAAGGGGGCTGTCTCAAGGGCAGCCAATGAGCTTCAGGGCTCAGTGAGGATGAGGGTGTGAATGTGAGGGCTTAATCCAGTTGTGTTCCAAAGTACAGTAGACCCAGTAAAAATAGAGAGACTTAATATAAGGCACGACAAACAGGTCTCATTCATTTCATGGGATCCCTTCCTTTTAGGACTAAAATAGGATTCCATCCTGAGTGTCTAGTGACACAGCCTATACAAAGCATCTGGGTACAAGGCAATCAACCACCTCCTGTGTTTGTATTCTGAAAACCACTTCTAAATTTGTAAGCCTCAGTGGGAGAAAAGAATAGCCAGTTCTTAATTTAGAGACCGCAAGTGCGTATTGTTATGGTGAGTAGAAGAAGAAAGCGCTTGTAACACTGCTGTAATGTAGTGGTTCCCCCCCCCCCCCTTAATTGGTAGATTGGTACCAGTGACAGAGGAATAGGCAGATCTTTTTTGTACTTGGAAAAAAATTGCTTCGTTTCCAAGTACTGTGGCATGCATGAGTTTTCCAAAGGAGCTCCTAAATTGAGACTGATCAAGCTGTTGGCCATCATCCCCGAAGCTGCCTTTCTGCCTCTGTGCAAATCTTGCAGTTGATATGAATGGAGGTTATAGTGAGAAGGGAGGGAGTTTCTTGCTGAGAATGAAGAGCACAAGCAGAGATTCATAGCAGGAGACCGAGTGCAACAGAAAGTGAAAAAAAAGTGTGCTGTTTTTGTCCGTATCTGGAAATTGTAATGGCTCTTCATCCCCATTCCAGGTGTGGCCCAATGACTCTTCTAGTTTCCACACTGGGGAGGGGCTAATTAGAGCCTGTGGGCCACAGGTAGTCCCCAAGCCCAGGAGTCCAGTCACTTTTTGTTCCTAAAAAAGGGGGGTCTGAACAGGTCCAGGACCCCTCAAAAAAACATTTAAAGGGCCTGTTGTATCCTTAGACATCGATCATCCCTGTTTTAAACAGACCTGGTCTTATTTAAATGACAGTCTTAGGAACGAGATATGTTCTTCCTGATGTTGTTTTGTCAATGTAGGCAAAGATGGGCACACCATTAAGCAGTACAGTCCTTCGGGTCAGCTCCTTCAGGTCATAGGCACTCCAGGCGAAGCGGGTTCTGGTATAAATCCCCTCCAACTTGACCAGCCAGCAGAATTGTTTGTGGAACCAACAGGAGACATCTATATTGTGGACGGTGATGGAGGGCTAAACAACCGCCTGTTCAAAGTGACGCAAGGTGAGCCAGGAAAATGCCAGTAGGTGGATCTTTTAGGCTGCCACAGGTTTGTGATGCATTGGATGATTGCTTGTGACACCAGCTGTGCTCGGGTAGTTTGATACAAGGGACAACAGCCGTCCTTCCAATACATCTGCCCACGTGGTACCTCGGTGTTTCTTCATTTTTTCTTTCTCTTTCATGTGCATCTTGAAGAGAAGACATAAAGTGTGCCTTTCAGTGACAGCAGAATACTTACTAAAATCCTAGAGGGTTGTTTATGCCCACATCTTGCATATGTGCTTACTGAAGAGAAAGCTAAATATAAAATGTTGGTTAATGTTTGCAAGATGGAATATTATTTGATATGTTAAAAAAAACTCATAGCCCCAGATACAGTATAATTTTTCCACTAACACTAAACCACCTTCTTTGTTCATGAAAACTTTGTTCATGAAAGCTGCTTTGTTTTACTATGTAAAATATACAACTCTCAGCCTATTTAAATTGCAGGCTCCAAATGCAGAATAAGTTATTTTCCACTTTCAAAACATATGTCAAAACATGATGTTAAATGTATACTAGTTTTGAAATACAGTGGTGCCTTGCTTAATGATGATAATTGGTTCCCAAAAAAATCGCTGTTAAGCGATTTTATCGCTAAGCAAAACACAGTTTCCCATAGAAATGCATTGAAAACTGTATAATCCATTCTAATGGGAACGGATTGCTGTTCTTAAGCGAAAATCACCATAGGAAACATTGCTAAGCGAAACACGGTTCCCCAATTGAAATGCATTGAAATCTATTCAATGCATCTCAATGGGGGGGAAATTACAACAAATTTAAAAAGAGTCGGAACAAAGTCATATTAGTTTAATAAAAGGGTTTATTAAGTGCACTTATGATTTCAAGCATTCTAAACATTTTTAAACATTTAAAAAACAGCCAACATGAGGCTGTCAAAACCATCGTTAAGCGAACCAGGGACCCAAACTGTCATTGCTATGCGAAGCATGGTCCCAAACATCGCCCATAGGAACCATCGTTAAACGGAGCGCAAGATCACTCCGAAAAAGTCATCGCTAAGTGATTTCATCGTTAAACGAAGCAATCAGTAAGCCAGTCACCACTGTACATTTCTCCCTTCAACAGTGTTGAGAATGGGGGCGCCAGACCCCTGTGTAGTTCAGAAATCCATGTATAAATAACTCTTATGCCCCCAAAACATAACTACAAAGCATAATCTATTGATTCTCTCTCTCTCTCTCTCTCTCTCTCTCTCTCTCTCTCTCTCTCTCTCTCTCTCTCACACACACACACACACACACACACACACACACACACACACACACACACACACACACACACACACAGAGAGAGAGAGAGAGAGAGAGAGAGAGAGAGAGAGAGAGAGAGAGAGAGAACAGATGAGCTTATTGTATTAACTGTATAGCATGCCCCAGCATCCTCCCCAGCCACCAAATGCTGCTGCCATGCCAGGAGAGGGTGCTCGCCATCGGGCTGGGGACTGCCTCACCACCAGCAGAAGGGGCCTCATTAATCTGGAGATCCACTTTTGTCAGGCCATTTCCTGGGGACAAATAGCACATTTTTTCAATTGCATCGACCTTTTATTTATTGAATATTGATTTATTGGAAATAATCCGTGTATAACGAAAATCGTGCTGCTCAAGCCCATGCAATTCAAGGGAAAAGTTTAGTCACTAAAATCAGAGCAATGAAGGGATTTTGTTACAAACTCAGCAATACATGATGTTTGACTCACTGTCTTGTACCCACAGACTTGAAGACTGTATGGCTTCATGGGGAGAATGGTATTGCCATTACGCAGTTCAGGATTCCGCACAGTGTAACAGTGGATTCTGTTGGACGGGTAACGTAGCAGTGAGGGTTTGGGCCTTGTATATCCCATTATATCAGCATCCTGAAGTGTTCCGTTGAAGTTCAAATTCCGTGCTTTCAGTTCACTTCCTTTAACTCTAGGCATTTAGTCTTTGTTTCATTCACTCCCTTTTTACACGACCTAATACTATATATCCACAGAATACTGCCATCCAATCCTTGTCATCTTCGGTTTTCTCATTTAAAAAAAGTCAATAATTTAACTAATACTAAAACATATTGTCTATCCTTCTTTTGACAGGTAATAAAATGGTGAAATGCATTGTAAAGACTGTTGCAATGTCATAACACTATCATGGTTGTTTTCTTTTTTAATTTTGTGGGTGTCCTTTCTGACCTTTTTCTCAGGATGTTTGATGGTTGTGGCTGGAAGGGTCTTCTAACTTGCTTTTTTAAAAAGAAATTGGCATTATAGAGTTATAACACTGTACCACTCATTTCACTGATATCACACTATTTTAATAATAAAAATATTGGTGTTAAAATATTATAACACTAATTAACAGTTTTCTGTACAAGGGGGGAAAATAGCACCTCCCAAAATAGAGATAGCAAGTGTGGGCTTACTTTCAAGATGCTGACTCTGGGTGATTATGACAGTCTCTTCCTCTCCCTCTCTTGCAAAATCTGTGCTATATCCACTCCAGGGCCTAAAAGATGCACATGGAGGGCAAGGGCAGTACTTCCAGTAGTATGGGATGCCAGCGTTGCAATTTGTGCTTGCAGCAAAATGGGAGAAGCATGATCACCTGAAGGCATTTGTCCAGAAGCCGCTTTGGAACATTCACAGAAGTGTTGAGGAAATCTGAAGGAAGCGTTGAGGTTTAGATTTCTTTTTCTGTAGTCCATCCAGTAATCCTGGATGGTTGTAGGTAGAGATGGGCATGGCTCGGCAGTTCAGGCCAGTTTTGTTTACTGGGTGTTCCACAGTTCTCTCCCTTACCTCCTCTGGCAGGCACCCAATCGGAGGCCGCTCCCTAGGTTCCCTGCCCCTCCTCCTCTGGGTGCTGCCCCTGAGTGTGGGCGCCCATCGGAGGAGTCAGGGCTGGGAAGCACCAGGCACCTCTTTGACCAGTAAACGAACCGCCAGACTGGGAGTTCATGCCCATCTCTCGTTGTAGGCTTGCTGTAGGGTTTGCGTCGCCTTTGAACTGGGGTATCTCCCCTCACCTTCTGCCCCGTGATGCACTGGGGTGAGCCACATGTTACCTGCAGGCTGTGGGAGCCCGAGGGGCCCAAATGTAGTCCTTAGTGCCCTGGGGCCCTCAGTAGGTCCCTACCATTTTCTTTGGATCGGCTTTGATGGTTGTGCTCTCTGTGGGGGGCAAGTCTTCTATGGTTCAAGAAACCCCCAATGCTCCTAGCCCCTCCCCATTTAACAAAAAAGTTAAAAATAGGTCATAGAGGGCGCAACTGGGCAGTCAGATTGTTAACAAGGCTGGTTACAAGGATCACATCACCCCCCCCCCATTACAACAGCTCTGTTTGTTTCCTGGGCACAATTCAAAGTGCTGGTTTTAATCTATAAAGCCCTAAATGGTTTGGGTCCGAGCTATCTCAGGAAACGGATCTCCTTTTATGAGCCTGCCTGGGCTTTAAGTTCATCCAGGGAGGCCTTTTCTCTTGGTCCCGTCACTTTCACAGGTGCATCTGATGGGGACCCAAGAGAGGGCCTTTTTTGTTGTGGCTCCCAGATTCTGGAACTACCACAGGAGGCCAGACTGAAGGTGGCAGTACTAGAGAAACCAAACCGTGGAAGGGGGAGAGGTGATGGGGCAAGGTTGTGGGTACTGTAGTTTATTGTGAGTGCAGAGGAAATAGGGAAACCAATGAAGGTGTTGAAGCAGAACTCTTACACGGTCCAAGTGGACTAGGAGAATAATCATGGCATGAAGGGAAGAGAAGACTGTAGTAGGAAGGACAGAAGATGACCCGAGCATGAGCTAAAATTTTTACCCAGAAGAGCTCCATGTCTTATTATTTTGTAACGTGGAACAATGTAATTCGATGTTGGCTTGAAGCTGGGGAAGGAAAGGAGAGAGAGAGGAACTGAAAATATAATGAAGGCTGCGGCTTTGCTTGATGGGAGCCGAGGATGTCCGCTGGGAAGAATTAAAGAGAAGAAGCAGTTCAGTTTGGGGTACGCTGAGTTGAAGAAGATGGACGTGTTAGCCAGGCAGGTTAGAAATCAGGACTGAGCAGAAGAGAACCATCTTTATATGCTTATTCATTCATTCATTCATTCATTCATTCATTCATTCATTCATTCATTCATTCATTCATTCATTCATTCATTCATTCATTCATTCATTCATTCATTCAAAATATGTTTACCCTGCCTTTCTCCTTAAAAAGAACCCAAGGCAGCTTTCATCAATAAAATCAATATTTAAAACTAAAAACAGTGAGTATACAAATATTTAAAAAGAGTCAAACCAATGCCACACTAAAACTGTAAACAAAATCAACAAGAAAAACATATTCAAAGCAACAAGGCACAACAATCCATTTAAAAAAAAACCATTCAGACAGCCAGTCACTACGGAAATGCCTGGCTGAAGAGAAAATATTTTTGCCTGCTTATGCAATGACAGCCAAGATGGAGATAACTTGCATTATCTGAATTCCAGATATAAATATTGAACTTCATAAAAACATAGTAATATCATACATGATAAAAGGCAACACCTGGAAATTCTAATGTCATTGTACAATTGATAGAGTTTAAAATGTCCAGGCAAAGAGAAAGTTTGTATGTTCTTGGTTGACAAAAAGAAAGGATTAATTCTTGCTTACACAGAGGTCAGTAATGAGGTGTGATACAGTATGTGGCTCAGAGCTGGAATATTTTACTCTCTATTTGGTTGGACTTCATCTCATATGTGCAGGTTTGTTGTGCTTTTTTATTTTGCTTTAATGGCTTATATCAGTTTCTCCATGTGCCCTAGGTGTGGGTTGCTGACCGAGCCAACTGGCGAATCCAGGTTTTTGACAAAATCACCGGAGAATGGTTGGGCTCGTGGAGTAGCTGCTTCACAGAAGATGCCCCTTATTCTGTCCGGTATAGTATCTATACATTTGCATGTGGAGGTGTGCAGAAGTGGCAGGAGAGGGAGCTGGGGCCAGATTTCATTTGGCCCCTGTGGTTGTGTAAGCATCTGACACTGGCAGCAGTGACGGTTGTGCAGGGTTTATCCCACTGTGTACTCAAGAATAGGTCACAAAAAGGGAACAGTGTAATTCAGTTTTATTGAGTGCAGATCTTATGCATTGGTGGGTATATGAATGAATTGCCTGCCAGGTTCCCTTGCAATATATTTCTGTCGCTCAGAAGCTCCAGTCCAAGAAGGCCATGTAACTGCTGAACTTCAATAACTCTTCAATCTCATTTGATACCTCCAGTAATTAAGGGGATGATTGGACCTCCAGTTGTCAGGTGAGAGCAGTCCTGAGGTGCTCTCCAAATAAGGACACGGCAGGCACAGCAGCAATGAGGATTAAGCCCTCAGATTACCTGAGCACACTTCCTCACTTGTAAAGGAATCACATCTGCACTTCTTTCTAAGAAAATAAAAAAGATTGTATTGATTAGAGAAGTACACCTTTGATAAGAAAGGTGATCCTAGGAACTCTTATGAGCAAAAAAAAGGAATGGTAATTCCCTTCTGAGTACTTTGTCTAAAAAACACTGGAAAGGGTTGCCGTAAATTGGAATTAACTTGAGGACAAGCTTCTTCTTCTTCTTCTTCTTCTTCTTCTTCTTCTTCTTCTTCTTCTTCTTCTTCTTCTTCTTCTTCTTCTTCTTCTTCTTCTCTCCTCCTCCTCCTCCTCCTCCTCCTCCTCCTCCTCCTCCTCCTCCTCCTCCTCCTCCTCCTCTTCTTCTTCTTCTTCTTCTTCTTGCATCAGCATCTTAGTGAAAGTGGAAAAATCTCTCCAAAGTTGATGTACAGGATGGTAAACTCTGCCTGTTATCCTTGTATATATTTCTCTGCCCCATTCAGCACACTCTTCCCCCTCCTTTTCCATGTTTTCCTGCTGAGCTCAACTAGCTTTGCATGACCCTTTTTTATGTCACTACCAATTCCAGCTTGTCAGTATCTGACAAGCATCCGTATGCCAGCCTCTGCCTGTCTGTATTTTAATGCAAACAAAAGTAGCTTAGTTCACCCAGACTGAAAGCTACCTTTATGTCAAGCCCAAGTTCTTAACCTGCTCAGCTAGGCCTTCAGGTAGAGCAGTGTTTGGTCCGTGTTTGGTCTCACTTACTTTAAAATAGCTATGCTAGATCAGCCTTGCTTGTTTCATAGCATGTTAATGTGTGGTTCCATGTAACATATAAGGTAGAACCCCCTCCATCCCATCTGGGAGATTAGTATCTGTGAATTCACTTATCTGCTGCCTGAAAATATTAAATAAAAACTGTGTAGTGTATTTACCACAACGGGCCACTAGAGGGAACCAGAGACCATGTGATGTGTTGCACTTGCTATATCCACATTTTTCAGCATCTGCTCAGGAGGGGTGTGTGGAACTGATTCCCCGTGGATATCGTGGTTCCACAGTATATTAACTTTTCATACTAGTAATATGCTTGGCTCCAAAGTGAGAACAACTCATCTAGCGTCCCCACCAACATATTTGTGTTGTTGTAATTAATATACTTCAGGGGTATAAGTTGACAGATCGGCAGACTTTTTATGTTCTATATTTATTTTGGAAATAGCTAGTAATTAATCTAATCTGAATAATTAAATATTTTAGTGGGTCATATCTGTTTATTGAGTTAACTTGCCCTTAAAATGTTACTCTGTCAGATTGGGTTGCTGGGTGGAACATTTTATGGTAGTTTTCAGAGAAATCTGCTAAAGTCACGACAAGTAAACCAAGACTGTTGAGCTGAAGACATGGATCCATTGTTTGTTGGAGAAGGGAGCTTACCGTATTTTTCTCTCCATAAGACGCACCTCTCCATAAGACGCGCCAAATTTTTAGGAGAAGAAAACAGGAAAAAATAATCTGTTTTCTTCTCCTAAAAATTGGTGAGCCTTATGGAGAGGTCTGTCTTATGGAACACACCCTAGGACCCTTTGGAGGCTCACCAAGCCCCCCCCCCCCGCCGGGCCAGAGGGGGCGAAATCACCACCTTCTGGGACTCTTTTGAGGCTTGGGAAGCTGGAGGAGGGAGCAGGGTGAGTCTCTAAAGGGTCCTGGAACACACCCTAGGACCCTTTAGAGACTCACCCTGCCCCCCCACGCGGTCAGAGGGGGCAAAATCGCCACCTTCTGGGAGTCTTCCGAAGTTTCGCAAGCCTCAAAAGACTCCCAGAAGGTGGCGATTTCGCCACGCTGGCCCCGTGGGGGGAGCGTCGCAAGGGTCCTGGAAGGCTTACTCGGACCCTTGCGATGCTCCCCCCACCCCCCACGGAGTCAGCGTGGGTGAAATCGCCAGCTTCCAGGACCTTTTGTGAGGCTTTCCTTCCTTCCCGGAAGGCTCACTCAGACCCTTGTGATGCTCCCCCCCACGGGGCCAGTGGGGGCGAAATCGCTGCCTTCGCTCCATAAGACGCAGACTCCCCCCCCACAAGCTTTCTCCCAGGAACTGTCCACACAGGGGCAGCAAATCTGGAGGGCCCATCCACTAGGGCTTCTCAGTAGTACAGCAGCTTTCAGGTGCAAATGAACAAAAGATGGCCGCTAGCTCTGTGTGAGTAGAAGTGCGTGCCCTTATATCGTGGGATCTTTCGATCCAGAGAGAACTGTCCAGTTCCTATTCCTTTTAATAGCTTCCTTTTTTCCCCCTTTCACTGATAGATTTACCCCTGATGAGAAGTTTATCATTGTAGCCCATCTGAATACTGATAGGATATCAATTTTGGCTGCCCCACCAGTTGGATCAATTGGGGATTGCATAGTGGTGGACACAATTCAACTTGCGCATGAAGTCAAGCCTCATCTCCTGGATGTCAGCAAGGAAACAGGAGCAGTTTATGTAGCAGAAATTGGAGCCCAGCAAGTGCAGAAATATGTGCCTTTGCAGCGTCACAGGAAACTTCTGGCTCCTCTCTCTTCCTTTGGATGGTCCTCAGTTCTGTAACACTGGAACTCTTGAATTAGGTTTGGTAACCTGAGGTATGCGCTTGTTTTGTATTCTGTGCCTCTCTCAGGGACCTAACTGTTCGCCGTTTTAAGGTGTTCTCTGGATGTTAAAGACTGTGTTTAATGGATCTCTCAGCAATGTTTATTTTGACATGCCTAAACAGATGACTTGCCCAGAGTGCTTGTTTAAAACAGCTCCAAAGGTCAATCCATCAGAAGTGGTCTTTTTACTTTTTATTTATAGCTGCTTTACATCCAGCCAAGTAAATTTACTGATTCACTTTTTTGGACAGCCACTAACAGACTGGTCTGGTTCATATGTAAAAGGTGGCAAGATCAATTCTGTTCTATTGCCAGAATTCTGATTAATCTCTGGGAACATCATCTCCTGCCTGTGAATCTTAAATACTCTTGAGATACTTTGAACCTGCTTCTGGGGGCAGTGGTGGCAAGGCCTTGAGTTTGCTACTAAGAGAGTCCTATTTCTCTGAGCTTTAGTGAGTCTCAAGGAACAACAAAACCCAGGTGTCTGTACTTGCTAAATACAAGAAGTACAGGAGGGAACTTTTTAGACCAGACTTGCGGGAAAGGATTTAAGGTACATTGAATTAGCTTCAGAGAGAAACAGGCCTTTTCATTAGTAATCCCAGCATTCTGGAGTTTATTCCAGAGGTAAGTGCTGCTTCTCACTTCCGTCATTTTGAATGCAGATTGAAATTTCTTTTTCACTTAGTGATCTGAAGTTTTCTGTTGTATTTATCTTTCATTGTATTGTGCTCATCTTTTACGGGGGTTCTTGTACACTGTTATGGAATTTACAGGCTGCTCTGGCTCCAGGCACTTTGGAGAATCACAAAAAGAAATTTGGGTTTATGCTTACAGATCCCTAGTCAAAGACTATAACTACAGCTACTAGGATTTTGCAGTAGGAACATTTGCATTTCCACCCTTGTACACATACATTTTATGAAAAATACTATTTCCCCCCTCCTGACACTTTGCTGGATGTTTTATTATTTGTAATACAAATTTAGTGCTGCAAAACTACTAAGGAAAACCCTGCCTCAGAAGCTGGAACAACCTCTACAGGCGTCTGTGTCACAATAAATTTGTCAAGCTTTTTTGTCAGTATAAGCCTCTGTTGTTCTTGCTGCATCAGACCAGTGTGGCTCTACATCCGACTTTTCCCCCAAAGTATGTGTCCTATGGCATCTCTAACTAGCTCATTCCTTGTCTAGGGAGAAAGGTGGGATACACATGAAACAAATAAATGGAAATTGCTCAAATAAGGGCACTTATTTGGAGATGTCAGTGGCTCAAGTTAGAGTTTACCTAAAGCAGATTGAAATTGAAAAGATACAACTACTCTGTCTGGAAAGAATAGTCATTCATTTGACTCCTGCAGGGGAGTTCAAAGGTCTTTGCTGAGCCCATTTTCTTCTTCTTCCCACCATCTTGGCAATGCAAAAGGATGTGTCAGGCCTCACAACATTTTCTGACCCTTGCTTCCATGCTACAGGAATCCTGCTTGCATCCTTACCTCTGTTGCTGTGGGTTTCAGAAGGCATGAGATCAGAAAGCACACGTGAGCTTTGCCCGTAGTATCTGCCAGGGTTTTTCTATCTCTTTATCTTTTTCTGCAGGAATGCAGGTTATTGGGTGCCACTTTATTCACCTCCTCAGCAAACGCTGCCAGCTAGCAGCCATCCTGCTGGCCATTAGGAGAATCATAAAACCACAGGCCAGGAGTGGGGGATATTAGGCTCTCCAGATGTTCTCAGCTACAACATCCACAGTTCCTTGCCACTGCCCATTGCTGGCTGGTTCTGGTGGGAACTGTAGGGTGAAAACACCTGGAGAGCTACAGTAGATCCGTAGGGAGAGAAAAGATTCAGAATACCACTCAGTTACTTAGATAAGACATTTATTTACACTGATTCTAAAATACAAACAAAATAGTACATTTTATATTACATTACAAAGAAGAATAGTAAAATAAACAATACAGCACAATACAACAATAATTAACTAACAGTATTAGTTTCAAAACTTGGAAGATGTCTGTCATTGCTCTTGCATAAGTAGTATTACCCTATTGCATCACTCACACAATTCTCATTAGACAAACTTGTCCTCTCATTGCCCTTTGTGGGAACGCTCTATCTAAAAGGCTACATACGCTGAATAAAATATTGCATTTTTGTATCAATCTTGAAAATGTTGAGGTTAATAACATTTATATAGGCCTGAAAGGGCCGTTAATAAAACTTGAGAAAATGTGTACATGGATTATATAAAATACTGAAAAAAATGGCCCATTAGTCCATTAGGTTGCGGTATAATACTGAAATTCAAATAAAATAATTAGTGGGGGGGGGGAAGCTATGAAGTGCATAAACGATTCAATGCAACTGCTCTTTTCCACAGTACTTTTGTGTAAGTGGCTAACACCCGAAGCAGCGATGGAATAAACAAGCGCGTAGTGGTCTCAAACAAACTGACAGACCGAGTAAAGAGGAATGACACGTCCTTTGTTGCTACCTCTTGGTGGTGTATGAAAGTGACAAATGCCCGAGCTCCATCCTCAGGAGAAAGTAGGCCTTGCAGAAGCAGCAACGCACATTTCCCCCTCACGCAAGAGCAGCGCATGGCGCCTGGGGAAGTGACTTTCGGCCCCTTCCACCCTTTGAAGCCACCCTGTGAAGAAAAGGAAGGGGAAAGGAGGGCCTCCGTGTCGCTTGGTTCCTTCTCTGTGGAACGAGCAGAGAAAAGGGACAGCTCGTATCAACGGAGAAGAGACGCTTGTAAAAAAAAAATGAGATTTGAAAGTGATTTTTTTTCCCATCCAAAATGAAGGTGGAGACGTGTGCATGCACTGGTTGAGAAAAGGGCTACATGGGTATATTAACATGATGGAAGAAAGCGGGTGTTGTGCATGAAACAATGCAGGAAGACTTAGGCCAGGTCACCATTATGCCTTAAATTTCAAGGTCTGTAAACATAGCTTAATAACAACCCTTTCTTGACATGAAAATGTGCTTCACTTAGGAATATTATGGGGGTGGGTGGGAACTTTTTCCTCACCTTCCATGTTTTGCCACTTCCAATTACCTGTCAATAGATGGCTCTTATCAAAGAGAGAGAGAGAGAGAGAGAGAGAGAATACCCTTGTGTTATGCATATTTGGAATATGTGGCATGGCTGCATGTACGAGGAAGAAGGGTGAGTTGCTATATATTTCTACAAAGAGAGCGAGGATTTGATGTGGTTGCCTGTGCTTTTTTAGATGAAGGTGAAAAGGTTATGTCAGCTCTTGCCATATGCCTGAGTAACAGCGCCTTCCACTGTAAACTCTATTCCAGCTGCTCTGTGGCACACAGAAGACGGACTGGACAAACTGAAGGCTTCTCTTTTTTTCGTAAAATTAATACGCGAGGCTTCCATTTGTTATGTGTGTATGAAGGCAAAGTGTCTGTGCAAAGGTAGGCAGATGTGCTTTCAGGAGTCTCATTCAGAAAGAGTCTCTTTTCATACTAAGTTTAATTCCAAATCTGAACATCAAATGGGAGCCCAACACATCAGGTTGGGGAAGCCTCTGAACTCTTTGAGTTTCAAGGCAAAAACTCTTAAGGCCTGAAAATCGGTACTCTCCACACACACACACACACACGCACACACACACAAACACGCACACAAAGTCAAGTAGCAGCTGCTCCAGCTGTGTTGAAGTGACCACTTCTGGAAAACCACTGCATACTCACATCTAAGTGAGCAGCAAAACTGCTAAGAAATGCCCTCTTTACCTCAGATTTGCTCATATGTGGAAGAATTCTTTATAAAGCTAAACCCTTGTCCCCCCCCCCATGTATGTTTTTTTTAACCCTTTCTGCTAAAAACTCCATAGTGTTTCCCCCTGAGATGGAGGAGGCTTCCTGTAGTTCTATTATACCAGAATAGGCTACAAATAATGTATTGGGAGCCAAAGTCCCATGTAGTTTAATACCCCAGAGATACAGAGAATACCTCACAATTCACAGTGTCACACATCCATTCCAATATTATTGACTCTCGTTTGTATTGACCTGGCTACAGTGAAGAGCTAATGCACTCTCCTTCCAACAAAAGTTTGCATACTCCTTTTCTTTTTTTAATTTTTCCCTTCTCTTTCTCCCTCTCTAAACTGGTTTTCCTTTTGTTCTGCCTCCTTCTGGCCTCAGTAAGGATATTGTTTTTGTTTCTTGCCAGAGAAACAGGCCAGCCAAGTGCAGATCAGCATGGCTGCAGCAGCTCCTCCACCAGTACAGTAATAAGCCCATCCAATTTCACAGGTACCTGTAGGTGAAGAGAACAACAGACAAAAGACAATGTTATCAGAAGAGGTCTCCTTCGACTATATTTTCTTTCCAATGGAAAAATACAACTTTTTTTTTTTAATTATTTTTAAATTGTTCAAATGTCATTTGCCTGGTGTCGGCCATACTTGCATCTTTTCATGTAATAAGGAATGTGGAACCAAACTTGGCCATAAGTTGGGGCATTTTTTTTCCACCTTATGTATGAGGCAGGACAGCATAGTGGAGTTGCCTTTTTTGGACTACAATTCCCAGAATCCCCCAACTCTCAGAATCTGAGGGGATCCTGAGAGCTGTAGTCCATAAAAGTAGTGGGGTGTGCGTGTGCGGAGGGCTCGCCTTCATGGTCTTTCTTTTCTGTGAATAGGACCTGCAGAAGGGGTTGGATAGCTGTCACATTTGTCTGGCAGAGCAGGTATATATCATTTAAGGCATTCTCAGCATTCATATTACAAGGTCATGTTAAAACAGTGCAAAGGATAGAAGCAGGAGAGATTTATGGATGCTTTCCATTAGATAATGGGCTATGGGGTCTGCTTGGCATTTTCTATATAAGGTCATTCCAGAAGCTTTGAATTCTGCACCAGTCATTCTTGATCTCTGTTTGCATTGTGTTCGTGCTATGAATGCCTGAAAATCATTTTGGCCATAATGGGAAACCATACTCACCCAGTTCAAACTGGTTGGAAATGTTGCCACAGGTCTGCTGGACTTCTTCACTGTCCCAGCCCAAAGGATACAGAGCACATCCAGAACCAATTAACAAGCCTGTAAAGGGATGGGGGGGGACAACAACCAACGAGTGAGTATAAAGGAAGGGAAACCAACAGCACTTTTACAGACAATGGGCTAATTCTCCTAGGTAATACAAAGTATTGTACAGTATCTCATGGGCTTTTGCTTTATCCCAGTAGTATCTGCAGGTTCTTTAAGAGTACGTGGACAAATCCTGCCATCTCTGAATCCCTTCCTTCTTATTTTCCTGCCAATTTCACATCAATTGCTCTTTCTCAGAGCTTGAAAGTTACTTTGGGGGTGTGGGATCAGAAGTTTCAGAAACGTCCAGCAAGTGTGATCTCTGAGAGTGGTAATCCGAAGAGAGAGAAAATTATTTTTTCCAGTCTCTGCTTCTTTTCTCCTGCTGGTAAAAGAGAGGAAGGAATGTAAACCCATTAGGTGAAGAGTGGAGGGAGGCAAGAGAAGAGGAGACACACACAAGCCACCTGAAGTTGAGGGCTTCGCTGGAAAGTGATTCCACCTGTACAAGTCAGGGGACCAGATCTTTACCCACGACCCCTTTCCCATTTAACCCATCCCCGGTGATGCATTTCCTTAGAGATGCATGCCTCAGCAATCAGACTTACTTGTAAATTACCGTAAGCTCATTTTTACCTTGAACTGACCATTCATAAAGCATAGCTAAATGCAAGATACAGGGTAAGGAGAAACTCATGTGATGACACGGAGACATTTTTTCACCCCTTGAGAGACACGGTTTCTAAATGCAGTCTAAATTCATCACCTAGTTTGATCTTGACTCCATAGAATCATAAGGTTTCCTTTTTTCAGCCACAAAGTAGATACCCAGATAGCTCCCTCAGTGGTTACTTGTTTTTGAAGTGGCTTAAGTGGAACCTCTATCTCAGGTAGAGAGTACTATAGAGAGACCACAACAAAAGTATGCTTCTCGTGCACAGCTCTGCCATAATCCTCCCATTCTGTGGTGTCTGTTTGTTTGGAACTTTTAATATTTTATTTTTGAATTTCATTTACATCTGACCTCACAGCTTACATTCACTACCGTTGCCAACAACAACACAGTGTAAACGCTGCGGACATGAGAAGAAACGGGCTGTGGTTCACGAAATCGTATGCTAGCCTCCAGATGTGTCGAACTACAGCTCCATTATTCCCAGTCAACATCTGGAGAGCATCAGGATGAGCACTGTTGAAGGAGCCTGGGATTTGTTGTTTCAGCCCCAGCATCTTCCTGGGCAACAACAACCCCCCCCCCATGAAGCCTCTGGGTGTTTTCTTTCATGTCAAGTGTGCTTAAAACAAGACACCTTGTTTCAGAGAGAAGTTGTTCCGACTAGAAGCATTATTCCCCCATCCCCGGGCATGCATCCTCCACTCCCTTTTTTGTTTGGGGGGGGAATTGCATCAACAATATTTTCTTTTTTTAATTGGGGGAGTTTCGGAGGGAGACCACAAAAAAGGACTTGAGAGCCACGTGCACACCACATGTCTATTGCTCTCACTCTGCAATGGCTGGGGAGCCAGGCATGGTGGGGAGAGGCTGGCTGCACCATACTAAATTTGTCGGTATTTTATGGTGCCATAAGGCGTTCGGCTGTTTTTTTGTGTGCTGCAACAGACCAAGATGTCTGTCCTTCTAGAAATGGAGCGGCATGATTTCCATAATTTAAATGAGTATGATTCCCAAGATACTGTTTCAATCATGGATTTACAATTCAAATAATGATAGATGCTAGTAAAAATCCAGCTCAAGTGATGAGAGACTGAGAATACAAATGAAAACTGTCTCCTCAAGTAAATAAAAGGGTAGTTTAGAGCTTCCTAATCTAAAAAAATCAGTAGTAATGCACCCCAGTGACAAGCCTTAATGGAATGGATGACACAGAATGAAGAGAAGGCTGCACATTTGCATTTGCAATACTGTATAGGGAATTTAAAATTGAAGTAGAATTTTTAATTTTATCTGCCAGGGGAAAAGGTGAATAAAATGTAAATCACAAGAAGCTACAAAAAGTGTAACTTTTTTAATTAATGTCTACTGGGTTGGAACATGAGTCTTGAAGCATCTCTGTAAGACTCATTTTAGCTTTTGTAATATTTTTCAAAGATGAGTGAGATCAATGCCACTCAGCTTGATTATGAGTGTAGCTACATACAAAAGCAAAACAAAACCAGGTATCTGAATCAGGTTTAAGCAGGTTTAAAATCAGTGTTTAAAAAGGTGACTACGCAATACATATGGAAGCACAGATATTTTTGTTGCTGTTTTGTTTTTGGAAAGCATGTTTTTTGGTTGGAAACTGAGGAATTTTATTCAGCTGTGAGAGGATTGTTTGTTTTGAATTGCTTATGGAACTCATTTATTTTCAATTGTTTTGGCATATTTAAATGCCCTTGTCAGTGTAAATTGTGTCTGTGGGGTTTGCCACTCACTTCCATGCTCCCTTTCCACCCCCTGTGCTTGCATCTGTGTTTCCCTTCTCACTTTGTGTGTGTGTGTGTGTGTGTGTGTGTGTGTGTGTGTGTGTGTGTGTGTGTGTGTGTGTGTGTGTGTGCGCACGCACGTCCCCCTAAAACCTGTGTTTTCTTTTTTCTCTGTGTCATTCTGCACTACTGCTATGTCAGACTGAAATTATTTTTAAAATTAAAAATAACACCAGGGCAGCAGCAGCTAATGGCTGTGAGAGGTAGCCAGCACAAGGGTGGGTAAGTGCAGGACAAAGCCTCAAATGTAATGACTCTAAAATTTATTTATTTATTTATTTATTTATTTATTTATTTATTTATTTATTTATTTATTTATTTATTTATTTATTTATTTATTCATTCATTCATTCATTCATTCATTCATTCATTCATTCATTCATTCATTTAACTTATATACCACCCATCTAGAACGTGTCTACTCTGGGTGGTTTACACAAAATATAAAAATAAAATAAGAAGGTATTAAGGAACTAAAGATACAACCCAATTTAAGAGCAGAATCCAAGGTGGAAAAAGAAAAAGAGAAATAGGTGATGGCTGTAGGGAAGGCCTGTCTGTATAGCCATGTCTTCAGATTGATCTTAAAAGCCCTCAGTGAGGGGGCCAGGCGGATCTCTGCAGGTAAATTGTTCCAGAGACGAGGGGCCACTGCCGAGAAGGCCCGTTTTTGTTTTTTTCCCTTTGGACCTCTCTTGGTGTTAGGTCCCTCAGCTGCCCAACCTGACTGGAACGGGTGATACAGGCAGAACTAGGTGGAAGAAGGCACTCTGCCAATTATCGAGGGCCTAAACCATTTAGGGCTTTGTATGTAATAGCCAACACCTTGAAATTGACGCGGAAGTGAATAGGTAACCAGTGTAGGGCGGTCAGGGTGGGTGATATATGGTGGAATTTTTTCACCCCTGTTAATAGCCTGACCGCTGTGTTCTGGGCCATCTGGAGCTTCCGCATCAATCTCAAAGGAAGCCCCATGTAAAGAGGATTACAGTAGTCTATTCTTAACACTATGAGCACATGGACCAACGTGGTGACTGCCCCTGCATCTAGATAGGGATGCAGCTGGGTGATCCGCCAGAGAGGTAAGTGAGCGGACTGAACCACGGATGATACCTATGACTCTATGGTGAGCACCGAGTCAAGATGGAGCCCCAGACTGCAAACTGCATCTTTGTAGTGAGAGTCACCCCCCCAAAAAAGGAGAGGGTGTTCCCCAAACCACTGACATTGGGGGAGCCCACCCACAAGACCTCCGCCTTGTCCGAGTTCAACCTCAGTCCACTTGGCTGCATCTATTGTAGGACAGCCTCCAGGCAGCGCTCAAGGGATGGAACGGCATCCACTGCAAATGGAAGAAAGGCAATGTAGAGCTAGGTATCATCAGCATATTAGTCTGTATAGCCCCTTTAACTGATATACAACACAGTCTAAAAATAGATTAACACATGACTTTAAAATGAATTTTAAAACTAGGATTAGAGATGGGCACAAACTAAAAAACGAACCAGGAAGTTCGTTAATAATTACTGGTTCATTGGTTCATGTTGGTACATGTGACAGAAGCCTCTCCAAAACTACTTGGCAACATTGGAAAGGAGCTTATTGCATGAGAGAAGGCAAGAAGCCAACCAATCAAGGAGAAGAAGGAAAGGGTTATCTTGTTTTCCCGGGGAGGGAAGCTGGATTTTAGAATGGACTGTATAAATAGAAATGCTTTGTATTAGGGAGAATAAGATCTGTGCAAAAGCTGGCATGTCTGATTAATGTAACCTCAAGCTAAAGTCTGTGGAGTTTAATAGTTGTCATTTTTCAATAAAGATCTTATTTTTATGTTTAAATTTTAAAACTGCTTTGGCTCTTATAATCTGGGCATAAGGCAAGCCTACTAGAAGAAAAGGATAGTTTAAAAGTGATTAGTCAGGTTAGGCCTGGTCGGAGTTAGGGTTGGTGAAAATCCACAAACCTGAACCACTAATTATTTTTACACACACACACACACACACACCGTGCTCCCCACACAAACCCCGTGCTCCCTTCGCCTCCCTACCTGGTCCTGTTGCCCCTTCATCTTTGTCCTCCACCCCTACCACCATCTTGAGAAAGAGCAGGCCTGGCTTCCCTTCCGGGAGCTGGGCCTTCTGTCTCTGTGCAGGCCTTGGCCGATCAGCCAACAGTCTATGCCCACGTGCGCAGAGACAGCAGGCCCGGCTTCTGGAAGGGAAACTCAGTGGCTGTCTCATAAAATGGCAGCAGTGGTGGTGTCAGCGGCAGAGGAGGAGGTGGAAGAGGAGGAGACCAGGTAGGAAGGTGATGGGGGCAGGGGGAAGGGGGCAGGCTGTGGGGCTGCAAATTGGCAATGCAGCACCATGGGGTGCCAGATCAGGGCCGCATGGCACCGGATCGCCCATTGGCAGTGGTGGAGGAAGAAGAGACTGTGGTAGGACCAGGTAGGGAGGTGACAGGGGAAGGGGGCAGGCTGTGGGTGCGGGTGATTTAGTTTCCCCTCCCCCCAGACACAATCTTTTTTTAAAATGAATTGGTTCATGGTTGTCTTTAAAAAATATATTTTGTTTTAAGTTTTGGATGGTTCGCTATGAACCACCATTTTTGTGCTTTGTGCCCATCTCTAACCAGGATCGAACATGTAATTCATTTCAATAGTGTAACCATGCCCTAAGGTAGTTAACAGTAGAAAAAGAGATAAGATGATCTATTTAGAAAAAGAAATGGCATCTGTCTTCTTCACTATCAGTATTTTTTTTACAGCCCTGAGTGCATAAAATTGCACGCCAAATGTTTTTCAGAGATCTAAAATAAATCTGAAGAACGTTTTGAAGATTCCAACAAAGGAATGCTGTCTAAAAATAACGGAATGAGATAAAGTGTATAGGAAAGTTGGTTGTTCTATTAAATGAAATAAACATGTTGCCTAAGATACCAAAGACAAGGAATAGCAATATTTGCAGTTTATAGAAATTAAGATGTTTTCTGTGTCAATTTCTTTGAAAATCATTATAGACACGTAGTGTAACATGGCTTAACAACCATGCTAGATTTTATATACAAGATTTAATAAAGATAGG
This sequence comes from Pogona vitticeps, assembly GCF_051106095.1. NCBI lineage: Eukaryota > Metazoa > Chordata > Lepidosauria > Squamata > Agamidae > Pogona > Pogona vitticeps. The sequence continues at coordinate 146,317,309 of NC_135783.1, read as the reverse complement.
ACGACACTGTTAATATATTCAGATATTTTAGAAACAGAAGAATGGATTAAATTAACAAGATAATTGGTTTCTCACTTTCACTGAAGCCTTGCAGCATGATCTCATAAATGTCTAATCAAAAGTAAATTCCACTGATTACAATGGGGAATACTTCCAGGTAAGTAGATACAGAATAGAGGGCTAAAAGATTAAGGGCTAGATTTGCTATGTTGGCGCTAAAGAACTAGCACACGGGACCTTCCTATTGCTCCACAATCAAGGGACTGCTTGAAAACCATTTCCCAGCCCCCTGGATCAGGATTTGGAGTTTCATGGGACTCTACTCAGAAGGAGAATTCACATTGCAACAATAGAGCACAGGATGAACCGGGAATTGCTGGGTAGCTTGCAGATTTTGGTTTGAAACATGAATTCAAGCTAATTTCCCACAGTATTGCAAAGAAAGACTTATATGTCATTAATTCAAGTGTGAGAAAAGAAATATTGAAGTATAATTTGCCATCGGGATTAGACACGGGCTATTCACATTTGTATCTCCAGGGATATGAATATGACCTGTGGCACCACAGGTGCCACAGGGCCCCAATTCTCTTCCCCAGAAATGGCCAGCACACTCCCTGGGCTCCATGCAGTACTGGGGTCCTTCATTGTCACTGTTGCATCAATCAGAGCAGGAGCCCGGCCAGCTTTCCCCGCCTCCCTGTGCAACCGACCACTTTGGCAATGAGGTGGGACAGGGAGTCTCCCCACTCAGCTGGTCAGTGCTCGGCTGTGTGGGGAGGCGGGGAAAGCCAGCAAGAGTCCTGCCACGATGATGGAGGACCCCAGTGTTGCGTGGAACCCCGTGAGTGGGCCAGCTGGTTCTTGGGGAGGGAACTGGGCCCCTGCGGTACCTACGGTGACACAGGTCGTATTTGTACCCCCAGAGATACGAATATGAATAACCCATGTCTAATCTGGATCTCATACATTTCATCTGGGAAAATGGTTTGGGGATTAAGGGTATGAAGATAAATCCTCAGTCAATTATTTCCATATGGGATAGAAATGCAAAATACTGAACCTAGCTGAACTGAGACTACCATGTGTTAATGAGCTTTTTTTTTACATACAGTAATTATGATGCTTTATAACAGTATTATTTATTTATTAAATGTGTATCCCATTTTTTCCTCTGTGAGCTCTAGGTGTAATACAGTACGTGGGTCTCCTTCCGACTTTAGTTGAGACACCATACATCCAGCCAAGAGAGGGTGACCAGCCCAAGGTCACTCAGTGGCTTTGCAGGGCTCAGTAGATCATGGAACCTGCATCTTCTAAATACCACTCCAACACTCTAACCCCTGTATCTCACTTTTAGCCTTGACATTAGCCTATAATGGGGCATCTCTCCACCCTTTATATATTCTGTATAAATATATACTGTATATTTTCCCCATTATGTTATTTGGTAAATTACTTGTAACATTTATTTTTAAAAATCAGCAGACTAGCTGTATTGAGGAGGCATGCAAACCATTTCCTGTCTTTCATATCCTGCAATGCTATTAAAATGAGGCCAAGGCCATTTCGCCTTCATCTGGTTTTGTTTCACATGGTTCATATTCGCGAGGCCTAAGATGTTACAACTTAATGAACCATGAAGTTTTTTTAAAAAGTATTTCAGGCTAGTTGGTCCTCCTGTGGGACCAACATCGAAGTTCGAATTTGTGGTGGATTATCCATATTTTGTCAGCAAAGAATAACTACCCTATTTGGGTGACACCGAGTTCCCAAAACAGAAAGGAAACAGGAGCATAATAATGTATTAGATTACAATCAACAATCGATCCATCACAAAATAAACTAGCGTTCAATCCCATATTACTCTTCATTAAAGCTGGACACTGCTGAGCTGGGGGTGGTGAAGAAGAAGCAAAAAAGCTTTTAACAAATAATGATCAGCTGGGCATGCCAGGCTCCTCTGTTTAACCCAAGGTTCAAAATGGGGACTTGGGCAATGTTACATGCCTGCGCTTGCTGTGGATAGTGTTCTGGTGGGCTATTCAGGGTATATTTCATAGGTGAAAAAATAGAAAGATGGCCAGATGTTCATGGTTTGGGACAGTAAATTTAGGACAACAACAGGAAAAAGGATGGCAAGCTTTACGTAGCAAAGGGGCACTGATGGCACCAGTCAAGATGGTCTACAGCAGGGGTTCCCAACCCCTGGTCCGTGGCCTGGTGCCAGCCTGGTGCCATGGCAGGACCAGGCCATGGAGACAGATCTCCCGCCCCCCCATGCACTCACACACACACAACCCACCCACAGGCACAGCCCACAGCCCACACGCACAGGTGCCCCTCCCCTCTGCGCATGTACGCGAGTGCACCCCTCCCCTCCACAAGTGCACCGTGCCCACCCACAAATGTGGGGGTGCTCCACACACACACACGTACCACAACCCCCCAACCAGTCTAAAGTTCAGAAAAAGTTGGGGACCGCTAGTCTACAGGATAACCTCTTCTGCTCACCACCATGCGCACTTGTTGAAAAACAGCCCTGATGACTGCTTTGTGTTTTGGTGAGAACTGGTGAACTGATGAAAAGGGGGTCCGCTTCTGGGATTTTCCCTTGCATGTTGTGACTTTCTGAATGACAGTGAGCACAAGAGGGTATCCTGTAGGCCATCTTGACCTCTGCCACTGCTGTTGTCAACATTCAGGCTGCCCTTCGCTATGTAGAGCTTGGCATCCTTTTTCCTGTTCGCAATGTGAGCACAATATTGTGCAGCAATATTGGGACATTTCCTGGCTTTTTGAATCGCGAGCACCAAAGCACAATATCTCACATTAATAAACTAGAAGGTGTCTGTCTGTCTGACTGTTTTTTATTTTCTGTTTTTGGAAGAATTGAATCAATGGTAGCATCGTTGTGCAGGTCAATTGGTGAAAAGTGCAAGAGCGGAGCTGTGTTGACTCAAGTCTTCAGTGCTGGGGAGTTGGCCACTGTGTGAACAGAGAGCTGACCTGAATAGGGCTTTAGTCTCATGTAGCAGACAGCAGTTCTTGCGTTCTTATTTTTCCTGACACTGTGCATGTATATTTTATACTCTGCTCCCACAATTGTGGTGGAGTTTGCCGTCCATGATTTAAAGAGTAGCTAGGCTTGGGAAGGCCATGAGAGAAGAAGGTTGCTTGCGGACATAACGGCAGGATTCCTGACTCTCTCCCTGCACAATGGGCAGTAATCTGTTTACCAGGCTGGCCTCCCTTGTCAGTGCAGTTATTTACAAGCTGCTAGATATTTGCTCATGAAAGGCTCATCAATCACACAGTGACAGAACAGAAAACACATCTCACTTTTTGCTGGGAAACCAAAAAAGTATAAATACAGAGAGATCCCTGAGGGAATCTATAAAGCACATTGGTGCTTTATTTAAAATAAATAAATATATAAACATATTGAAATTCCTTTCCTTTTCCTTAACAAAGAAAGAGCTTTGAGATATTTATAGGAAGTAGCTTAGAATTGGAGGGACGTGGTGGCGCTGCGGGCTAAACCGCAGAAGCCTGTGCTGCAGGGTCAGAAGACCAAGCAGTCTCAAGATCGAATCCATGTGACGGAGTGAGCGCCCGTCACTTGTCCCAGCTCCCGCCAACCTTGCGGTATGAAAGCATGCAAATGCGAGTAGATAAATAGGGACCACCTCGGTGGGAAGGTAACAGCGTTCCGTGTCTAAGTCGCACTGGCCATGTGACCACAGAAAGATTGTCTTCGAACAAAACGCTGGCTCTATGGCTTGGAAACGGGGATGAGCACCGCCCCCTAGAGTCGAACACGACTGGACAAAAATTGTCAAGGGGAACCTTTACCTTTACCTAGCTGAGAATTAAGTGAACAAAAAGTAAATTAGACACATGGAGCCTAAATAGATGCAGGTTTCTGTTGAGCTGAGTCGGATTGTTTCCAGTGGGATGCTACCATGGAAATACACACAGACTTTCTTCCTTAGATTATAAGCATTTAGCTCTGTGCTTTCAGTCAATTGGACAGAATGGAAAAAGCAAGCTGATGCTTGTGACTGAGAAACCAAGGAATTTAGACAGCCTAGATAGATGTCAAGGTGGAGACTGAAAATATGGACAAAACATCTGTATCGCACTTTAACTGGAAACCACAGACAGCTTCTCATAAGAGGTTATGGCATGTGGGGATTTGTCTTTTTTAATGTCATAACTTGAGCAGTTATCACAATTTAGCTTGCAAGCAAATCTGCAAGGTAATTACCAGTGTCTTAAGTTTGAAGCATCTTGTGGCATTAAATAGTGAAATATTCTGTTAATTTAACCTGGCCTTGCCACTTTGGATCCAAGAGCCACAGCATGGCCTGTCACTGTGAAAGGCAATATTTCCATCATAACAGTCCTTCAGTCCTGAGCATTTCTGCACTTCCCTCGTTTCAAGGTGACGTTTCCATCTGTGACGCTTCTTGTCACTGATCTCGCGAAGCGCTATTTTTATTTCTGTATGCAAGCTTGTGAAACCGCACTGTTTTCATTAGGCAAATTGCCCAAAGCCTCATGAAAAATTTAGCTACCTCTTAGCTGGGAAAGCATCTAGTTCTATATTGGTACTGAACACTACATGTTTGGCAAGGATCCATTGCCTAGGGAGAGAAATGACCTAGCTATTATCTGATCTGCTGCTCAGATGCAGCTGCATGTATCAGATCATAACTCTTTATTATTGAAACAATTATTTCTGAACAGCAGGGGCCCGACAAAGCAGGAATTAATTTAGTAATACACATTCATGAATTGTGAAGAACACAAGCAAACTCCATTTGAGGCTAAAGGCTGGGCCAGTAATTGCTGAATTGATTTTACTGTAGTTTTTTTTTTAAAAAATGAAATGAAACAGAGCACCACTGGCAGCAAAGCTACCATTAAATTGAGCTGTACTTTCTGCAGAATGAATGTTAGGGCTCTATAAAGGCTTTTGCTTGTTGGCTATCAAAGTGGCGATGAAAGATTCTGCAAAAAACGAATAATTACTTCCCAAGTGACCATTGTTCATAAAGATGTCTTTATAACATTCACTGCAGATGATTCAGCTCACTAAATTCATAAGAATGGTTACATTTAACACCCTGCTCTTCGCAACTTGTATTCAATGCAGATAATTAAAAAGATCTCTAATATAGTTAAGTGCAAAAGGTTAGCTCTAAGGAACCCAATCTGATGATGCAATAAGACAAGCACCCCAAAGTAACAAAGCATTTGACAGTTTGCAAGGACAGAGAAGGAGGCTTTAACATGTTAAACCAGATTTTTTAAAAAAAAAAAATCCTTGAAACTCCATACAATGTTGGGTTACAGTTCCCATCACCCCAGCTGATATGATTAATAGTCAAGGGTGATGGGCATTGTAGTCCAGTATGTAACATTGGAAAAGACTGCAGAATACTGATACAGGCGGAAATTCCATTAGACTTGGGGACATTAGAAAGAAGGCTTGATTAATACCTTAGTATATCAAGCTAGTCTCTTCTTGAATGCATACCTCAATGTGGTGAAGGGCCTTGAAAGAAAAAAAAACCCTAGATGAATAATGGAAGAAACATTTAAAATTGTAAAGGAGGGGGGAGAAGCAAAAATAAAAGATGATATAAATAGGGTCAGAAACCTGAATGCAGTTCTTCAGCAACCATCGCAAAGAGACAAAGATAGCTATTACAATTACCAGTGCAAAGAAATAGAGAAGTGCAACAAAAGGGATGAAACAATAAATCTCTTTCAGAAGATCCAAGAAATCAAAGGGATATTTAAGTCTAGATTAGGAATGCTGAATGATCAACAGGGAAGCACTGTATCTGACCAGGAGAAAATAAAGAGAAGGTGGAAACAGAATACTGAAGACCTAAACAGAAGAGAAAAGATGTCAAGATGCTTTTGAAGAGGAATCATATGACGAAGAACTTGCAGTTATAGAAAATGAAGTGAAAGCTGCTCTGAAAGTATTAGGAAGAAATAAATAGGGGTAGATGGGATACCAACAAAACTACTTCAAGCCACAGAGACTGAATCTGTCCAAATACTAACAATAATATCCCAACAATGTGGAAACAAAACAATGGCCCACAGACTGGAAACATTCAATACACATTCCAGTCCCCAAGAAAGGAGATACCAAGAAGTGTAGTAACTAGAGGACATTTGCTTTAATTTCCCATGCAAGCAACATGATGCTTAAGGTGTTGCAACAAAGGTTTTTACCTTATGTGCAGTGAGAAATGCCTGATGTTTAGAATGGATTCCAAAATGGAAGAGGCACTCAGGATCATATTGCAAATATCTGCTGGCTACTGGAGAGCACCAAAGAACTTCAGAAGAAGAGTAGTATATGTTTTATAAACTACAACAACACATTTGGCTGTTTGGATCATGAGAAACTGTGAGTTGTTCTGAAAGAAATGGTTGTTTCTCAGCACTTCATTGTCCTGATGTATCCCCTATACAGTGGTGCCTCGCTTAACGGGCGCTCTGTTTAGCGATGAAATAGCTTAGCAACGACTTTTTCAGAGCGTTTTTGCGCTTTGTTTAGCGATGGTCCCTATGGGCGATTTTCGCTTAGCGATGGTTGGGACCATGCTTCGCATAGCGATTAAATTTTGGGTCCCCTGTTTCGCTTAACGATGGTTTAAACAGCCTCATGTTTGCTGTTTTTTAAATGTGTTTCTGTTATTTATAAAGTTAAAGTTTACTGTTTAAAATGTTTGAAATCATAAAGTGCACTTAATAAACCCTTTGTTAACCAAATTTGACTTTGTTCTGACTCTTTTTAAATTTGTTGTCGTATTTTCCCCCATTGAGATGCACTGAATAGGTTTCAATATATTTCAATTGGGGAACCGCGTTTCGCTTAGCAATGTTTCCTATGGTGAGTTTCGCTTAAGGATGGCAATTCATTCCTATTGGAATGGATTAACTGGTTTTCAATGCTTTTCAATGGGAAACCACATTTCGCTTAGCGATGAAATCACTTAGCAGTGATTTTTACGGAACGAATTAACATCGCTAAGCGAGGCACCACTGTATTGTGGACAAGAAGCAACTGTTGGGACAGACAATGCAAAGACAGAATAGTTTCCTATAGGCAAAGGTATCAGGCAAGGGCGCATTTTATCTCCCTATCTGTTCAATCTGTACGCAGAACATGCCATATGGAAAGCCAGACTAGATTCAGATGAAGGAGAGGGAGTCGGTGGAAGAAACATCAATAATGTAAGATATGCAGATGACACCATCTTTCTAGAAGAAAACAGGAATGATTTTAAATGACTTAGTAAAAGTGAAAGAAGAAAGTGCCCAAGTGGGAAGAACTATGGAGACACTGAAAAGATTTTGTATACCTTGGTTCAGCCGTCAATCCAAACAGAGAATGCAGCAGAGAAATCAGAAGACAGAAACTCAGAAGGGCAGTAATTAAGGAATCAAAAAAGATCACCAAGTGTAAGGGTGTGTCAATTGGAGACCAAGATCATCCACCTTCATGTATCTACGATGACTATGTATGGGTGTGAAAGCTGAACAGTTAAGAAAGCTGACAGGGAAAAAAAACTGATTTGTTTGAAATGTGGTATTAGATAAGACTTTTGCAGATGCCCTGGACTGCCAAAAAGATGAAAAAAATGGATCCTAGATCAAATCAGGCCTGATTTGTAGTAAAAAATGCTCAAACTGAGGCTGTCATATTTTGGGCACATCATGGGAAGATAAGTTTCGCGGGAATAGGCAAAAATGTTAGGAAAGGTCGAAGGCCGCAGGAAAAGAGGAAGGCAAAATATGAGACAGATTGACTCCCTTAAAGGAAGCCATTGGGTTGAGTTTAAAAGAGCTAAACTAAAAAAAACTTATGTAACAGCTTGGAAAGTTTAACCATTTCATGACGCTAAATAATGCTTGTTTCTGTAAATATCACAAAATATTACATAGTCTTCGTTTGGAGTGATTATGCAGTGCCTTTACAAAAAGCAGGTAGCTGGGTTTTGTACGGTTGCCAGAATGCTCAATTTTTGTTAGTATGCCTCTTATAGATGTTGAATGACACTGCACAAAATAAGATTCTGCCTTTTAAACTCTGCTATTAACAAGCCACAGCTTATCAAATTACTTAAAATTGCTTGCCATGTATCTGAAGTAACTCCTCAGTTTTAACTCCCTAAGCACTTTACACCCAATCTCAAACATTTCTGAACATAGCTGCTATTGGCTAGTTCTGTTCCATGCTCTTACCTAGTTCTTAATCCCTTAAAAACATGACCTAAATTCTGGGCTAGTTCAGAATATTACGACCTCTGTTTCAGCCATGGACCTCTCTCTTGCAAACAATGAGTGGCTCCACTTAAATGTAGCAGTCCTGGCTTAGGAATCACTGGGCCTCCTTTGACAGGGGCTGAACTTGAGGACCCCCAAAGAAAGGGACTGGTATCCCACTTTTGAGTGCACACCTAGAAAACTCCAAGAAGGGGCACCATAACTCAGAATCAGCTTGATGGCACACTGTTATTATTATTCACTTAAGTACAGTACCATGATAGAGTTCAGATGTAATATTCTGAACTGACTCTTTGGTTACTTGGTGTGTGAAAATGACACCTTGGTTACAAAGCTATGAAAGCGCAGACTACATCCTTCAATTTCCTATCAAACCAGCAGACCAATTAGTTTGATCTGTGCTCTGTAAACTCCTGGCTCCAGTGGGTTTTTGGAGGTCAGTGTGGGAAATTTCACTGGACTTTGACAGCTCTTCTGTTTACGTGTGAATCCTCAGTCATGTTCAATAAGGATGCTGATAAGATGGCTTAACTGCTAGAGGTCTTCGTGATTTACAGAAGACCTGAAGAGGAAGATGCAAAAGAGAGATGACTAGAGCACATGGTAACTCTGGAGGGGCTGAAATGGATTCATTTTTGCTGGCATTCAGTTTTTAACCCTTTTGCACTACAGTGAAAGTGCTTGAGAATCAAATGCTGTTGCAGCATCCTCACAAAAGTAGACCTAAAAGGTCAATATATATCATGGCATCATCAATAGTCAAAGCTATGGTTTTTCCTGTCGTGACGTATGGAAGTGAGAGCTGGACCATAAAGAAAGCAGACCGCCGAAGAATTGATGCCTTTGAATTGTGGTGCTGGAGGAGGCTCTTGAGAGTCCCCTGGACTGCAAGGAGAACAAACCTCTCAATTCTGAAGGAAATCAACCCTGAGTGCTCACTGGAAGGACAGATCCTGAAGCTGAGGCTCCAATACTTTGGCCATCTTATGAGAAGAGAAGACTCCTTGGAAAAGACCCCGATGCTGGAAAAGTGTGACGGCAAGAGGAGAAGGGGACAACAGAGGATGAGATGGCTGGACAGTGTCTGCGAAGCAACCAACATGAAATTGACACAACTATGGGACGCAGTGGAAGACAGAAGGGCCTGACATGCTCTGGTTCATGGGGTCACGAAGAGTCGGACACGACTAAACTAAACGACTACGATCATCACCCGCACAGTGGAAGGAAAACAGAGTCCTTGAATGTCAGCCACTTGCCATGAGCAGAGTTTTTTCTTTATGCATATAAAACTGCCAGGACAAAAAAAGTTCCATGAAATCTGTTAGGTTTTGCCATGGATTTCGGTGGGTTTTTTGTTTTTTTTAAATCACAGCCCCTGCAACAAATTGAGGGGGAAAATATGTTCCATGTCATTCTGGATGAACTGTGTTACAGTTCTGCACATACAGATGCTTCTTTGGAAACTAAATTATTTTTTCCACCCCCAAATACATAAGAATACCCACTGGGGCCAGAAAATACTCCATAATTGAAACCACAGTCTTGCAGCACTATGAAGACTAACGAGATTCATTTAGCAAAACCTTGCAGGGACTGCAGCCTAATTTTTTCAGCTGCAATTTGAAGAAGTGGGCTACAATCCATGAACACTTATGCCAAATAAAACATGCTGGTCTTGAAGGTGCCATAATATTTTTTACCATCTTTTCATTGCAGACTGCTAACCCCAAATTTGAACAATGTAAATAATTTTTCCCATGTGCAAGATAGTTAAAATATGCTGTGGTGTTAACTGCAGTAAACAACTCTTTTCTGTTGTTGCTGCTGCTGCTAAGCATTATCTATTTATTCCCAGGTGGTGAGTGTTGCCTGGAAAAGAGGGGAAAAAAACTTCGCCTGGAAACTGAGACATCTTTTGTCCACTCTAATCCGGCTGCCACCCATTTTGCAGACTGTTTTTACTAACTTAACAGCTATGTTATTAGCCACTTTACGTGTCTTTTTGAACTGAAAAGTGGAAATAAATCTTTAAATAAATAATAGTTTGGATCTGGCTTAACCTGTCAGCTGCCTTATTAAACAAAGAGCCAAATCACAGGCAGGTGCAGAGCGATTTGCTGGATTTGATTGAACCAGGAAACCACAGCAGACAAGAAGAATGAACCTATTCCTTTATCACCCATGTTGTAGTTTTAGACGAGGTAGACCCGCCACGTTAGTCTATGCAAACATATCAGACAAAATCCAAACAAACAAAAAAACAAAAACAAGACTTTGGCAGCTTAAAGACTATTATATTTTAATGTGAGTTTTTGTGGATCACATCCACTTCTTCAGATATATGGAATAAAATAGGCAACGAAAACGCACAGTAAAATATAATAGTCTTTAAGGTGCCACATGTTTTTGTCTGTTTTGTTTTGTTTCTTTGGATTTCTTTGGATCTTCTTGATCACCAAGTATTGCAATCCGAGAGGAATCCTCAGATTTGGTGATCAGTCAGGTTATGATCCACCCAGCTACACCCTGAGCAGAATCCATATAAATCCATCTAAATCCAAAACCTTGACGTTATCATCTCTAACTATGATTCCAGAGAAAGCAGAAGAGAAAAGAAAAGCCCTTCTGATGCCTGGAGACCATGAGGGACAAAGAGCTAGAGATCCTCAGTCACTGTAAGATTCTATCAAATCTCTGAACATGTACTAGTAGTGCTAGAGCCTGTAAAAGTTACTTTTGTGGATGGTCACTTCCAGAATTCCCCAAGCCCACACAGACAGTGTGGTGACATTATAACAAGCTGCAATGTTTCTGAGTTTTGATTTTAGCCATGGTGCCAAATTCCTACAGTGACTTTATGTGACAAAAACAGTGACAAACAGTCTACATTCTTTCTTAAGGCTGTACAAACAACCAGTAGGCCATAAATGACTACTAGGGCTGGAAAATAATTTTGTTGGGAGTTGAGCTGTTCCAGGAAAATAGTCATTTCACATTTTCTGAAACCCAATGTAAGACAAAGTACACCTTCCCCCTCAGAAATTCTGACACCCAGAAAGCTAGTACGTAATGTATTTTGGAGAAACAAAACAAGCACAAAACGGTGTGTTTGTTTTCTTTTTTAAAAATCCTAATTGTTTTAAAAATATACACAAAAGCACTTTAGTCAATGGGGGGGGGAAGCACAGAAAAGTATGTACATTAGGAAAAAGGTACACAAAAACATAAGACAACATGTATAGAAAACACAGTGGAATTTTCACACACAAGGAAGAAAACCCTGAAGTATTGCAAAGTGAAATAAACAAAGGAAGGGAGGAGAATGCCAGTGGAAATCAGAGAAATGCAACAAAATTGAGTCGGAGTATTTCTGACATCCCTATTAAGATGGCTGAGGGCTAGTGTCCAAGCACTGCTCTCCGATGCCAGGAAAATTCCCCAGCACTATGAAGGAAGAATGTCTACACGCCACTTGCCCGAGGGGGGACTGGAGTGGCAGGGGAGGGGGAGGGGAGGTAGAGCTTATGCTCATCTCCGGCTATTTCTCCACAAGGACAGGAATCTCTGCTGTTGGCGGTTCAGCACAGCGGAGGACAGCAGGCAGGCACCGGGAGTGCTATTACAGAGAGTGATGTATCATGTACCATTTCCTACAACATTAAAAAACATTGTTAAATATTTCATAGCCTCCCATATCTCACAGGGAGCTCGCTGCATACTCAAAGCCTCCCAGTTCTCCTGTGAAGCATCACCGCTTGAGGGCTTTTCTCCCTCCACCCTCCTCAAAAGCCGGTTGTGCACTGGATCTGTCTGCTCTGTGACAGGCAGCCCTTTGCTGCAGAGTCAAAAGGTTGTTATTTCTTTTTAATAAAGAAAAAACCACGTACTGTGTATGTATTATTTATAGTTGTTTTTCTTTTTTTAAAAGGTTGTACTTGAATGAAATGGCAGGATTTGCACTGTATCATGTTCACCACGGCTAAGAAGCTTCCACCCCACTCAAAGTGGTTAATTTTTAGAAATCCTAAGGAAGGGGCTGAAACTTTTAAGACAGCTGACCCTAACTATTCACCCTGGTGGGCTTCTAAGAAGGCATCCCTGAAATCTCCCCAAAATGCAAAACAAAGGTAGTGTTTACCGGGGACGAAATAATGGAAGAAGCGCAATTGTAAATAAGGACCACTGCTGCCATTAGTATGGAACAACTTACCTAACACTGACCAGGGGGTTCTGAGAGGGGAAGGCTGAAAATGTAGCCTTTCCAAGTTCTGTGGTGTGGGTATTGAAAAGTGTCTCCTCCTGGGTACGTAATTATTAGAAGAGTTTGCCAGCTCCCCATGATGGAAAGAGAAAGCTGAGCTCTCTCCATGAACCGTATGGAATTAAGTGGTCAGACAAGCAGGTGTGAGGACACCACAAGGAGGCTAATTGGCTGTGTGTGTCACCACAAGAGTGCCATGCTGCCCCTCTGCCCCTCTGAGGGAGTTCCCCACATGTAGCTCTCCCATAGACTGGAGAGCGGAGGACGAGGACGAGGAGGGCTGCCCAGAGAAAAACAGCCAGCCATCAGTGAAGGTTCTGGAGGGAGAAGGGGAGCCCCTAGCAAAGGGATATAAAAGGGAAGAGGGGGAGGAGGAGGTAGACCTCTGGCAGGAGGCAAGGGAGGAACCCAGTTGGGAAGCCTGTCAGGCTAGATCTGCAACTTTGGTAGAAGCCAGTCCCCAAGAAGGTTGGCAGAGTAGAAAGATCCATGGATTGGGAAGTGGGTACAGCTGCTCATCATACCAGAGGAGGTGGAAAGAGTCCAGAGCGCCAGGTTTGCAAGGAAACCATCTTTCTGGGGAGACCAGGAATGCTGTGATCGGCACTGATGAGGCCAAAACCAGGGAAAGAAGGGAGGGGAGGTAACCCCATCTCATGGAAACCTCAAGGTACCAGGCAATCATTCCTAGGAGACCACCACCTTATATCCCCAACCCGTGACCTTCCATCTGGTGAAGGCTGTGAACCCTGAGACAGAAACCACCATCTGGGGAAGGCTGATCCTTGCTGTCCACCACTCTTGCTGTGGGACTCTCTGGCTTGCCCACCTACAGAGTGTCCTCCAGCTCCTAGGCAATCAAGGTCTGGTAGCTCTGCAGCACATGGCAGAAAAAGGCTAGGGCCACTCTGCATATAGAAAGGCTGAAGTTTAGAGTTCCTCCTCCTGTCCTCTGAAGATGCCGGCCACAGAGACTGGCGAAACATCAGGAAGAACAACCTTCAGAACACGGCCAAAGAGCCCGAAAAACCCACAACAACCAGCTGAAGTTTATTGTTTTAAGTTTACTTGTTATACCATGTTCTGTCCAAGTTTAATAAATCCTCTGGTTGATACTGCAATAACTTGTCTTCATCATGTAAGGTTTGTAGGAAGAAGAACTAGTGGGACATATGGGCAGTGTTTACAACAGGGCTCAGAAAAGAAAGCAGGGCTGATCTCATACATTCCTCTCATGCTCTCTCCTTTCTGCCCCACACTGTGAGTACAGATGGTATTGACTGAATTCAGAAAAGGTTTGGTTCCTCACATGATTATGAGACTCACGCTTGGCTGATATTTTTCAGATTGGACTCCCAGTAGAGTTTGTGTCCAGTCTCAAAGAAATGTGGATTTTGTCTGTGACACAAGGCAATAACGCACTGTGATTGGGTTCATTAAAGAACTGAAGCAGTTCCTCCTTTTTGGCGGGAAATGACAACTAAGTCTCTTTTTGAACATTAACAGATTTATTTAGTTTAACATTAGGTGAGTCTACAACAACTTCTATTGGTTCAAAACAACTAAGATCAGGTAACTGTCCAAATTGTGAGGATGAGAACTCTGTCTTGGAACTGACAGGATTCATTGAGGGGCTGGTCCAAAACGTTCCCGATCGGTGGGCTTCCTCAGTGGAGCACTCTGGGTCACACATATTGTCCCACAACAAGGGTGCCTGGCCCAATCTCCCTCCGGTGGCAGGTGGTTGAAAGAAGAGTCTGGTTGAATCACCTTCCTTGAGTGACCTTCTCACCGCGGAAAAACTACAACCGTCCATTCTAGAGATCCTACGGATGTCCCTTTTTCTTTAGACGCATCCAGATCAGGTAGCAACTCTGCCACCTTCAAATTAGGAAAGTCTTCCAACAACCCTCAGATTCTATCATATTTGTATTCCCTTCCCCCCTCTCTTTTCCTCTCCTTCCTTCTTTCTCTCCCTCCTTGATACACTGAATCATCTCCTCTCACTTTGCTCCCCTATTATCCTCCTCCCACACAGGCAAAATTACCTCCTCCTTCTCCCTCTCTCTTTTCCACTAGACAGATTTCAATCTTTTCCTCCTTCCCCTTTAATTCCCTTCCCTTCTCTTCCTCCACCTTCCTCATTTTCCATTATCTTCCCTGCTTCTATATCTTCTGCTCAGGCATCTCTAGTTGAGGGGATGGCTCACTCCGTTCTTTTTCCTTTTGGTCTACCGTTCCTTCACACACACGCACACACTGTGCAGTGCACCAGAGTGTAGAATCCTCCTGTAAACAAGGTCTTCTCTACTCCGTCCAACACACACACACACACACACACACACACACACACACACACACACACACACACACACACACACACACACACACACACACACACACACACACACACACACACACACAGAGTCTCCATTCTGACTCATTTTCCCAGGTGACAACTGGCTATAAGCCATTTTTGCCATAAGGATTCTTAATCTCCTGGAAGGCTTTGGATGCACCTGTGTGAACATGTGAGGAGATCAGAGGAAACAGGTCACCATGGGGATGATAACTGTCACCGAGTTGATGTTGTGGAGCTAGAGTCCAACTATGAGTTGACAGTATTAGAAAGCAGGATGAAGAGCAGCCTGGCCAAAGTCTGTGAAAAGCTTTGAGTGACTGGGGGCCTCTGTCTGGTTTTCTCCCTCTGTTTTTTCAACTGTGATAATTTTTGTGTCAACATGTCCTCTGGGAAGAGGCAAGAGGATGGAAAGTCATTAGCCTCCATTCTTATAATCAAGCATTAAATTATCCTGGGTTGGCGATTTTATGATTTATGAATTGGGGAAAAGTGAAAGATTTAAAGGGACCAAAAGAAAAGAATCAGTGAATTTAAAAGGACAAGAAAAAGCATAATTTTGAATATTTTTTTTAAAAAATGGGAGACAAGGGTGCAAAAAATACATTATAGTGCCATCTGAGCTTTATAAAGTGAGATCATTTAAATAACACACATAACTTTTCTTACTGTTGCAGAAATTCAGCTGATACAGTTTCACTATACATTGTCTTTTTTTGGTAGGAAATGCTACAGACAGAATAACAAACATTTGCTAGGGGAAAAGTGGTTTCAGTTGCACACCCGACAAAATTGGCTGCATGCTACATTTAGGCCATCTTATGCCAAGAAGCATATACATGAGCCCCAAAGATTTTGCTGAACTGCTAGTCGCATCCTAACTAGCCAGTGTAAGCTGATGATGAAGGATGATGGATGCTGCAGTCCAATGCCACCAGGGTGGCCACCCGTTGCCCTGACCTAAGTCAGAAGAGGCCCATGCCACCCATCCCAGCAATGTGAGCAGAATCTATGCATCAGGGCTGCGGTCAAAGGCTTTCTGTCTTCTACCAGAAGCCCTGACTATTCTCTCTGTATTTAGAACTTGGAAAAGTCGTTATTGTTGTTTTAAAGGGCGGAGAGAGACTGTTCCTAGAGTCCAGGCAGCAGGGCCACTAGCCTTGCTAGCTAGGGAATTTAGGGAGCTTCAGTATTCCAAACGTAGCATAATCTAGAGAGTGAGAAAACTAAACGCTGCATTGTCAAGTTCTGTATTGTCCTGTACACTCGCCAGTGGTTCCACCCACTTGCACATACCCCAGAGAGTTCTGTAGGAAGCAGGATGCTTCCCCCGCCCCCCGCCCCCATGCCAGAAAGCTTTCTTGTTTCAATCTAACATACTTGGCAGGTGTTGTCCAGAGTTTCAGAGAGAAATCTTTTCTCCGATCTGGCTGGAGATGCCCAGAATTGGTCCTGGGATCATTTCCAATCAAACCACTCCGCTGTGACCCCACCTCAACAAGACAGCTCTTTGTTCTCCATCTTTTTCCTCTGTTACCTAGCATATCTTGGGTTTTTTTTGGGGGGGGGGGTTAGTCTATAGGTGCATGCATGGGCTTTATATTTTATTTTCCTTTAGGTAACTCTTTTTCTGGGTGCATGGATTTAGTTTGTGATGTGACCCAAGAAAGGTTTTTTTTTCCTTCATGGAAAAAACAAAATAACAACATAATAAAACTGGTGGTGAATTATCTCACAAAAAAGTGAAACTCTTCAGCACAAAGCAAACAAAATCACACACATACAACAGGGCACACTGGCCTGTGGAATTTTCATGGCCCACCCATGCACATTAATAAGCCTGGGGAAATTTCCAATACTGTATATCCATCTGGGCTTAAAGAATAGAAGTGGAATTTATTACCAGTATTATACATATACATGTTCAAGAGTGACTTACTCATATACTCACGGAATTTAGAAACTTTATCTATTATACTCACACAGAGAGAGGGGGGCACTTACACATGAATTTAGATTGTGAGAAAACTTCCTGATGAGACTGCTGAAACGTGGTACAGACAAAATGTTGAAACACACCAATTTGTGTGTTGGAAGTTGTGTGCTATTTGGAAATGGGATGCTGGTTTTTACACCAAACACTAAAAGTGTATGTCATGCAGTTTGCCTCATAACAAGTCAGCCTTCCCTCATGGGTCAGACAAACTGGCCAGAAGACTGAGGGGCCTTGGAACATAGGTTTACAAATGAGAGACCATTTCACGACCCTCTCAGGCTTTCCCACTGACCCACCTCTCCCCTCTGCCACCCTTGTCTCACATGCATAAACGTAGCATTCTGCAAAGACCCTTTGGCCTCATTCATAAGTGCGAATTTTGAAAGCGTTCAGATACTTGAAGTTCCCTCTGAACGAGAGAGCTTTACAACAAGTTTCAGGCAACGTCTAATGCTACTAATTCCTAGTCCGTGAGGGCTGAGATGGAAAGCATGTTGGGAGAAAGGGGAAATTAGGTTTATTCCGACTTGGAAAGAAACTGGAAGAACAGAAACATTTGGCAAAGGGGCTGCCTGAGAGGCCCATTTGCCGGGAAGGGTTTTACCAAAGGGAGTAAGGAATTGGGAGGGACTGATTTAAAAGCAAGGGGAGACAGAAAAGCTAACCGAGAGAGTGAGAAAAACAGAATGGAAAAGCTTGCTGAGGGGCACTGTAAAGGAAACAACTCTTAATAGATTTCTCATTGCCTGCGCTGGAAAGTTCTAGTGAATATCAATGTCAAAAGCAGCAAAATATGCTTCTTGGCTCTGCAAATACAGTGATGCCACAGCCCCTTGTGGGAAATAGCATTTGTATTACTCCCTCCCTCCAGTCAATTCTCATCCTGATTTTGGCCAACTACATTTCTGGCTCCCTTGCCTGCCTATTCCAGTCTTGATATCAAATCCAGAGAGCTTACATGCCACGAAGTGCCTTTCTTTCTCCAACCAACTGAGGGCAGAGAGAGCAATACCCCACTAGGGGCTGTAGAACTGGTTTTGCCATGGAAGCAAACTACCATACTTCTATATGTATTTCTCCCACACACATCGCCCACAAGCAAATGTACGTAGTATATGGCCAACCCTGCACACCCCCTGTTCAGAATGGCAACAAAGCTAAGGAACCCCTAGAAATACTGTCCAGATAAACTGGGAAGCACTGGAACTGGTGCCATCTCGTTTTGCTGTTTTTTTTTTTTTTTAATTGGCTGCTTGCTGAGTTATTACAATTGTGCTACAGCAACTGCTGGGATTAGTTATGTTTATGCAGGAGAAATTTCTACACCGTCAGAGCTTTTCTTTCACAATCCACCAGATTTTATCTTGCACACATACACTGGGTTTGTTTTTGTTTTTTTGAATCCTGGTTCCAAGGGACATTAAGCAAAGTATGTTTTTTGCCTGTGAAATCTTGTGCCACAGCAAACATGCAGCGTTAGGACTCTTGGTTCCAGCTCCCTATCCAAAATGACACTGCTACCCTTCTAGAAGCTGGCTGGCACTTTGGAAGTTACTAATAAAGATTACAATAAATCCAGACTAATTTTTTTTAAAAAAAAAACCTGTCTGATTTCAATAAGAAGAAAGAAGCTCAAAGGGATGATTGTTGCAAAACTATTCAAAGCATGTGTTATTCTAAACAGTCAGTGAAACGGAAGTGAAGAAAGGAAGCCCTACTGTAGGGTTCCTACTGTAGTACCATTTTTTTCCTTTCATGTAGGTGTGAGCATCTGCATTAGAAAATATGATTTCTTTTTCCTGTAGCTCTTCTATCAGAGGTTATAGTGGCTTCTCCCCACCCCTGTCTTTCTCCTCTTCAGTGCCTTGCCTTTACTTCCATTTTTCATGCCACATCTGTTCCATCTTGATAAATGTTATTTTGATGCTACTCTCCCAGTGCTTTGACTCCATGTTTTAAAGCAACAACCATAATGTTGTTTTTTTTAAAAAGAATTCCTGTCTCCCATTGACCCAGCTTTCCCCACTAAGCCTGAGGTCAGGGACTGAGAAAAGAAGCAAGGAGAAGGCGTTTCTTGTGTCCCTTCTGGCCACAACTAAAAAAAAAAAAAAAAAAAACAACCCCGGGGAGCAAGGACATAAGCATCATGAACCTCGGGTTGCTGTTTTCACCGTGCTGCCTGCTTTTCATTCTGTAGTTGCTGGGGTGGGGGGGTGGGCTGGTGCTGTCTGCGGAGGATATTAGGACTGGAGGGAGGTAGGGTCCGTGTGGCAAGCATTGGTGATCCTTGCAGCATTGTTCGCCTGCTGATGAGGGAGCCTAGGATACCGGCTTATTTGCCTAGGCACAACTTTCACCTTCGCCGGGGCCATACAAGAGAGCTGCCCATCTACTTAGCTACAAGGAACACAGGAATCAGAGCTAAAGGGACCAATTCAATGGGCAGGACCTCACAGACAACCCAGAATATTCAAAGAGGATTCAAACAGGATCGACTGACTCTTGAGCACTTCAAGGAAACCGGACCGCAGGTCTTTCATCCACAGTGACATTGTTTAAACAATAAAATGCCATTTCATTTGACACGTGACATAAATCTGTCAGTAACACAAATAAAGCACTCAATCTGATAGTTTCCTGCGAATTTTAGTGAGCATATAAAGAGAGAAGGAGAGAGAGAAGAAGAAAAATATCCTAAATATTCCTGATTGCCAACTGCTAAAGGGTTGCTAAATAAAGTTATCTTAAGGGCAATGTGCTACTTTCTCAAATCAGCTTGATTCTACCAAAACTCAAACAACTGTAAGATGCCCAGGAGTCACTGAAGGACAATAAGAAAGCATGATGAGGGCTTTTGCCCACTAAGGGAAAAGTTGCAGTTTGGGACACATGTCCTCCAAGACAAACAACATAAAGTGGTCTGGAAAAGAGACTCTTTTGCAACTACTTGTTACACTCAGGACATGAACTTTCAAGGACAGCACTTCTATGAAGCACAGAGGAAACAGAACCATCATCATAGGCATCCTTCAGTCTCGAAAGACTATGGTAACATGCTCTGAATTGAGGATTGTCCTCTCCAGAGCACGAAGCCTGGGTAAAGTAATATGGAGGATAGGCTGTTACCCAAGCAGCAGATCCCCCCTCTCCACGTTGCTGAAATGGTCCAATAGAAAGGCAAACAGAACCAGACTCGAAACAAAATCGTGGGCAATAGAAGTTGATTTACTTCTTTATGAGTAGTGTGGTTTTCTAGAAGATTTTATACGGAATATTGGGGGAGATAA
The DNA here is from genome assembly GCF_051106095.1 of Pogona vitticeps. NCBI lineage: Eukaryota > Metazoa > Chordata > Lepidosauria > Squamata > Agamidae > Pogona > Pogona vitticeps. The sequence goes on along the minus strand of NC_135783.1, from coordinate 146,297,084 downwards.
CTTGTTAATGCAGACCTGATTTAACACATATGTTTAAGGGTGCAATCAGACAGCCATTTGTCCCACTGTTTCTTCCGCTGCAGAGATGGGCTGGTTCACTATTTTTTCCAGCAATCACATCATGTAATTGCTAGAGTGAGCCAGCCTGTTCCCAGAGCGTTCCTTCCTACACGTTTCTAGGTCCCTGTTAGTGGCTACTATTTTTTCTTGCAAGTAGGATCCCTCTATTTTGGTTCATTTATAGACTGCACAGTTTCTGGAAGCAAAGCAAAGCAAAGGAAGCTTGCAGTTATCAACTTGCCTTCCACTCTTAATTTGCCAATATCATTAAATGGCTTAAGAAGAGAGACTTCACCATACTGGGAAATTAATCACTTTGCTCTGTGGAGGAGTAGAGGAAATAAAATATATTTTTAAACTGTACTATGATAGTGATGATGTGCTACACCACTTTGAAAACAAGAAAAGAAAAACTGAAAACTTCCTCCCAGAAGCCGGAGGAGATGGGAGGGGGCAAGAAGGGGGATATTAAACACAGCAATGTACACTGACTAAATAGAGAAAACTTGCTAAACTGGGAAATTAAAAACTTCCTTTCACTGCTCCTTCACAGAACAGAGGGAGGAAGGGAAAAATTAAATCAATTAATCAGCACTGGTGCACTCCTTCATTTACAGAAAACTAAACAACATTGAAATCTTCCTCTTGGAAGCAGGAGACAGATGAGGGCAAGGACAGAGGCTTTTTAGCTTCCTTAAAGGCTAAACCAAATAGGGTCATTTGAGGTACATATGCCATTTGGATGCAAGGATCACACCAGATGGCATATCACACCACTACTCAACCCCAAGTGACACTATTTAGCTTGCACCAGCTCACTCCAAATAAGCCTGTGTAAAATAACTCTAATTTCAACAAATAAAACTAAATAAAGTTCAGTTCAGTAAACAAAACCAGATATGTATACCAAGCTAATTTTATCTGCTATATAAATATCTGAAATGTTTTGGCAATGACCAAAAGTATTTGGAGCTAAAGTATTTGTTTAATATAGGAAAATATAACAAAGTACACTTGGTATAAATGTTCAAATAAATTGAAAATGTTAATGGAAAATTAATTCCACTGGAATGTTTGCAAGTATTTCAAGGCATAATAATTAAACATGTACCATATATTGCTGATATGTTAAGAAAACTAACTAAGACATTTAACCATAGACACTGTAAGCATCTTGAAATGTCATCATAATTATTTTTAATAAGCCATGGTGCTGATGAACGTTGCTCCTCCTATATGTAAGGATGGCTAAAAAAACCCAGAGACCTTCCATCCATGGCTGTTCTTGTTTAATTTTAAATTATTGTGATCTGCAAACCAGGAACTCTAGCTTGCCTTCATTCCCTGACAAGCCAGAATTGTAGCTCATGGGCTGTTCTTGGCTTATGATCATGGCTTATAAAGGGAGAGACAAGCCAGAGTAACTGGTTTGTACTTGGCTCTAAAGAAACCACAGAAAAAAAAGCTTGTGGTTTGTTTAGCTCAGTCCTTCTCCACCTTTGGCCCCCAGATGTTCTTGGGCTACAATTCCCAGAAATCCTTGTCAGGACTGCTGGTGGTGAAGGCTTCTGGGAATTTTAATCCAAGAACATCTGGGCACCCAAGGCTGGGAAACACTGTTTTTAGCTGCTGCCACTAGCCAAAAAAAATAAAAAATAAAAAATAAAAAGCAGCCGAAACATGTTGCTCTGAATCAATAAGATGAGGTACTTCTGGAATTCTGGCTTATCAGCACCTATGAGCCCGGTCACTGAAAATGGTTAGTTTAGTGATTTTAAACTTGAGTAGTATTTCAACCATTCATATGTACTGTTCAGTTTGACTTAGGTTGTATTTATTTCACTGTGTTGCTACTTATTACATCAAACCATACATTTCCAAAAAGAGTCATAGAGGAAATCAACAGTTTTGAAAACTTCCCCACAGAAAACTTGCTGTTCCTCATCACTTCAGGCAAGCTTTTCCTCAATAACTGGATGCCTGAGTCGTATTTTTAAACAGATTGTTATGTTTTACTGCTTTGAATGTGTTTTTAGTATTGCTTCTGTTTGCCAATTCAGAGAATGGTATTCGTTTGTTCCTTTTTAATATTTGTAAACTTGATGCTTTTAGCTTTAAATATTGCCTTTTAATGATGGAAGCCACCATGGGTCCTTTTAGAGGAGAAACGTGGGATAAAAATATTTTAAACAAACAAACAAACAAACTGGACTCCATATATTTTAATCAGCTTTGGGGAGAGGGCAACAAAGCGGTGAACTGCTGGCAGAAAGCAGAAAACAGGCGTCCATGCTTCCAGAATGCAAACTTCTTTTGCAAGTGGTTTCTGCTATTGTTTTTGCACCTTCTCAGATTGCCAGGTTGCTACACAGAGGAAACATGAGACAGTGCAACTAATGGGTTAATAACCCAGTCTCCTTTCTGCATCTTGCAGGATCACACCTTTACTTCAGACTCTCATCACAAGATAGCACCATAAAAAACAGAGAAGATGTCAGTTTTTGCCTAGTTCTTCCCCGCCCACCCTCCCTTTTTTTCCCTGCAGGAGCAGTTGCAAAGGTTGGAATTAGAAGCCGTTGTGGGAGAAAAAAAAAAGAACACAAGGAAGTAGGGAGTGTTGATGCAAAAGCTAAAATTAAAACCATATGGTCAGGAAGAGTAAAGCAAAGTAAGGGAGCCAAAAGACAGAAAAACCAGACTTCTGGCACTTTTAGGGCAAAGGGACACTTTCTGCAGCACCCAGCCACAAAATAGGACAGGGGTTGCAGCACAAAACATGTTTACAAATAAGGTTCCAATCCTGTATGAGCCTATTTACCTGGAAAGAACTCTTTGTGAAGGCAGGGAGCCATTTTCGTACACATGGATTGATCTGCACTGCTTTTCTGAATAAAATCAATGGGGCTTACTTCCAAGCAAACATTAAACCTGGGCAGCTAGTCAAATGCTCTTTCTCTGTACGTAATGGACAAAAGCATGTGTCACTTCAGGGACCATAGATTAGACCTCCCCCCCCACACACACACACTGACAACCAAACAAAACTGGAGCACCCTCAAGGGAACAGGCTCGCTCCTTTTAAAGTTCAGAACTCAGGACAAGTGGAGTAGCCTTTCACTGTGATTTGTCTTCCAGAAGGCATCCCAAGCATCAGGAAGGGCTGGTGCCCATCATGACCGGTAGAGCAAGGGGCCAATGAAAGGCAAGGCATAGACGACAGTAGGTTGAGCTAAATAATTCTGGTTTTGCTGCCTTCTTCCACCTTTGCATTGACACTGCAGGACAACTTCTTAACATGTAACGTCAAAGTGAATTCAAGAGTAGTTGTCTCTTTGGCTGGTTCAGGAAAGTTCCGTACTATCCTACTTGATACTCCATTGGAGAGAATGAACTTTGCTTTCTAGAAAGAGGCTCCTCACATTCTGTAAGGAGACAGCCTCCACTTCTTAACATACTACAAACACTGAACCAGGCAGCAGAAGAATTAATGTAAGAACGCATTCAGTCTGCAAAATTAATCTAATACGAACAACATAGGTTCTTTGTATTCCACAAAGGCAGAGCGCAGATGCTGAGGTCAAGAGTTTACTCTTACTCACCTCCCAGGAACTGGATGCCTCCAGCCACTCTGCCTACAGTCCTGGAGATCAGCTCGGACACGCAGCACCCCATCAGGGCAGTCAGGGCCACCAGAAGGAGAAGGCCACAGCCTAGCCCCGTCACCACCGTGCAGATCCTCCATTCCACACTTGGGATGGCCTGGAAGGATGCATAGCGTCCACACTGCTCCACCATCACTGTGATCTGGCGGATCTCGTCTCGTACTGGGTAGGAACATCTCCGGAAGGTGCCAAAGGACACCGATTTCTCCAGCTGAGATCCCAACAGCCAGTACGGCATGAAGAAGCCCACGCAGGAGACCCCGGCGCAGAGGAAAGAAAAAAATGTCCATATAACCCCTGTACAAGTCAGGCTGGAAGCCATTTTCCCCGTCATGACTTACTGACTGTGACAAAATGGAGGCTGGGACACAATTCTCTGTGTGCTGGGGAATGGTGGATAACCCAAATGCCTTTTAGTCTCTGTGCATCCACAGTCCAATAAAATCTTCAGTAAAAGCCATCACAGCAGATATTTTTGTCACTGGCAGGAAAGTTCCAGGTGCAGCCAAAGATTTTCTCAGTCTGGCTGATCTTTCCTCCCCAATGGTAGCTGAGGTTGTGGCAAGAAGAAGCATGGGAGTAGAGGAGGGAAGAAGGGCAGGGGAAAAATAAAGTAAAAAAAAATAGCATTAGTACAAAAAATCAACTCAATCCTTCAACAACAGGGTGAGGAAAAGGCAAAGGGTGCTGGGAATTGGACAGGAAGGTAGGGAAAAGGGAAAGTGAGACCTGGGTTAGAGTAGGGCTACTAGGTCTAGTTCAGGATCCCTGCACGGAGGGAGCTGAAGAATCAAGAAATTTAGCTGACTCTCAGCTTACTCTTCAGCTGTTTGCTCGCTCTGTTCATCCAGAGCTGCCAGCTGACCAAACCAAAGAAGCCCAGATGCCCCTCTGCCTCTGAACACCCTCTTCAAGGAAAGAAATCAGCAAGCAACTCTCTTGCAGCATGAGGGCTAAATAGAAACAGCAGGTCAGGTCTGCACAGCTACTGGCTGCTACAGGTGCAAGAGGAACAGGTGGCAAGAGCTCGTGTGTGTGTGTGTGTGTGTGTGTGTGTGTGTGTGTGTGTGTGTGTGTGTGTGTGTGTGTGTGTGTGTGTGTGTGTATCACATGCCATCAAGCTGCATCTGACTTATGGCACCCCTAATAAGAGTTTCTGAGGCATGTGAGGTATTTAAGGAGTGGCTTTGCCAGCTCCACACTCCCAGGGAGTTTCTGTGACTGAGTGGGGATTTGAACCCAGGTCTCCTGAGCCCTAGTTCATAACTCTGTTCCCTACCCCACACTCGCTAGAGACAAGGCGGGGTCCAAGATCAGGTTGGGTGGAGACCGACTCCGAACAGCTGAGTGACCGCAGAGCCCCAGGCCTCTTAAATGCGATGTTCTCCAAAGATGTTGGGTATAATCCCCATCATCCCTCACCAGCTGGGCTACTGGCTGCGGAGACTGGGGACCATGAGACATGTAGTCCTGCGCAGGGAGGGCACCAGATTGGGGGAGACTCCCTCAGAGAGCAAGGAGCGTCACCAGCCAGTATCTAGGTCAGAAGAGCCAAAGATAAGGGAAGGCGAGACACGCCAGCGCTTCGCACTCCCGGGTTGCTCTTGAACGAGCCAAGCCTGGGATCGGGACCGAGGGAGCTCCTCTGGGTCCTGGAAGGGATTCGGGAAGGGCTTTTCGTTTTGAGCTTCGGTCACAACGGAGCGTCGAGAGGAGAGCGAGCCTTTTGCGGACTGTCGTGGGAAACCGCCGGGGAGTTGCGAGAAGGGGCTGGGCGGAATTTGGCAAGGAGGCGAAGAGAACTTGGGGGCTGATCCAAGTGGGGTGTCTTTGTGTGTGTGTGGGGGGGGGGAGAATAAGGCTCGCTCGCGCCAGAGAGGAGCCCGGAGAGCCCAACCCTTGCTAAAGGCGAGCCCCCCGCCCCACTCTCCCCCCCCCCCCGCACGCTCACACACACCGCGCTCCGAGTCCTCTTTTGAACGCGTGCTTCGGCGACGCGGCGCCCCCGGACCCCAGAGGCCGGAGCAAGCCAGCAAGCCAGCAAGCGGGTCGGCGGGCAGCCCGATGAGAGACGCGCTGCCGGCAGGCGAGGGGAGGCGAGGAGCAGGGGCGCCCGAGCCTTTCGAAGGGGCGCCGTCTCCCGCGCGCGGTCCCTCCGGGCAAGCGGGTGGGAGATCTGGGGCGAGCGGGGGGCGCAGGGAGAAGGGCACCCCGAAAACCCGACGGGACGGGCCCCGGCCTTCCTCCTCCTCCAGACCGTCCCCCGATGCCCAACGGGGCTGCCTGCTTGCCGCCGCCGCCCCCCCTTTTCTCCCGGACTTGAGGAGAAGTTTGGAGCCGTTCGCCTCTCCCTTGCGCCGCTTCCTCTGCCGGGAAGAGCGGAGGGGAGACAGAAGGGGCGGCGGCGGCCGAGGGGTGCGGTGCGGTGGGAGAGATCCCGATCCCGCTCCGCCGCCCTCTCCTCACTCACCCACCCGGCCCTCCTGCTCCAGAACCGGGCGCACCAGCAACGGCGTCCTTCCCGGCTTCTGCCCCGGCAAGAACCAGCCCCCTCCGCGCCCGCTTGGCTTCCCCTTCCACCCCTCCCTCCCTCCCGGGCTCCGAGGGGTGGGGGGAGTCTGACTAGCTCCAGACGGCGACACGGGTCGGGGTCCGGCCTCCCAGCGCCCGTGTCTCTCTCTCTCTCTCTCTCTCTCTCTCTCTCTCTCTCTCTCTCTCTCTCTCTCTCTCTCTCACACACACACACACACACACACACACACACACACACACACACACACACACAGCGCCGCCCCCCTCAAGGCCACTAACCTCCAGCCCCCGTCCTGGCCCGGGCACACATGGAGAGGCTGCCACCCGCGCGGCCTCTCCCCAGCTGCTGGGCACGCCCCGGGAACGCGGGGACCCGCTCGGCTTCGCAGCGCTCCGGCGGCTGGAACGGAGCGCCGCTGCTGCTTCTGCCGCCGCGCTCGGCTCTAACTGGGGGGGGGGGGGGAGGGCCAGGCAAGCAGGCAGGCAGGCAAGGTCCCAAAAATCCCAGCAGGGGGAGCTCCGCCCCCTCCCGCCCAGAAAGAAAGGAGGAGGAGGAGGAGGGAAGCGGGGGGAGGGGGGGTTGTCTCGCAGGCAGCCTTGTAAGGCCCGGGAAGCGAGCGAGCGAGAGAAGGAGCCCTAGCGAAGGAGGAGCAGGGGAGGCGAGGCGAAGGCGCATCCCTGGGGCAAGTCAGGAGAAGCAGAAGGACCGGGGGCTGAAGAGACCTGATGGAGGGGGGGGGAGAGGTCGCTGGGATCGCCCCCTGAGAAGCCCGGGTGCCCCGCCCCTCCATACTTGGTTTTTTTTTTGTGGGTGGGTGGGTTGCTTGTTTGGGGTTTTTTTTTATGATGATTTTAAGATAGAGGCCCACGGGGAGCGTGAATTAAGGTCCCCTTGCCCCTAGGCAGCTTGGGCGCTGCTGTCTGAGACAAATGCCTCCTGCAGACACCCGGGGGTGCGGAGGGGGGGCGAATCACCTGGTGGTGGGAAGGAAACTGTGGGAAACCTTTTTTTTCCCCCGCCTTGAGAAGGGCATCGCCCTTGGATCAGATGTGAATCGATAGTGACATCGTCATGGATGGGTACGAGTCCAATCGGGCCACTAAAACGGATACCGTGCTAGCCACAGCGTAAGCCAAAGGAAGCTTCTATGCCACACAAATGGTCTTCTTGGCTGCTGTTCGCTGTCTGATTGTTTCTGATTTGAACACAGACAGTGTAAGTGAAATTGGGACAACTGAAATAGGGACATATTTGTGAAAGTGAAATCCAAAGTGAAAGTTTGTCAGTAACTTTCTTCGACTGACTTTTTTCTGAAGAGTAATTATTGGTGCATGAAGGTCTTCCAAGTATGCCACAATTTAGCCAGTTTTCAGTTCCTTCTTTATTTGTTAAGATATTGGTAATATAAGTGAATAGTATGTTATTGGCTGTCCTACCTTAAAATAGGTACAAGGGGTCTAATAAAAACAACTTGTAAGTGAAACCTTTTTAAAAATGTAAGCATTTAATCCACAATAAGTATACTAAGCTGGCTGGATAGCTCGTGGTTTGGGTGTCGGGCTGCAGAACCAAAGGTTGGGAGCTTGATTTTCTACTGCGCATCCCTAAAGAGTCGCCCTTGGGTGGCCTTGGGCAGGCTGCACAGTCCCAGGATGCCCCCAGAAGAGGGGAAGGGTCAACCACTACTCTCTACATAGAAAACTCTGAAAAGGGTCACCATAAATCAGAATCTGACTAGACAGCACAGGATGGTTATTTTGAGTATACTTCTCTCAATTATGTGGTAATCTGTTATTTTAGTTCAGCTTTCGGGAGAGCATTTTGATAAAATAAACAATATTAACATAACATTTCAGAATCTAAAAAAAAATATGCAAAATCAGATATTTATCAATTTAGTGTGGCGGTGGGTGTTTTAAAGAAAATACACACCACTACTCCACAAGGGTAGCCTAAGACATCATGGTGGGAGACAAAGCCAGCACCTCTTCTCTCCAAGTAAGCGCCCCCCCCCCCGTACGTGGGTATCTACTGCACGGGCATCCTGCCAGATGCATGTTTCTTAGTTAATGTAACAACTGTGATATCAAAATGGAATTGGATCCCCAAATCCCAGGTACAATGCCGTGTTTCAGTTTTTTAAAATAAAAGCAAGGATGGAGCTGGATGTTGAACTTGAAATATAATTGTTGCTAGTCTGAGTGTGCATGCCAAGGTCACTTCTGTCATCCCTCTCGGTTTTCAAGGGAGGCACTACATTGAATTGATTTACTGTATATGCTACCCTAAGATGGAATCCTTTTGAGTTAAAAACAATAGGGGCAGAGGGGTCCTGCCAGTATGCAAAGCGGGTCAGAAATTTCAAAATGCCATGCAATATTTCCCTGGAAACATGGCAAGGACGAGAACAAAAGTGGCTATGTACATTTAAAAGACCATTTTGCATTCCAGCTTGAACCCCAATCTCATTTTTTTGAAGATGGGTTTACACAGTAAATGGGGCTCCTGGAGCAAAGCTTCTTGGATACTGTGCTTCTTAGATACAGGCACCCAGTCAAGTGTGATGCCCTACTTACATTTCATTGTATAAGGAAAAGTCTCAAACAAAATGAATCACCCTGAGTTGTTAAGAGACAATTATCACCCCACTAATGCCCTCAATGGTACTCAAAATCTTCTACCTTGGAAGGCAATTTTATTTTTTTCCTCCCAATAGGTCCACTGTTGTCTTTATAGGACTTGGAGAACAGGACAGGGGACCAGTGAAGTGGATGGGTGGAGGCACACAGAGCGATGACTATCATCACCCAACAGGCAGCCAGGAAGGAAGGGTCATTCTAGGGAACTGTCTTATTCATAACTCCATGATAGTCAGTTATTGCTCTTAGAACATGGATTGGCAATTGGCAACTTTGAAAAGGAGCTTCTTGGGGTAGAAACAAATTAATGGCAGTCTGTGCTTGGAGGAGGGAATGTCTTCACAGCTGAAAAGCCTCTGAGTGTGCAGCAGGAAAATGCCCATCTGATTGAGCCCTTAGTTGACTTCGTTTTGTGATTCATCTTCAGGGCTTAAGTATGGGATCCCTTTGAAGTCTCAGATATAGAAAGGCCTTTTCCAGGTGTGACTACATGAGATTTGTCCCACTGTTTAATCTGCTCTGGGGATGGGCTGGTTTGCTCTTCTTCCTGGTAACTACGTACATGATGGAAGTCCCAGTGCAAACCAACCCACCCCCAAAGCATTTTTTGCTTCCTGTCAGGGACTACTCTTTTTTTGCATGTGGGTAGGATCACTCCATTTTGGTTTCTTTTCTGCCTGTGTGATGGCTGAAACTGAACCAAAATGACCCTTTGCTAAAACACCTTAACCCTCTTCAGAAATGGGAAACTTCCTTGCTGCTTTCCTTTGGAGGGCAGTGGTGAGGACGTTTTGTATTTCTTTTTAATTGTTTCTAACTTTAAAAAAAAAACTCTCTGAAAACATTGCTGATGCGCTGTGTTGGTTTGCACTAATGAAAAAAGAAAAGCAAAACTTCCCTTCCAAAGGTGAGCAGCAAGGAAAATGTAAACGGAAAACTTTCCATTTCTAAAGACTGCTAGATGGCTTCCTGTCCTTGCTTAGCCTAAGCCACTTAATGATCCTGAGAAATGAGAAGCTAGAGGGAAAGAAGACTTGATTGTGCTAAACACGGTTGCTTGAGGTGTGGTGTCCAAAGATTGTTCCAAATGACACCCTGCCTCTCAAAGTGACCATGTTTAGCATGATCAGGACTGATCCAGGCCAGGATAATTTGGCCACCTAAGTCATATATTATCAACCATACCCTCTTTAACACGGCCATGCTTTCAGCTCCAATCATGGGCTATCTATAATGTCTGTCTCTGCCTTCAGATTCCCAACCTCTACAGCAACCATGCAGGACTTTTAGAAGAAAATAACTGGGGATGATGTGGGAAGGGTGGTGGACTTCAGTCTCACTCCACTCTGGGAACAGATTCTTCTGTGCCTCACATCAGCGACAGGAGATACTGTACAGAACACCCGTAAAGAATTCACATGTTCACCCGCCAAACAGAGTTGTCGTGTTTGTGTGGAGTAATCCCAGGAAAGGAAGAGTCAAGTTTAAAAGAGGAAACACTGCTTGTCCAAGAGTGAGACTGCTTTAGGGCAAAGGTAGAGAACCACGCTCAGCCTTAGGGCTAAATTCAATCCAAGGGGAAATTCTTGGAGGGAGGAACTGCATTCCTGTGGATGGGTGGGGCCAAAGGCAAAAGGGTAGAACCCAACATATTTTAGCTTGAAGTTCCTTTTTACAGTGACTAAACCCGAGTGGAGACATAAAGTGGGGCTGCATAACGCTCGTAAGAATCTGAGATGTCCTCGCCCTGCCTTAGGATTTACAGCGATGCTGCTGCTGCTGCAGCTGAATCTTAGCTGCAGATGTCTGGAACCGTCTTAGGTCAGCCACTCCCATGCCCTCAGCAGATTCATAAGACCCGTCCCTTTCAGGTGGGTTGGATCTGTTCAAGACATTTTGTTGCCAGAGGAAGGGCAGCAAAGGCTGAAGCCCTAAACCCACCCCCACCCCCAGTTCAAGGCGCACAGTGCTCACACTGAAACACATTTATTGGTCTTTAGTCCTTTCCTTTCTCTCTTTTCATTTTCTTTCTTTTTCCTTCTCCCCCCCCCCTTTGAAAGGCTGACTAAGTTATTGTTCCACCTAAGACAGAAAATCACACAAATGCCTCTGTCTCTCCCCCACCCCTCACATGGGAGAAAAAAACCCCACAGGAATGATAAATTAATAACTAGCCATTTCCTGCCTTTTCATGACGCTCACAAATTCATGCTGCCTGCAGTAGTCACCAATCACATTAAATTATGATAGCCATTCTGGCTTTCCCTCCTTGCATGTGTCTTGTGTGTGTTTGAATGTGCAAAGAAAAGAGATGGAAGGAGTGAGGGGACATCAGAAGGTTACTCTTGGGAGAGAAAATCTGGCCCTCCCTTTAAAGTTCCTTGAACGAAGCAGGTTGACTGCACAATAAAAGCTTTGTCTGGCAGTGATTGCGACACACACTCTCAACTCCCCCCCCTTTCTCTGTATTTGCTATAGGAATTTTTTTTGTGACACCATATGCAACATAAAGTGCTGAATCTAGGAGTCAGTCTCACAAAATAAAGATGTAAATAATTGTAATCTTTAAAAGCCTTACATTTCTAGGTGTCGCCTTTGTCGCTGAAAGTTTTTAGGAGAGAAGCTGTTTGCCAAACGTTTGCGTTGTTTCCACACTAAAGCCCTTTAAACAAGGCGGAGGCATTGTTTTTCTGCAATTAGACGCTGAACTGGTTGCCAGAGAGAAGTTGCCAGGATCATTAAAACTGACGGGACAGATGACAGTTCTATACACATCAGAGCTCCCAAGGAAAGTCTTTGAGCCTGTATGAAAGGAGCATTTTTCAGGAGGTTCAGCAGATCATGACACCCATTATATCAGACGTTTACGCAAACACGTTTTCTGGAGTTCTGTAGACTGTAACCCATGGTATACAATTGACATGCTGGAAGATAGTTTGAAAAAGCCATTTGATCAGAGGATTATGTTTTGGCAGGCAAACCACAGAAGTGGTCTTTTGTGTGTTCTGATGAGGTGCCTGCTGGATGGGCTGTAGAAACAGCATTTCAATTTGCCATTTGGGAAGAGAAATGATGATGATCATTTGCACAGCCATGCTGGAGGTACTTTTGGAGAGTCTGTGAAACTGCCATGCTCAGCATCCATTAGCATTCTTGCGTCTGAAAAGCTTTGAACTGCCAGAAACATGGATGATGCAATTTCTGATAGGCATACCATTTGGCACTGCCTTGTGAATTTTTCTAACAGGACAGGTCAACATATCTAATTCATACCTCAAATTGTTGCTGCACATGGAAGACAATGAAACGTGACACTAATAGGATAAATGTACAAACATACAGGGTTTTTTGACATCATAAATAATTACAATACTTCTGGTGACAATGGGAGCCTATTAGAATGCTCACATGGAGGTGCTGACTACACCTTGTTGACAAATGTCAAATTTGTAATATTTGTTATTTATTATTTAAGATGAAATTGGATTCATATAAAGTTTAGTATGTTTCACATAAATTCCCAGTGTGGTGTAGTGGATAGAGTGACAGACTAGGACTCTGGAGAATAGGGTTTGAATCCCCACTCAGGCATGGAAATTGACTGGGGGAGTGGAACTGGTAAAATCACTCCTTAAATATCTCACTTACCTTGAAAGCCCTGTTGGGGTTGCTAGAAGTAAGTTCTGACTTGATGGCACAGAACACACACATATTTCTAAAGACATCCATGAAAAACAGCAATTTCACCACAATTATCAAAGTTAATCTCTTCATAAAGTTATACTTTTAGACATATATTGTCTAAATTTTTGCAGTTACAAACAGATTTCAGATTATTAACGCTTAACCCTAGCCCTAACCCTGCTCCCCAAAACATAGCATGGAATAGAGATGTGTGTTTCTGGACTACAGCTCCCAGAATTCCATAGGCAGCATGGGCACACACCTGCACACCTTCTGTATGGAACATCTCCTAAAGCAGAAGCTCCTAAACATGTTGATATTGTTACCTTGTTTTTACTTTTTGAGTACCCCCCCACGCTCCCTGTGCCTCCAACAGGAGTGAGCTGGGCAAGAATAGAGGCAGAGGTAGAGCTAGCCTTCACTGACCTGGAATTTAATCCTTTTTGTCAGCTGCCAGGACTGAAGGATGTAAAAACAGAATCTGTTCGTTCTTCCTGGACAATTCAAAAATTTCAGCAGCACAGTTTTGTCCTCAGTGGGAGGACAAACGGGACCACCGAAACTGATTGGGAGAGTTGTAAGCAGTCTGCCATGTGCATGTTGCCGAAACCTGGCATTACAGCTCTGTTGGCCTTAGTGAAAGTGAGTGTGGCAAGTGCGGACTTTGATGTAGGGCTGTGCTGGTTGACCAGTGGCTGCTATCGTGGCACGGAATACTGAGAGCTACGGTATAAAAACTAAACTTTTCTTACCTGTAGGGCACCTCAACCAAAAATGTTTGGGTGAGCCTCCTTCTGGTCAAATCACAAACTGCGACTGATCATAATCTGGGTCCTTAAAAGAGCTTGGATGAGACTTGAACGAGGGGAGGATTACATGTAATGAGAGGTGGGATCTCTTGGACAGTGCAATGACTTCTGCTCCAAATATATAGAAACAATAAATGCCTTGTTTAGACCTGATGGCATTATGTGTTGTGACCACAGGTTTCACTAGGTCCATTTTAAAGAGAAAGGCAGGGTAAAAATATTTTAAATAAAACAAATAGGACCTTCCCTTTGGACTGTCTTTCTGGCTGTACGTATACTGTTTGGTGGCTTTAGATAAGTCTCTCTACAACTCACCCTATTGCCATTAAAAACAAGGTAGTAATATTGCTGTACTTTATGGATTTGCAGTAATGACAGAGCATGTGAAGAGTCTTTTAAAGTGAAGCACTGCCCCTTCAGATATTTTGCACTACAACTCCTATAATCCTTTACCATCGTCCATGTTGATTATAGTTTCTGGGAGTGGATGTTGAAAGCATATGTAGCTCCAAGGTTTCACTCACTCTTGAATAAATGCTGCAGTTTCATCACATTCTTCTTTTTATTGAGATGCAGGTGGTATGAGAGCCAGGGTGATTCAGCAGGTAGAGTATGGGTGAAACCAAAACTCAGGAAGCCTGGGTTCAAACCGCCCCAACTTGGCCATGGACACTTAATAGGGAGTGGCAATGATACACCTTTCCTTGAACACATCACAGACTTCAAAGCCTCTAGTAGGATCACTGGAAGTCAGAAGTGACTTGGTGCCACATTAACATCAAACTGTGATAGTGCACTGTTGCACCAAAAATAGCCATCTTGCAGCACTTAAAAATCTAGCAACTTTATTGTTATATACACTTTTAGGACCTAGAGCCCACTTTGCCAGCTGTGCCACAAACTAACAATTTTCCATTCATGTTTAAATTAAATAATTCAAAAGCAAAATTTCAGGAAAGAAAATCTACGGCACATTGCAAAAGAGGAAAATACAGATGTTAAAATAAAGATACCACATTATACAGAATGATTAAGTTGAAAACCTGTGATTACATGCTGTGACGTTTACCCCTTGTGGCCCCTGTTTGTCTCAGGAAACACAGAGCTCACAAGATTCCCAAACACTTCTTGACATGCTGCCACCAGTTGATCCCTTTTATCAACCTAGTTTACTCCGAAAAGATGAAGGTCCATTCAGTACTGTCTTTTTAATAAAACAGGGGTATTGATTATAGCTGGTTTCTAGAATCATTCATAAGCATATTCTTTTCGGTTCACCAAGCATTAATATTAATCTTCTATATTAAATGTAATAGGTTACTAATCACTCCTCAGACTAATCACTCCTCAGATCCCCAAACTATCTCCCTCTCTCTCTCTCTCTCTCTGATTCCAAACTCTGACTCAGAATCAACTTAGATTTAACTGACTCCTCCTCTCTCAAGCTACGCCTTTTAACATCTCTTGTGGCCCCACTTGTTAACCACATTAGCATATAACTCACGAATAATACATAACTTATTGCATAGCAAGGGTGAATGCTACATTCCTCCCCCCTTAAATATGTTTGTTTGGGAGGGAAACACGTTTTTCATCCTAAACAAACATGCATCATTGCATAAAAACTCTTACTTACCATCTGGCACAATTTTGCAAACAATACAACATCTTATATATCAAACACAATATCTTATCACTCTAAACATTCCAATACAAATCAATAATATACTTTACCTTATCATTTATACTTACTACATTTAACATTTCAACCTTACAAAAATATAACATAATCAGGAAACTTTACATATGTAATTAACCAGTTAATCAATAGTCCATTCGAGTTTATTTTGAAAGTCTTTGAATCATTCTCTACATTTCAGTCCATCAATATTCAATTTTTCATCACTATACACAAACAGAACATTTATTGTACATTACCAATTTTGTTTATCTCCCCATTAGTCATTTGGCTTTCAAGGCAAGGTACCAGCATCTACGATCTGAGTCCCTTTTTTGCTGTGGATTACAAAGTCCAAGTCTTGTATGTCCCCGCTGTTATCTGCTTGGCACAGCACCTCTCCAAGTCCTATGCTCGATGTATCTGTGGCGATGGTGAACTCCCGCCTGTAGTCAGGTGTGCTATAGACTGGTCCGGTCATTATCACCTCCTTCAGCTGGTCACACGACAGCTGGCACTCAGGGATCTTTGATGATTTCTGGATCCTTCTTCCGTGTTCTCTTTGGTTGACTAGCAATCATCGGGCCTTCTGATGTCCACTGGATGTCCTCAGCTTGCTGTTTCTTTGTGAAGCCTGCTTTCTTTCTGGCTCTAGGTAGGGGTTTGCTTTGCAAGGTTTTATGGCCTTTTTCAGCTGCAGAGCTAATAGACTTGCTAGCCCTCCAGTGCTGGTGCAACACATCTATAGGTTCCGACTCTTCCAAAAGCAATTTACTCCCCTCTATAGATCTCAGTCCCACTACTTGGTCCTCAGGACAGAATGCTCTTTCCTGGGTCTCATACAAGCCTTTCTCCTTTCCAGGAGTACTTCCCAAGCTTGGCTCTGCCACTTCTAAGGACTTTTCCCTATATAAAAGATCCTTATCCAGGTAAGATCTCTCAGGGCATTCAGGACACAATAAAGCAGGTGAACTGGCTGCTTCAATGCAACCCACCAAGCTAGTGTCCTCCTTCTGCTCCTGGGCAAAACTATTTTTATTTGGGGTTTTCAAAAGCATGAAATCAGCTTCTGCACAATTATTACACTGGCTATCCAAGGAACTTTCTCCCTCCAGGCTTTCCTCTGCTACAGTATCCATTTCTACTGCAGTGGGTGATTTCTGGCCCCCTGGTGAGCATGTTAGTGCAAAAGCAATCTTAACATGCTCTATCAAGTACCAACCGATTAGAAAAGCAGCCAGTATTTCCTCCCTATGTTTCCCAGGGACAATTAGCTGTTGGTGGGGTCCTCCCCCTCTATGAGGTGCCTTTAAACCCTCTCTATATGTCAGGTCTTTATCAGTTATAGACCTCTCTGGGTGTTCAGGGGTCAGTGGAATGGGATTCTCTTTAGGTTTTCTAATACCATCATTTAACTGTTTTCATTCTGTTCATCAATACAGGGAGTATCATTAGGGTTTTTCAATATGACCTCCTCAGCCATTTTTGCTACCTCAGGGTTTTCCTCTAAACTGGGGCATTCCTGATTTGATTCAGAGATTAGGAATTCCATTTTTCCCTCTGGGATTGTTAACTGCTCTCCCAGGGCACATGTTACGCCAAAAAACTCTGCACATGCTCAATTAGATCTAGACCGATTAAACAAGGTGCTGGAATTTGATCAAAAATTGCCACATCCCAAAAATCCAACCCAATCTCTATAGTTTATCTTTACTTGAGCCGGTAAAATCACTGGAGTAGAACTTATTCCCTTGATTGTAACAGTTTGGTTTGGAAGTATTTGTTTTTTAGGAACCACATCAGAGTTATTTTGGAACAGGTATCGCCAACTCCCTCATAAGATTTCTCATTAATAAGAATTTCCTCACCAGGGTTCTGTACTAAAATATTTTCTATCTTTACAAGAAAACACTGAACGACCCTGGCTAGTGGCAGATCAGAATTCTCTGTTGTGGTAGTTGCCATGGAGACAGAACCACCATTGTTACAACTTCCTTCAGTGGCCTCCACAGGCTTTAAACAGTAAACTTTCTTAGTTTGATTATCATCTTTTCCATTTTTATTTTTGTTTTTCATACAATTTGATTGAACATGCCCAAACTCACCACAGTTATAACACTGTTGATAAGTCATTCGCTCACTCTGAGGAGACCTATTAAACTTTTCCTCAGGGTTCACTCTCTTCAGCGGACTAGTCCCTGAGGGCAACTTCGGTGAGGTACTGGGCTGGCCTTCTTTCCCTGATGTTTCACATGAGGTAATTTTTTGGAAGGGTCTCTTATTGTTGTCCCAGTTTTGCCTGTTAAATTTTACCTCAGAGAACCTGGGGTCTCGGAACTCACTAATAGAACCAGCTTTTTCACCATCTTCTAGTAGAGTTTTAGGATTTTTGTCTTTAACAGTGTGACAACCCCAGACCTACTGGAGTATGCCACACTATAAATATGCTGCCACCAACCATTCCCTATAAGAAGTCACACAGACCAGGAATGGATTTTACTAAACAAAAGAACAAGGTTTATTTAAATAACAAACAGGGAAAATAAAATGATCAGGTAAATAAGATACTGTAACGTGGCTTAGTCTCAATCATACATACAACAGTTTGGTTCACACAGAACACTTTAAAGTAAAGCCCAGACCCTGAACCTATCAGTTCTGGCTACCTATAAAGAAACCTGAACCTATCAGGTAGGTACTAACTGACACACAGTTGTACTCAGTCTGACACACAGACTCCAACTCCTCACTCTTCACACAAGCTCCACATATATATACAGTACAGCTCCTCCCCCTGATGTCCCGCCTTCCACTCCCCATAGGATGGAACTTTCCCTCCAAACCCATGACAGACAGGTACCATCAGTGCTGTATGTAACACCTCCCCTCTTTATAAGTTGTTTTGCAGGGGAAAAGCTAAAGTGCTTTTCTCCAAAAAACAACCAGGATCAAACACATAAAATAGTTATACATTATAACACACAATCCCATACTTACACTCTAGGTTAAACATAACACTTCTGCATTTAAACATTAACATTTACCATACATTAAGTTACCTTTATTAATACAAACCAAGCATGTTTAATAAACAAGTACATTTAACTTTTGGTCACCAAAATATACATAGTCCATATTTCTTCGCCGTCTTCACTCTTCGGGTCTTCTTGACAAGGCGTCAGCAACACAGTTCATTGACCCTCTGACCACCTTCACTTCAAAGTCATAATCTTGCAGGTTTAAAGCCCACCTCATAAGTTTACTATTGTGGGTTTTCATTGTCTTTAACCACTGCAGTGGTGAGTGGTCAGTGCACAGAATAAAATGTCTTCCCCAGATGTAAGGTTTGGCCTTCTGAATCGCGTATACTATGGCCAGGCACTCCTTTTCCACAGTTGCCAAATGTCTCTCACCTTTCTGGAGTTTCCTACTCAGGTAGGACACTGGATGCTGGTCACCATTTTCATCCTCCTGGCAAAGAACTGCTCCTACCCCGCTGTTAGACGCATCGGTGTAGATGATGAACTCCCGGTCGAAGTCTGGAGCACGCAGCACTGGATAATTGATGAGCGCCTCCTTCAACCTCCGGAACGCCTCCTCACAGTCGCTGGTCCACGGGATGCGGTCATCAGTCTTCTTCCGCGTCAGATCGGTCAGCGGAGTCGCCATCTCGCTAAACCTCGGGATGAACTTTCTGTAGTAGCCCACCAACCCAAGAAATGATTTGACTTTTTTCTTGGTGTTGGGTCTGGGCCAATCACGAACGGCTTCTATTTTGGCCTCTAGGGGTTTGATCACTCCTCCCCCTACTATGTGACCCAAATATTTTATTTCTGGGCTACCCAGCTGCAGTTTGTTCTCTTTGCAGGGCCTAGGCCAAAGCACTTCCTCCCCTGGGTTAAAGTGCCTCTCCCTGGCTTTCTGGTTATACCAGGTTTCCTGTCTGACCTTCTGAGCTTGCAGGTTTTCTGCTGCTAGCTCTAGGTTTCTCTTCAGGTCAATCATTAAAGTGTCTATGTACATCACAACATCTTGTGGGTCATCCTGGGTGATCTGCTCCCAATTTTGCTTCATTAATTCAAGTGGACCTTTCACCCTTCTCCCAAACAAAAGTTCAAATGGACTGAACCCGGTACTGGCTTGTGGCACTGATCGATAAGCAAACAAAAGGGATTGCAGCTTCTGGTCCCAATTGTTTGGATTCTCTGCCAAGTAAGCCCTAATCATGCGCATCAGAGTCCCATTGAACTTCTCCGTTAACCCATTACTTTCGGGGTGATAGGCAGTGGTTTCCTTGTGTTTAATTCCACAGATTTGCCATAACCGTTTCATGAGCTTTGATGTAAACGATGTGCCCAAATCTGTGATTATGTCTGAGGCAAATCCCATCCTGGACATATACCCCACCAAGGCATCTGCCACTGTGTTAGTTTCGATGTTAGTCAAGGGTATGGCTTCGGGGTACCTCGTGGCATGGTCCACAATGGTGAGGATGAACCGGTTCCCCCTCTTTGTGGCCTTGGGCAAAGGTCCCACAATATCCACTCCTATACATTTGAACGGGGTGTCAATCACAGGCAAAGGGCACAACTTTGCTTTGGTCCTGTCACGGTTATTCCCCTGCCTCTGACACACATCACATTGTTTACAGAACTCCTTGATCTGCTTCCCTATTTCAGGCCAGTAAAAATTTTGTGTGATTCTCTGCTGTGTTTTGTTCACCCCTAAGTGCGCAGCAAACATGTCAGAGTGCCCCCTTTGTAAGATCATGGGGCGATACTTTTCAGGTACCACTAGCTGACTTCTGATCCCATCTCCCCCTTTTGAGATATTCCTCAGGGTCTCTCTATATAAAATTCCCTTTTTCTCACGAAATCTCGCTGTGGTTTCAGGTGTTAGCTGGGTGTCTGTCACCTGTTCAAAACACTTTCGGAGAGTGGCGTCTGCCTTTTGCTCTTGGCCAAATTTGCTGTCTGTGGTTAAGGTTTCCACCACAGCTTCGGAACTACCCTCATCTGCTTCCGCCTCGGGCTCGTCAGTACCCCCCTGAACTGTCTCCGTGGTAGCTTGTGAGCGTGTAATCACTAGCACCCGTTTCACATGTTCAGCCAGGTCATTTCCCACGAGCACGGCTGCTGGCAGAGTCGATGAAATCGCTAGCCGCCAAACTCCCCTCCAGCCTTGAAAGCTCACAGGTACCTCAGCTACTGGCAGTGAGATCACCTGTCCCTCAATCCCTGCCACCTTTAGGCTCTCATTTGGGATTATATACTCCCTAGGAATAATGTCTGGATGGCACAGGGTCACCTGGGAACAAGTATCCCTTAGCCCCCTATACTGATGGTCAAGTATTCCTACGTCCACCCCTGCGGTCTCAAACAACTGCGAATCTGTCCTCACTAGTAAGCAGCGCTTGACCTCCACAAGAGGACCATTTTCCCCAGCCTGATCAGCAGATGTAACTGTTCCAGATTGAGTAGCCATGGCAACAGGCTCCCTCAGTGGCAAGGAGCTTTGCTCTTTCTGGACACAGAACACAGCTTTTGGCTTGGTTCCACTCAAATCATGAGGCAAATTTCCCTTTAGCTGCTTTAATTTCTCACACTCTGAGATTAGATGGCCCTTTCCTTGACAGAAATAACATTTTCTGCTGTACTTGGAGTCTTTCTCCTCTGGTTTGGGTTTTCCCTCCAAAATCTGAGGTCTTGATGGTTTCATGTCTGAGGGCTTCCCTTCAACATGGGCCCCTCCCCCTTGCTGGTTTTCCCTGGTCCCTGAGAGTACTTGCTGTAGGTTTCTTTGGGTTTACCTACAGATTTCCCCTCAGCACCTAAGGGCTTTCTTATTTGGTAAATAAAATCTGCGATCTCTGCCGCTTCCGTCACAGATTTCGGTTTCCTCTCCCTCACCTGGAACTTCAGTTCCCCATGCAGGACTGAATAAAACTGTTCCAGCGCTATCAGGTCTTTGAGCTGCTGGAAGGTCTCTGTCCCCTCCTGAGACAGCCATTTCTCTAGCAACCTCACCAGTTGGGCCCCCACTTGGGTAAAAGTCTGCTCTGGTTTCTTTGTGAGTGACCTGAATCTTTGCCTCAGCTGTTCAGCATTTATCCCATGTCTGGCAAACACCAGTTTTTTAAACTCAGCGAAATCCTTCAACAGCTCCACTGGCATCTCTGCATAGACTTCTGCCAGGCTGCCACTGATCAAAGATCGCATAATAGTCATCTTCTCAGTTTCCCTTACTGAGAAGTCCACAAACGCTCTTTCCACGAGGGAAAAGAACACCTCAGGGCAATCTCCCTTGTGGTACACAGGGAATTTCTTCAAGTCGGTTTTAGACAATTGGCCCACCTCAGAATCTCTATTGTTATTATTATTCTGGTTCATCATTTCCAATTTTCTTAACTCAAACGCCATCCTTTCTTTTTCCAGAGCAATTTTCTCTCTCTCCCTCTCCATTTCAAATTGTCTTTGTTTCTCCCTTTCCTCCATTCTTTCTCTCTCTAATCTTTCCTCCATTTCCCTCATCCTCAGTTCATGCTGTTGGGCTAGGACCATTTTTCTGAGTTCTGTTCTCCCGTGCTCTCATCCTGCACTGAGCCAAATTCCTCCTCAGAACCTTGGTCTACCTGTGGGTCTCTTACTTCCCCCATTTCTGCCATTTGGCTTCGAGTCAAGGGCATAATCCCCCCCCAGAACAGGCTGCCTTCAAAAGTCAAGCCTCAAAATAAAGCGATGACTTTTTTTCTTTTGCCTCAGGAACAGCCTTCTATAGATTGCTGCTGTTCCTTCAGCACTAACTTGCTACTGTTGCCAGGCAGAATCCACCCCCTCTGCTAGGCCTCTCAGCAGACAGGCTAGATCACTGTTACTTCACACAGTTTTGCCTCAGCCTTTTCCCGCCAAAACGGGTTGCCTCAGAGCTCCCTAATCTAGTCCCCAATCTGAGTTGGCACGTTCTTCCACTAGCGTACCTCCCCGTGAGGTAAGCCTAGAAGATTACCTACGCGCTCTCAGATTTTCCCTGACTAGACCCCCCTTGCTCTGGGCACACTTGCCAAGGCTTTGCTGGACCACTGGACAACTGGACCAGTCGTATCCCACACGCTGGACACCAATCAATGTGACAACCCCAGACCTACTGGAGTATGCCACACTATAAATATGCTGCCACCAACCATTCCCTATAAGAAGTCACACAGACCAGGAATGGATTTTACTAAACAAAAGAACAAGGTTTATTTAAATAACAAACAGGGAAAATAAAATGATCAGGTAAATAAGATACTGTAACGTGGCTTAGTCTCAATCATACATACAACTGTTTGGTTCACACAGAACACTTTAAAGTAAAGCCCAGACCCTGAACCTATCAGTTCTGGCTACCTATAAAGAAACCTGAACCTATCAGGTAGGTACTAACTGACACACAGTTGTACTCAGTCTGACACACAGACTCCAACTCCTCACTCTTCACACAAGCTCCACATATATATACAGTACAGCTCCTCCCCCTGATGTCCCGCCTTCCACTCCCCATAGGATGGAACTTTCCCTCCAAACCCATGACAGACAGGTACCATCAGTGCTGTATGTAACAAACAGTAACACAATTCCTCAGGCAAAATAGAATAAAATTGTTCTAACCCAATCACATTTTTCATCTGTTCTAGAGAAGTAACATTTTCATGTTCCAACCATTTGTCTAAATATTGAACCAAGTTAGCCCCTAGCAGAGAGTAAAATTCTTCAGACTTTTTGGTAAGGGAATGAAATGTGCTTCTCAGGTTTTCTGCGTTTATGCCAAATCTTGAATATACCATTTTTCTATCGGCTTCAAAATCTCTAACTTGCTCTAGAGGCATCTGAGAATACAGTTCAGCTAAATGACCACTTATTTGGGATCTCAGAATTATCATCCTTTCATTATCCTTGATATCAAAGTCCCAACAAGCTCGCTCAAATGAAATGAGGAAAGATTCTGGGCAATCTCCTTTCTTATATTGGGGAAATTTCTTTAGATTAATTTTTGAAAGATTTCCCTCAATACAGCTGTTGTTATTGTTATTCTGAGCAGTTAATTCTAATTGCTTCATCTGTATTTGAAATTCCATTTCACTTTGTCTTAATTCTATTTGTCTGGCCTCAGCCTCAGCTTTGAGTTCTTGAGCTTTCTCTTCAGCTCTGGCTTTTTCTTTAATTTCCATTTCCTTGAGCTGTAGCTCCTTAGCTTTCTCTTCAGCTCTGGCTTTTTCCTTAATTTCTAATTCCTTCAATTTAAATTCCTGTTGTAATTTCCATTTTTCAAACTCTTGGGAGCTTAATTCCTTTTGTCTCTCTGAGGCACCCTCATCAATTTCCTCCTGTACCATTGGAGTTAATGGGTCACCATTTCCCTCCATTTCTTGAGGTAAACTCTCTTCTCCCGACTCCTCTTTTGGCTACGTTTGGGGGGGGCATGTTTATTTCTGAGATAATTAATCTTGAGTACTGATTTTAAGAAGGACCTGTCTTTCTGCTTGGATTCTTCTATCTCCTCAGATCTGCTCTGACCTCTGGCTTCCACTTGTATCCACCAGCGCTCCCTTCTCTCAGAACCTTGGACTCAGAATCAACTTCTCACTCCTCTTTCAAGCTATGCCTTTTAACATCTCTTGTGGCCCCACTTCTTAACCATATTAGCATATAACTCATGAATAATACATAACTTATTACGTAACAAGGGTGAATGCTACACGTCTTCTTTATCTTAACTGATACTATGCGGGAAAAGCCTATACAGTACTCACTCCAGAGGGTCGCCATACATAGGAGGCGACTGGAGGGCACATAACAACAGCGCTTGCTGCTGAGGGATGATGGGAAAGGCGCTGCTAGAGTACCGGTACTTCCAGCCAGCCATCGGTTTTTCCCTACGGCTTGTAAACTCGCGCGCTGAGGAGCAAGAAGAGCAAAAGCCGCACGTTCCTTAAACCCAAACACACTAGGAGGTACTGTAATACCTTCATTAGCCCACTAAAAAAAAAAAAAAAAATTAAAAATGCGAGCTTTAGACTCATATAAGTCTTCGTCAGCCTGGACACCTCTCCACCAGGCAGCGGTGCCCAACGCTGACGAAGAAGAGCAACGTCTCTCTCCCGCGCTTGCCCGGCTGACTCGTTTCCTCGCCCAGACAGAAAAGTGGGCGGAGCTCCGCTTCTCCGTCACAGAGGCCGGCGGGGGGCGGGGCGGCGAGAAAGTGGGCGTGGCCGAGGCTGTCGGTGCCGCATCGTTCCAGGGTCCGGTCGTTGCTCCGCCTCCTCCGCCACCGAGGCTTCAGGAAGAAATTTCGGGAGGGGGAGGAAAATGGCGGCGCCCAGTGAGGAGCCGTTGGCGCCGCCGCCGCCGCGCTCGCTGCAGTCCTCCGCGACGGGCGGTTCGTCCTCGTCCTTGCAGGGCTTGAGCGGAGGCCCCGGGCCCAACCCGTTATCGCGGAAGCTCCGCAAAGTGCTGGAGACGCGGCTGGAGGCGGACAAGGTGAGCGAGGCGAGGGAACGGTACCTTCCTAGGATTGGGACTGGGACGGGGAGGTGGGGTTGAGGCCTTGGCTGCTTTTCAGGTAGCTCCTTCCTTCCCTCTTCTGGGCACAGGGAATAAAGTATGTGCGTGTTCTGTGCCGTCAAGTCTGAACCGATTTATAGCCACCCTAACAGGGCTTTCAAGGTAAGGGGGTTATTTAAGGAGTAGCTTTATCAGTTCCAGCTTCCCCCCATGAGTTTCCATGGCTGAATGGGGATTAGAACCTTGTTCTCCAGAGTCCTCGTCCATCGCTTCATCCACCACACCACACTGGGCGTGACCAGTAGTATTGAATGAGGTTCTGTTTGTCAAGTGAGCTGGTTTCTAAAGTGATCTGAAATGCATTTTATCCCCATAACATTTAATTTCATAATGGATCTAAGTGTCCTTATTTAAAAAAAAAAATACCTGCACATCAGATCTATTCAGCAACATATTTGCTCAGAGGCTAGCAGGTGTAGTCTGTGCCTTGCCAATGACCATCTGCCTTGTAATCTGAATGGAACCCTTGATTGTGCTTTAGTGACTACTGTACACTTAAAGACTGACAGCTGAGTGTGTGAAATAGCTCCATTAAAAATAACTGTTTTTCTATTTGGTTGTGCTGGCTGGTGTTTGTGTAGTGGAGTTTGCAGTCCAACTTAATTGAGACCCAAGCTTCTCTTTGGTCTAACCACAGTGTGCTTCTGTACATACAGATTGCATCATAATAGATTCTGCTCTTCATAGCTTTTTTGTTATCTGCTATGAAGTTGTTTACATCTAATGATAGCCGTATGAATGAATTAACTCCCAAAGTTCTATTGTCAATAGCCTTTCTCAGGCTTAGCAAACTAAGTACTGCAGTTTGTTTTTAGTAAATCCATGATGGGTCTTCTTTTTCCCCCCTACTTTGTTCAGTTTTTCCTTGCATTATTGTCTTTTCCCATGAGTCTTGTCTTCTCATGATAATGTCTAAAGTATTATGGCCTCAGTGCAGTAATTTTTCTTTCTCATGAAAATTCAGGCTTAATTTGATCCAGAACCCATATACAGTGGTGCCCCGTATAGCGAGGTTAATCCGTTCCGGATTAACCTTCACTATACGAAAACATCGCTGTGCGGGTAAGGAAAGCCTATTGGAACGCATTAAACTTAGTTTAATGCGTTCCAATAAGCGTACAAACTTACCCCTCCAGCGATGTTTTCGCGTCCGGTGGCCATTTCGGAGCCGCTGATCAGCCGATCATTAAAATGGCCATTAAAATGGCCACGGATGGCCCAAAATGCCCCCCGCAGCGTTTTCGCGACCTCCATAAGCAAGGGGAGGGCGCGAAAACACTGATAGGGGGCCATTTTGGGTCATCCGGCGGCCATTTTGGAGCTGCCGATCAGCTGTTCGGCGGCTCCAAAATGGCTGCCGGACGCCCCAATCGTCGCAAAGCGAGTGCGGCGATTGGGGCAGATCCGTATAGCGATCCCCAAAAAGGGATCGCTATACGGATTCTTCGTTAAATGGTGCGCTCGTTAAGCGAGGCACCACTGTATGTCTTTCTTTCAGTTTATGATATTGTAAAGCTCTTATCCAGCACAACATTTTGAATAATTATGCCAGTTTTCTTCATTGTCCAGTTTTCACATCTGTCCATAGCAATTAGAAATACTACAGTATGGATCATGTGGACCACTGGTTCCCACCCTAGGGTCCCGAGATGTTCTTGGACTGCAACTCCCAGAAATCTAGGCCGGAAATCCAGGCCAGTGGTAAAGGCTTCTTGGAGTATTAGTCCAAGAACATTGGGGGTCCAAGATTAGGAATTACTCACCTAGACCTTGTTCACCAGCACCTTACCTTTACTTTTAAAGATATTTTCTAGTCCCCTCATTGCTGCTCTTTTAAGTCTGTCAGCTTCTCATTTCTTGGCTGTAGTCTCCATTTGGATTAATGATTGAACCAAAATGTAATATATCTGGTGTATCTTCATTTTCTGAATCCTGCTTGAACATTTGGCATTTCTACGTCCATATACAATGAAAAGTATTGATGTAATGTTTCAGAAGGATGGATTTTTCCTACAAAACGTTATGACATGTTATAAAATCCACTCTCATGCATGACACAAACTGCATCATAAAGCTTGGGAAGAGATCTCTGACACAATGTCATAGTAAAAAGAACCCCCCCCCTTCTCATAACTCTTATAAAAAGCAACCATCTCTCTCCTAATACAGTGATTCCCAGCCAAGGCTTTTGGGAATTTTAGTCCAAGAATATCTAGGGACCCAAGTTTTGGAATCACTGTTCTAATGGATCACATTCATGCCCATGGGATGCCCAGTGGGGCTGAAAATTGGAGCATACATTGGGTTTGACTGAATATTACTGATAAGGTGCTGGAGCTGTGATTTTTACAGTACATTCTATGGGTTATGTAGTCTGATCTGTTTCTGAGTAAAAACCACATAAATCTGTAAAGATTTCTGCCTCGGATTTAATATCTTGAGTTGTAGTATTGCTGTTAAGTATTAAGTTTTCTGAATTCTGTACCATAGCTGTATAGGCTAACTATGGATAGCCTATTCATAGGAGTATAAGAGGAATATACTGTAGTTCTGTGGGCCACACAATTAAACTAAGCTTCACATGTAGCCTGTAGGGAATGTACGTGACATGAAACAAGATGCTGATTTTGCATGTAAAGACAAGAAAAAGTGTCTTAGGGTCTATGTTTTTGTACTGTAATGGTACCATGAACTGCTTGTGTTATATTATCACTTTTACCCTATCTGAACAAGTGTATGTGTATATGTAAAGAGTATAACTTTTACACACAAATTGCCATAAGAATATCTGTAAATGTTATCTGCTGCATACTGAGTCATGTGACTCAATTGGAAACAGATAATGTTTGTGGAGATTTCCTGACTTACAACAATTTATGTCTAAAAGTTAATCTGTTTGTCTAACTGCAGGAAGATTTCAGCCATTAAGTTAAAGGGGGCTAAGTGTCAATGGGCAGTTTTCACAATGGAGAGAAGTGAAAAGCGGTGTGCCCCAGGGATCTGTCCTGGGACCTGGGCTTTTCAACCTGTTCATAAGTGACATGGAGACAGGGATAAGCAGTGAGGAGGCCAAGTTTGCAGACGACACAAAACTTTTCAGGGTGGTGAAGACCAGAAGGGATTGTGAAGAGCTCCAGAAGGATCTCTCCCTACTGGGAGAATGGGTGGCAAAATGGCAATTCCTTTTCAATATAAGAAAATGTAAAGTAAAGCACATTGGGGCAAAAAAAAAAATCAAAACTTTAGTTCTCAGCTAATGGGTTTTGAGCTGTCTGTGATGGATCAGGAAAGAGATCTTGGTGTGCTGGGGGACAGCTCAATGAAAGTGTGAATCCAGTTTGCGAACTGGCAGTGAAGAAGGGGAATTCCATGCTAGGTCTGATTGAAAAGGGGATTGAAAATAAAACAACCAACATTATAATGCCATTATATAAAATGCTGGTGAGGCCACACCTGGAGTATTCGTACACTTCTGGTCACTGCACCTTGAAAAAGACATACAGTGGTGCCTCACTTAGCGATGTTAATTCGTTCAGAAAAAATCGCTGCTAAGCACTTTCATCGCAAAGCGAAATAAAAAAGCCCATAGAAATGCATTAAAACGCGATTAATGCGTTCCTGTGGGCTTAAAACTCACCATTGAGCAAAGATCCTCCATAGCGCCGCCATTTTCGGTGCCTCTAAAGTGAGGAATCCGTCCCAAAAAACAGCGGGCGGCCATGTTTTCCCCCCAGCAGCCATTTTGAAACCGCCGATCAGCTGTGCGAAAATGGGGGCTTTGCGATGATCGCTTCCCTGCGATCATCGCAAAGCGAAAATACCCCATAGAGAACATCGCAAAGCGATCGCTTTTGCAATGGCAAAAAGTCCATCGCAAAGCGATTTTGTTGCTAAACGGAGCGATTGCTATGCAAGGCACCACTGTAGTGGAAATAGAAAAGGTTCAGAAGAGAGTGACTAAAATGATTACAGGGCTTGGGCACCTCCCTTATGAGGAAAGGCTATAGTGTTTGGAGCTCTTTAATCTAGAGAAAAGGTACCTGAGGGGGACATGATTGAGATGTATAAAATTATGCAGGGAATGAATGAAGTGGATAGAGGGAAACTCTTACGCAGTCCCAGAACCAGGGGACATCCGCTCAAATTGAGTGTTGGGAGAGTGAACAGAAAAATATTTCTTTATCCTGTATGTTGTTAATCTGTGGAACTCTTTGCCACAGGATATGGTGATGGTATCTGGCCTAGATGCCTTTAAAAGGGGACTGGACAAATTCTTTGAGGAATAGTCCATCATAGGTTACAAGCCATGATAGGGATGTATAATCTCCAGGCTTAAAAGGAAGGTACTTCAAAATACCAGATGCAGCGGAGGGGTATCAGGAGACAGGGATCTCATGGTCTCGTGTGCTGCCAGAGGCATCTGGTGGGGCCCCTGTGAGATATAGGAAGCTGGCCTAGATGGGCTCTTGGCCTGATCCAGGAGGGCTCTTCTTATATTCTTATGTTAATATACTTTAATTATTTTTGCAATATATTTTTATATATCCTTTACAGGAAATGTTAGAGGCACTCAAGGCTCTTTCCACCTTTTTTGTTGAAAACAGTTTACGTACCAGAAGAAATTTGCGTGGGGATATTGAACATCGAAGTTTAGCTATAAATGAAGAATTTGTCTATATTTTCAAACAAGTGAAAGAGGTATGATATTTTTAAAAATTAGCTCTAAATGTCACACATAGGGTTGACATAAAACTATTTTTTTCTTAAGGAAATCTATCCAATATTATCTGTGATTTATTTTTTTCAATGTGTTATTTTTATTGTATAGTGTTCTAAATACATATTCCGTTTGAAGTAAGACAAGTTCATATTTTTCTGTGTAGGTAGCATATACAGTATCTTTAATGAAACAGTATAGATCTTGGACACCTTAATATACATCATTTGGGTTTGATTTGAAAGATATGCAGCATAGAATCTTATATCCATTTATGTTCTTTCTGCAGTTGCCTTTTTTTCACCAGAAATGGAGGAAAGACAGGTCAGAATTATTGCAGCAAGATTTAACACAACATAACAATATTTAAGCACTGTCTTGCTGAGCAGTGCAAACCTCTAAATGTTTACTCAGGAGTAACTCACTATTCATAGAGTTGTTGTTTAGTCATTACGTTGTGTCTGACTCTTCAGGACCCCATGGACCAGAGCACGCCAGGCCCTCCTGTCTTCCATTGCCTCCCGGAGTTTGGTCAAATTCATGTTGGTAGCTTTGATGACACTGTCCAACCATTTTGTCCTCTGTTGTCCCCTTCTCCTCTTGCCTTCACACTTTCTCAGCATCAGGGTCTTTTCCAGGGAGTCTTTTCTTCTTATGAGATGGCCATCTTTTAAGATTTTAAATAGTTCAACTGGAATGCCATCACCTCCACTGACCTTGTTAGCCATGCTTTCTAAGGCCCACTTGACTTCACTCTCCAGGATGTCTGGCTCAAGGTCAGCAACCACACCATCTGGGTTGTCCAGGACATCCAGATCTTTCTGGTATAATTCCTCTGTGTATTCTTGCCACCTCTTCTTGATGTCTTTATCTTTGATGTCTTTATCTTCTGTTAGGTCCTTCCCATTTTTGTCCTTTATCATGTTCATCTTTGCACAAAATGTTCCTTTAATAGCTCCAAGTTTCTTGAACATATCTCTGGTTTTTCCTTTCTCTTATTTTCCTCTATTTCTTTGCACTGTTTGTTTAAGAAGGCCCTCTTGTCTCTCCTTGCTATTCTTTGGAAGCATGCATTCTATTTTCTGTAGCTTTCCCTATCTTTCTTGCATTTTGTTTCCCTTCTCTTCTCTGCTACAGTGGGGTCTTGACTTACGAACGGCCCGAGTTACGAACATTTTGACTTACGAACCACTCTCATAGGAAAATATTGACTTGACTTACGTACTTAGATTTGAGTTACGAACTGAAAAAAAATTGAAAAAAACCATGTGGGAGGCAGGGAAAGTGCAAAATTTGAACTTTCAGTTAACTGTTGGCCAGTGAAAAGGGTGCCTGTCTGCTTCCTCACTCCTCCCAGCGTTTAGAGAGTGGATTGGGAGACAGTCTTCAGACTGCCTGGGCTGTATTTTCCCTGCCTTCCCTGAACTTTTCTTGACCTAAGAAAAAAAGAAACAAAATATCCCCCTCTAGTGGGTCGAAGGCGGAATGGCAGCTTCCCATTAGTTTCTATGGACGGAAAAGAGCAGATACGGATCAAATGGTTTTCAATGCATTCCTATGGGAAATGCAGATTTGACCTGCGAACTTTTTGACTTGAAAACCGCCTTCCAATACGGATTAAGTTCTCAAGTCAAGACCCCACTGTATTTGTAAGGCCTTGTTGGATAGCCACTTTGCTTTCTTTCATTTCCCTTTCCTTTGGATGGTTTTTGTTGCTGCCTCCTGTGCAATGTTACGTGCCTCCATTCATAGTTCTTCAGGCACTCTGTCCACTAAATCTAGTTCCTTAAATCTGTTCTTCACTTCCACTGTGTATTCATAAGGGATTTAGTTTAGATTATACCTGACTAGCCCAGTGGTTTTTCCTACTTCAGTTTAAGCTTGAGTTTTGCTATATGAAGCTGATGATCAGAACCACAGTCAGCTCCATATCTTGTTTTTGCTGACTATATAGAGCTTCTCAATCTTTGGCTGCAGAGAACATACTGTAATCTATCTGATTTCCGTATTGCCCATCTGGTGATGTCCATGTGTAGAGTAGTCTCTTGTGTTGTTGGAAAAGAGTGTTTGTGATGACCAGCTTGTTCTCTTGACAAAACTCTTATTAGCCTTTGCCGTGCTTGGTTTCCAAGGTAGCTGAGAAACAATGTTACTGCTTCCTTCAGGCCCCTCAGTGACTTCATGGGTGATCTGAGATTGGAACAGGTAGACATCCAGTTCATAGTTAATCATTTGCAGTCAGTTTGCTACGTAATCTTTGCAAGCTATATACCTTAACCTACACTTGAGATAAAACTTTGGAGTTTAGTAGAAAGTCTTAAGTCTGCTATGTCTGAACTGTTTGAAATTAATACTCTTAGAACTCCAGAGCTGGAAGGGACCCTATGGATCATCAAGTCCAGCCCTTGTCGAGGAGGCCAAGCAACGAATCAAACTCCCAACCTCTGGCTTCAGAGCCAGAAACCTAAACTGCTGAGCTATCCAGCACTTCTTACAAACTTTTCTAGGCTGCTGTTGCAGTGTTGCTTGGGTATTTGTAAACTGAGCCAACCAATGGCCTCCAAGCTCCAAGGCTTTCTTGTCCACTGTTTTCTCTGATACGGAAAGGGGAGTACAAAATTTGGGACAGATGAAGAAAGTGGACTAAGCTTTGTTACACTTAACAGGTTCATAATAGAAAAATCAAAACTATCCTCCCACATGCACAAAAAACAAACAAACTTGTATTGGCAGACCAGGAGCTAGTTCAAAGAACAGTTAGCATTGCTTTTGATCTTTGTGAGAAAGGGGTTAGAGAGGATGATAGAAAAACAGGGAAGCAAAGAACGAGGCAAATAGAAAACTCCTGCTTGTACCACATGTGTTGACATTTTAGAGATCCAGAAGACTGTATGGAGAGAAATACGGCCAATATTAGTTAGGAGAACTTCCCTTTTCGGCTCCTCAGTACTTCAGTTGCTCTCCATAGTTGCAGTTCTCCATTTGTCATCCCAGATTTTCTAAGACTGCTGTATTGTTGTAACAGGTTGTCAAGCGGCCTGTATCAGGATAGAAATGGTTACTGTTTTCATCATACAGCTGGATTTGTGTAGTGCTTTATTGCAGGAAAGAAGGGATTCTAAAAGCCATGTCTCCATGATGTTTTAAGCCACTTACCATAGTGTTTGTTTTTGTGTTCTTTTCAGGAGCTTGAAAGTATTAATGAAGATGTGCAGTTCATGAACAACTGCTGCCAGGATATGACTAATCACTTGAAGGTATTCTAGAAGGGATGGGTGGATAGCTGGGTATTGCACATTTGATAGCTTCATACACTGAATATTGTAATTTCACACGTACAGTATTTCTGCACACACACGAACACCGTATGGTAATTTAAGAAGTGCATCTGATGGCAGCCAGAGGAATTTACCAAACAGGTTACAGGCACAGAAATTCTAATGCAGTGGAAGATTTTTCCCTGCACAGGAAGATATACCCATTAATTTCTCGGAAGGCAGATCTATATTTATATTGATGAGGTTTGTTCCATCTGTTGAAATGAATAGGTTATTCCATATGTAAAAGAGCTTTTTGTGGACATCACAATGGACATAAACCTCTGGGCTAGAGTGAATCATCCAGCTACCATGTTTCTCTGAAAATAAGACAGGGTCTTATATTAATTTTCACTCCAGAAATGCATTAGGGCTTATTTTCAGGGGATGTTTTACTTTTTTATGTACAACAATCTACATTTATTCAAATAGTCTTCTGGTTGCTGCACAGTGGTGGAGGGCGGGGTATCGCTTAACTAGGGCTTATTTTTGGGGTAGGGCTTATATTATGAGCATCCTGATTGTAATTTCTATATGCTCATGCAGTATAAAATGTTTTAAATAAATTAGCTGCTTTCTTTACTTCTTGCCAGAAAATGGGGGAAATGTAACATTCTTTATTTCCACCAATTCGTCTGTTGTGTTACTATAGCTTGTAGTTGCATTGAAGCAAAATGCTAGAAATATACCTTAAACCCTTTATTGCGTTTTACTTTTATCACTCTGATCTGAATTCCAGGCAACCAAGGAGCAAACACAGGATTTAATAGTAAAGACAACTAAGCTTCAAGCAGAGAAGTATGTATTTACCGTTTTTGTTACATTTGTTGGCAAATGAAATGTGTTATGTTATCAACTTACACTGAATAATCAGTGGATAGCGTCCTGTTGCATAAAGTTAGGTGTAAACTGGATCAGCACTGGAAATAATTAGTTGAAACCAATTGAAAGTTTCTTATTCCCTCACTCCCAAGTCTTTCAGGTTCTGAGGCTGCCTAGGGCTCCCTGGAGAAGTCTTTGGGAGTCGCAGGATATGAGGTAGCCTTTAATAGTAAAAAATGACATTAAAAAGAACAAACTGAAGGCTTTCCTCCCACCATCTTGAGGCTCCCAAAGGCTTCCTCAAGGCAAAGATAGCCCTTGAGACCCTCAGAATCTGAAAGGAGATGGGAAAAGGAAGCTTTCAGTTAGTTTAAATAAATTACTTTTGGCACTAGCTCTGGTTTACACTGGCGTAACTTGCGGAACAGGATTTTGTCCAGTATCACTTTAGGTAACTTCCATGTATTCATGTTTGATGCAGCTTTTCCTGAGATAATAGTTACCATGGATTTTGCATGCTGTGCAATAGGATGTCAGGTTGCTGTGTTTTGAAAAAAGAATGTTATTCTTTATTTTAGAATCAATTGGGGTGCCATATTTAAGCAAAAATTATCTCATGAGAGACAAATAGAATTCACTGCTTGAGCTTGATACTCAATTGACTGAATGATTAGTCTGCTGACTACATTTCTGTACCATCCAGCGATCTGAACTTTCGGATCATTTCACAAAACAGATATAAAAGCAATGAAGAATAAAATAATAATATGAATGTTTAAACAAATTTTAAAAAACAGAGAATACAACTAAAGAAAACCAAACAGCAGATGTTTGTGCAAGGATCTAGGAACCACTACAATATTTTTAAAATTTAAGAATTAAACCTGGCTCAATAAAAAAAGGTATGAACCTGATGCCGAAAAGACAGCAATATACAGTACTCCTCAGATGAGCCTCTCTGAGATAGGTAATGAATGCATAACCGGGAGCTATAAATGACAGGCCTTCTTTCTGCTAGTCACCTGCCTTGCGTCTTTGGGTGGGAGCATATGCAAAGGGCATCAGAAGGTTGCCTTAGGGTCCAGATTGGAACATGTGGGCATGGTTACTCTGGAAGATTGCAGTCACATCTCTGTGTATGTGGGGATTTTTCATTAAAATCAGTAGGATTTACTTTTGAGTATGGAATTGTCCATCCCGTGCACATTTAATTTGATGTGTAGCATTAATGGTAGCAGCATAGGATTGTGAAACATGTTTCATTATCACTGTAGTCAGAGGCATCAGTGGAAGAGTTTAGGAGGGGGGCATAAAACATGAGAATCATTGATGTCTTGTTCTCTGTGTGCTGCTTTCAAGCCCTTCTGTGTACCTGGACATGATGTATGCAGAGGAAAAAATGCCAGAAGAGGGAAAATCAGAGAGTGACTGGAAAGATTGGCAAAAATAAAGAACAGTTAGGGTTCTGTTGGCTTTCTGATGGTACGTGGCCTCTGACAGACACCCCTCCCCCCAAATGCAGACCTCAACAAAAAAGGATTCACCACTCCATTCTACAGTTCCGTTAATAAAATATCTTCCTGTCCTTTCTCAGATGTCTTTGATTAAAAAACACACATTTGTGTTAATTATCAACAGTTTTCTCCTGTGTATGCTTCTCAGTTGTTTTTTTTTAAAAACACCACCTTCATTGTACTTTTAGATTTCTTTGTTCCAGCTGATATACAGTATATCCATTAATATTGGGCACATGTTTATTTAGGAATTGTTATAATCCAGTTGCATGGAGATGTACATACCATGATACCTTTATTAAGTTCCACCATGTTTTTTTAAAATGTGAATTGGCATTGTAATTGAATTCAGCACATAAATGAAATGCTATTTGGTATTTGTGATTCAACAATTGGATTTTACCCACTTAGTAATAACAGCAAAGTATAAGACTAGTTGAATGACATTCAAGGCAATTGTTTGCCGACTTTATTAGCCAACTGTTGGTTGCATGAATATGATTCACTGGAGCTACTTGTACATAAATTGTATATAGTCTGCCATAACGTTTTTTTGTTTTAGAGGTGTGCAGCCTTGTGTTTCTGGACTACAATCCCCACCTACATTTTCTGTACTGCTTGGGGAATTCTGGGAGTTGTAGCTCAAAACTACAAATCTGCACATTTCCAGTTAAAAATTTTTACAGCTATTTCCAGAGTTCTGTTTCTGTGTTGTGTTAATAGGATGGAGGGAATATTCCAAGGCTCAGAAGAAAACTGAATAATTTCAGGAAAAACATATCCTTGTTTTTTCATGGTTTGTTGGTGGTAAAGGTAAAGGTTCCCCTTGACAATTTTTGTCCAGTCGTGTTCGACTCTAGGGGGCGGTGCTCATCCCCGTTTCCAAACCATAGAGCCAGTGTTTTGTCCGAAGACAATCTTCCGTGGTCACATGGCCAGTGCGACTTAGACACAGAATACTGTTACCTTCCCACCGAGGTGGTCCCTATTTATCTACTCGCATTTGCATGCTTTCGAACCGCTAGATTAGTAGGAGCTGGGACAAGCGACGGGAGTTCACTCCGTGGCGTGGATTCGATCTTACGACTGCTTGGTCTTCTGACCCTGCAGCACAGGCTTCTGTGGTTTAGCCCACAGGGTAGTATCCCTTGATTAATCCCTGTTCATGTTAATCTCTCCTCATTGATGTTTCATTCATTTCCCCCATGCTCTCCCATCTTCCTGGCTTTCTGTTCTGCTTTCCTTCTGTATACTGTAACTCCATAGCTGAACTTCACTTTCATGGCTTTTTCTCTTTCTTCTTCTCCCCCTTTCAACCCATAATCTATGGCTGCATTGTGGTAGGGATTTATTTATTTATATTTATTTATTGGACTTATATACCGCCCCATAGCGCTACAAGCACTCTCCGGGCGGTTTACAATTTTTAATTATACAGGCTACACATTGCCCCCCCAGCAAGCTGGGTACTCATTTTACCGACCTCGGAAGGATGGAAGGCTGAGTCAACCTTGAGCCGGCTACCTGGGATTTGAACCCCAGGTCGTGAGCACAGCTTTAGCTGCAGTACAGCGTTTTAACCACTGCGCCTCTCACCTCTTCTGTGAGGTTACTGTCCTTGGCTTATTCTCTGTCAGTGTCTTGTCTTATAGCCATTTTGTGCTGTGCGGGGGAAAAAGTGCATTGGAGATGAGGCTGCCAGATTTGAGCATATGTCAGATCTTACATGATCCATCCTTATCTGTGTGGAATAAATCCAGACTGATTTGAATGGATCGTACTTTAGCCACTTAGCCTTTTAGCCACATAAGCCTTTGGAGTTGCAATTAATGAGAGTACTGAGCCTGTAATTAGAACAATAAGAAAAAAGATCCTTTGTTTCTGTCGGTGTCTGCCTCAAAATTCAGTATAGTTCAAATGCAGTAAAAACAGAAAATAGAAATGAAACAAAAGAATAAAATTCCATATGTGATAAATAAAAAGATTGTTAAATGACGGAAAAAGAAACTGTGCTAATGTAAAAATGCTAATATTTTGAGAAGTACTTTGGTAGTTTTGGAATGAGAATCCATTTTTTTTAAACTGGGAAACAAGCTGCAGTGGGTCTTGGGTACACATGTTTCCTCCCATCTCTATTTTAAGCCAACCAGATTTAAACATTGTGTCCTAATGACGGCTATCCTTAATTGTGTTTAATAGAAAGAAGTTAACATAGTTTAGGAAGCTGGTTTGTTTCAGCTACCATAATTCAGATGGACACTATGATACTGTACAAAGTACAGTGGTGCCTCGCATAACGTTTGCTTCGTTTAACGTTTTTTTCGCTTAACGTTTATTTTTTCAGAGTCAGATTGTGCTTCGTATAACGTTTTTCCCTATGGGCGATTTTCGCATAGCGTTTTTGGGACCATGCTTCGCTTAATGTTTTTTGTTTTAGGTCCCCTGCTTCACTTAACGATGTTCATTTTTTCAATTACAAAAGTGTCTTAACATGTTGAAAAACAGTTTTAAATGCTTGGAATCATTAGTGTACCTTCTAAAATGTGTGCATACTTAATTTGGCGTTGATCTGACTTTTCGTTAATTTTTTGTGAATTTTTGTTTTTTGGCCCATAGGAACCAATGGACCTGTCAAAATCTGACAGCTCCATGCTTTCCTATGGGGGAGAAAACAATTTACAAAAAATTAACGAAAGTTCAGATCAACGCCAAATCAGGTTTGCACACAACTTAGGGGGTCCTCTAACGAACCCAAGAATTTAGAACAGTTGCTGAGTCTTCATTAATTTTCTGTGAATTTTTTCTTCCCCCATAGGAAATAATGGAGCTGTCAGATTTTGACAGCTGTCAAAAGTTGGGGGGAAAAAATTCACCATTAATTAACGAAAAGTCAGATCAAAGCCAAATTAACTTTTGCATCCGTTTTAGAGGGTGCAGAAGCTAATCCAAGCATTTAAAACCATTTTGACCCTTTTATGACACACTTAATTTTGCAAAAATTGACTTCGCAAAGCCCTTGAAATGTATTGAGTCAGCTTCAATACATTCCAATGGAGGATACATTGTATCGTTTAACGATGTTTCCTATGGGTTTTTTCGCTTAAGGACGGCAATCCGTGCCTATTGGAACGGATTAACCGGTTTCCAATGCATCTCTATGGGAAATGGTGTTTCGCATAAAGTTTTTTTCGCATAAGGTTTTTTTTTTTTTGGAACCAATTAAAAACGTTATGCGAGGCACCACTGTACAAAACTGATTTACTGAAATCATACACAAAATCTTGTGACTTCCTCCTTGCTGCCATGCCAGAAGGGAGAGGAAAGCCTCTGAAACTGAGGCTCATGTCTGTAACAGTGAACCTCTTCCCTCCTCCGGCAGAGTTGTAAGGAGGAGATAAAAATCTTTTGCTTCTGATTTTAGTTTATTATCATGTCCAAATACAGATGTCATTCTGATTCCCTTGTGTATTCTAATAAATTATAGAAGCTAGTCAAATCCTTTCTTGTATTTTATACCTTTCATGTCTTCATGACTTTGTATTAAAATGTATATGTTTGCAGAAGAACTTGTTAACATGTACAGTAACTTTAAGCATCCTTAATTTACTAGCTGGTTATATTAGTATTAACTAGATTAGAGACAATTTCATGGAGTTATTTTAAGATGATGGTTGAAATTCTGTTGCATAGATTTGCATGCACAGCCATGATGATGTAATCATCATAATAAAAAGAGTGCTGATCAAAGGCGATTTCCAAGTGCATGCCACTTGAACACATAATTACTCAGTGTTTGTACCCCGAAATCCCCAAAGGAAACCTTTAATCAATGGCTACTGCTGATGACATCATCATGACTTCACACGACTGCAGAGCTGTGCAATAGGATTTCAGCTGATACATTCTGTATAAACAAGCATACAGCTTAATAGCAACTTAGATATTAAACATATTGACATTTCTAACAGTTTCTGATACTGCTTTCAAGTACTTCAAAATCCTTACATATCCTTGCTTCAGGGCCGGGTGTAACCTCTGAATCCTCCATAATGAAATACAATTGCCAAGTATTATTATAGTAGTATTGGCATTGATATTTTCTTCCAAAACAAGAGCTGTGGAAATAAGAGGTGAATACAAGCAGAATGAGGATGTTGTATAAGTGAACTATTATGAGATGCACTGTGCAGTTTGGAATAGAGTATACATTTTATAAAATGTGTTAAATAAATTAGGGTTACTATACAATGGCAAACTAGTGTTTTTATTGCAGCCAGAGGTTAGAATTGAAAGCACAAATAGCAGATGCTTTCATAGCAGAATTCCAGCTTTCTCCAGAGCAAATGAATGTCCTTCGAAGTGCAAGAGATGGACCTGTTACAGAGGTAGGTATTTTGAATATTCACAACAGTCACATTCTAATGCAATAGGAACTTCCCTTTCTCTTTGTTCTGCTTTAGTTTTGTATGATGTAAATATGTTTGCTATAACAAGGCTTCCCAAAGTGGGTGCATGCTGAGGGGTGTTTCAGTACCCTGCCTTTTTAACATTATCTTGCTTGAAGCAAGTGGATAAAAGAGACTGATGGTTCTAGATGTTGGAGGGAGACAGAATCTGACGAGAGGGTGCAGATATGGTTAAAGGTTTTAGGCATTTGCAAGACAAAATTTTTTCAGTGGAATTCTGAGTTTTCTAATGTGGATTTTGTAAGCAGTTCAATACTTGTTTCATAGTAGTACTGCAAGTAGTTATTTAGGGAGTGGGTTGCATGCACCCTGTGAAAACCACATTATATTGCTCCTTGCTTCCTTCAACTTCTACTGCCATTCCTAACACTTGTGTTAAAATGATTTGCTTTGATCGAAGTATGCAAAACTAACCAGCACCAGTGAAAAGCAATGCATATTTAATGCAGTTCTGTTCAATTTAGGTGTTCTGTTCATTACTCCCAACAACACACAAAACATCACAAGGCATACCAGTTTTATCTGGAATCAGAACACTGCTAATATAACATGATGGTGAATGAATACAGCAGCAGGAGAGCTTCCTAGAGACTGAAAAAGAAAGCCACCTCCATGTCACTTTTAGGCTAGTTGAAAGATTTAAAACATGTGCAGGCCTAGATCTCTTCATTAGGCCGGATGTCAAAAGAAGCAGGATGGGTGGGAGTAGGGGATAAGAAGGCAAAAAATACCAGCTTAACCAAAGCCATAGATTTTACCTGAATGAACCTGGCCGTAGGACCATTGGGGGGGGGGGGGTCTGCAATGAATTAAGCTGTGGTGGCTCTCCCGTTTCTGAAAATATAAAACCTACCCAACCACAGAGTTATCAATGTCACTTCTTATTTTGATAGAGATCAGATGTTGAAGGCTCTTTTTGCAAGGTCTTGGTTACATCGAGAAAGAAACATCATTGTAAAACTTTATATTAATCTTGTATTTCTTTTCTTGAAGGATTTTTTCAAAGTACTGGGAAGAGTAAAGCAAATCCACAACGATGTCAAGATTCTTCTGCGCACAAACCAGCAGAGATCAGGGTGAGTTCACACAGAACAGCTACACCTCAAAGAATTGCCATGCATTGTTGGTTTATTTAACCTCTATGAAGGTATTATTATATAGAGAAGCATATTTTTAAAACTAACATGGAAGAATCAGGTTTTATAGATGCTGTTTAATTAAGTTCAGGTAAACACTTTGTTTTAAATTTGCAGCCTAGAGATTATGGAACAGATGGCCTTGCTCCAGGAGACTTCTTATGAGCAGCTTTACCGGTGGGCACAAGGTACTCTTTAGTTCATTGGAGATGCAATTTTGTCTTTTGCTTTAAAGAGATGTTTAGATATAGGCAAAAGCAGTTCTTTGTTTCTTTTTCTATAAGCCAGTGCTTAGGTAACCGTCTTTGGTAATCCATTTTGCAGAAACAAATGCATCACCATTTTGCGCCCCCCCCCCATATATGTGCCTCTCTCTTTCTCATTCTTATCATAATTATTAAATCCCATCTTTCCTCCAGGGAGCTTAAAACAGGGTAGGTTGCTCTTCTCTTTCCTACTTTGTTCATACAACTGTCCTGGGGTGGGATCCAGGCTGAGGCAAACAGTCTCTCTCTCTCTCTCTCTCTCTCTCTCTCTGGTGGAATCTTACTATTACTGGTTCTCAATACTGACATACCTTTGGCTTTATTTTATTTTTTTCCAGGTGAATGCAGGGCCTTAACCCAGGAATCTTGTGACATTTCTCCAGTTCTAGCTAAAGCAATGGAAGCTTTGCAAGACAGGCCTGTTCTGTATAAGTACGTTTCATGTTTTTGTTACAATGCTTAAAATGGTTTTGTAGCCAAAATTAATAACATGGGGCCTTGTCCTTATGACTAGGACTATGGTTGCAATTTAATGGAACTTCAACCATTCCACATTTTTTCCTCCCTCTCTCTGTTAACTTTTAAAATAACAGTCTGCAACATAATCATGCTGTGGACACTGGTATGTTCTAATAATCACATTTATCTCTGAGAAAGAGCTTATACTTTTGTAGGTAGAACTGTCAAGTTCTGAGACTACAGTCAAAGTCAGAGGGGTCTGTGGCTTTCATGTCTATTCTTGTCCCTGCATGAGTAGCACCTCCCAGGCATAAAGAATTGTCCATTACATGGCTGTGATTGATGTGTCTGTTTTCTACCCACAATGCCTCTTTTTCTCCTCCATGATCCTTTACACCAGTCCCATCTGCTGCATGTCAGAAAGCTGAAGAAGAGTTAGATCAAAGGAATCAAGGATAAAGAATATTAAAAGAGACCTGTCACAGGTTCTTCTTCCAATTATCTTAAAATGTAGAACCAGTGTGACAGAAAAATCTTCAAGATCTGTCAGGGAGTATGAAATACGAACTAAAGAGCATTAACAGGTACTAATGATACTTAGCCTTATGACAAGTGGCAGAGAGGAACCAGAAAGTATTCTGCTGATTTCCACAAACTTTTTTTTATTTGATTTGTCAGTGTTTTCCATGTTCTTAAATGACAAAGATGGAATATTTGTTGCAAAATATGGAGCACCGCAAGTTAAAGCTAATTAGAGCCCACTGATGGTGTCCAGGCTCAGAAGCCACAAATTACTTCTATCAGCCACAACAGTAAGAATCCTCTATCTGTGGGGGATCGGTTTCAAGCCCCCTCAGCGTTGAAAAACAAGTAATGATATTTTAATAGTGAACACTATCCAAAGCATGGTCTCTGGCTACCTCTAGTGCAGCAGTCCCCAACCTTTTTGGGACCGCAGACCGGTTGGGGGGGTGCAGGCTCTGTGCGCGGGGGTCACCTGGAACACGGTGGGGGTTTCACGCTCGTGGGGGGGTGTCGCGCTCACGGGGGAGTGTCACACTCGCAGAGGGGTGTGTTGGAGCGACATGCCCCCCCGCAAGTGCGACATGCCCCCTGCGAGCATGACACGCCTTTCCGCGAGTGTGACATGCTCACCATGTGTGCAGGTGGGGTGGAGATCTGTGTCCACAGCACAGTTCCAGGAAGTGCATGGACTGGCACCGGGCCATGGACAGGGGGTTGGGGACCCCTGCTATAGTGGGTAACTTCATTGTTAAACATACATATTTTGGAGTATTTTTCTTTGAATTTCTAAAATATTTTCAGAATGCACATACATACATACAGAAACCTTTATTGGCATTACAGGGTACAGGGAGTACACAGGATGGTTACATTCCAATACCGGGTGGGGGGAAGGGTGAGGTTGGGATTGTAGTAGGCTAGGTTCAGAGAGATTTATAGAGGGTTTAGGGTGGGGGGAGGGGGGGAGGGGAGGTCTTCATAACAGTTAGGAGAAAGTCAGCAACTTGTGATAAAAGGCGAGAAATCGCTCAGGAGTATGGGGGTAAGGTCGAGGAAGAAAGGGGAGAGGGAGGAGAGGAGTGGGCCTAGTAGCCGCTTACGGGGGATGTTGTGGGATGGGCACCGGAGTAAGATGTGGTCCAGGGAGTCGGGTTCGGATGCACAGGAATGACACAATCTGTTGGGGCGGGGGATTCGAGTGAATCTCCCAAAGTGGGCTGCTGATGGAAAGATATTCAGCCTAGCGAGCATAAAAGCTCGTCTTTTTTGAGGGTTGGACAATTGGTTAAAATAATTGGAGGGGCGGCCAAGGGAGGGGGATAGGCCAAAAACAAGAGGGGAGCAGGTGGGGTTCAATTGGGAGAATAGGGTTGCATATTCAAGGTCATAGAGACTGGATCTAATGATTTGATATGCTGAGTTGAGGTTCATGTCGGCTAGAGTTTCGACAGAGAGAGATAATGACAATAGTTTGGCTTCTATGAGGTGAAACCACGTAGAAGTGTAGGGGTCCTTTAATAAATCTTGTAGGATCGAGTCAGAGGGAGTTAGGAGGTGAATTCTGAGCCAGAACTTGAAGGTAGTGGTCCAGGCTAGGGTAGAGGGTAAGTGGATACCCAGTTCTAGAGTAATAGTGAAAAGTCTGATAAGATTAGGGATCCCGAGGATTTTCCTAAGAAAGGAGGCAGCCACCTTATCGATTTCAGAGTTTGCTGCCTCGATCCAAATTGGGACTCCATAAAGTAGCTGGGAAATTGTCTTGGAGTATAAAATTTTGGTGGCAGCAGGTACATACTGATTACCAGCATGGAAGTGAAAACGGGAGATTGCACTGAGGGAAAGAGAGGAAGAAGCGATTGCGGAGGTGCGGTGTGGGCTCCATGAATGCCGAAAGTGGAAAAGAATCCCCAAATATCTGAAGGTCTGGACCTGTTGGTATGTGGAGTTACCAATTCTCCAGAATGTGGATAAGTGAATCAGTAGATACTGATCCTGCAGATAAGGGGGTCCTACTGTATATTAAAAATGCCTCTCAGTGCACACAGAGTGCCTTTTTCTTTCCAGC
Organism: Pogona vitticeps; assembly: GCF_051106095.1. Classification (NCBI taxonomy): domain Eukaryota; kingdom Metazoa; phylum Chordata; class Lepidosauria; order Squamata; family Agamidae; genus Pogona; species Pogona vitticeps. Next base: position 146,253,130 of record NC_135783.1, on the reverse strand, counting down.
CAGCACATGGCAGACTCTTTGTCTCGTACAATTAAAAAGAATGGCCAAGAGGGCATGGTTCCACCGAAGTCTGAGTGCCCTCCGTCTCTTTCTGAAAATCAAACAGTTCTCCTGCTTGGCAATTCCCAGAACAACACAGCAATCATCTGCCTTCAAAAATATGATTGACAAGGCTATGAGATATAGTGTCTCCCTTTCTCCAAGATAAACCAACTCTAGAGGTTCCTTCCTTCCCAGCAGCAGCAGCCCTCTTTGCAACCCAGTTCTTTGTTTCCCAATGAATATCTGGTGTGAAAGGAGAGTGAGAAAGAGCAGGAGTTGCAAGTGTGTCCAGGGAATATGGAAAAGGTGCCGTGAGAGACACTCAAGCACATAAAAGGGAAATGAGTCAAATCAATTTACGAAACAGACCTTCCTGTTCTGAAACAAGCAAACAAAAAAAAATCTACCTACCACTGGCATGGAATGGGAGCAGCTTGTTGATTTAAAGGTATTTGGAAACCATGTTTTTAGGGTGAAGGATGGAACCTTAGGCTGCAGAACTCAGAAACAGGACTGTGGCAGGGAACTGAAGGAATGAGTGTCTGGCAAGCAATTTTGTACAGAGGGAAAGACCAGAGGGAGATTAAAAACGGGTGGGCAGCCTCAGCCCACCAGATCTGTGATATTCCTAAGAAGGGAGATGAAACCTGTTCCAGTGTGATTTAGAGTTACAGAACAGACTTTCCTCCAGGACAGAGATCGTCAAACCAGTCTGCAACCCGGTGCCGGTCTTCGGCTTGAGCCGGACCGGACCGTGGAGACAGGCCTCCTGCCCCCCCCCCGCACGCACTCCCCTCGCCACAGCTGCTTTGTGCATGTGCCAGCGCCTCCCCCACTCCTTCACACATGCGCCCGAGCTCCTGCGCATGCACGAAGGGGTGGGGGAGCGCTCACGCTGGCGGGCGTGGGCTCGCTCCCCCACCACTTCGCACATGCGCCCAAGACCGTGCGCACATGCGCGGGAGGTGCTCCACCTTCCTCAGGCTCAGCAGTCCCAAAAAGGTTGGGGACCGCTGCTCCAGGAGACTTCAGCTGGCCAGTGTCAAGGAAGCTTAGTTTTTACCGGCAACCTACTTTAGCTGGTTTTAATATAAGTCGCCCTCCGTTGGCATTCGCACTTGCTCTGATCAAATGCTTTCCCCCCTCTGGCCTATTGCCAATAGTAGGCTACTCTTTAAACATCTCGCATACTTTGAAAACCTTAATAAGGTCATCATAAGTCACAAGTAGCTTGATTTTGATTAGTAAGCTTAATTTCACTAATGGTGCTGATGGCCATTAAACTCTTGAGCCTCTTGTTCAGCTGATCCTGAAAGAACCCGAACTGCTTCACTTACAGGGGGCTTTCACATTTCTTGCTATACTTCATTTCCATGTTACAAGTGACTTTGCTTTTTCTCCGCAGCAGTTTACTAATTCCATTTTTATGTTTTGTGAGAAGAAGCACGTGGTTAATACTAGCCACAAGGTGGCAGTATGAGAATTCCTCTGAATTCCTTGCTTGTAGCTGAAACTTCCTTCTTTATTACATCTGTCTCACTGAAATACATCTCACAAATTGTGTCCATGTTTTTCATGTCTTTATTACATAATCGCTTATAATAACATGAATAACATTCCTTAATCTGTCCCTGATTTAGCTCCTTTCTATTGTTTCCCAGTTGATGACAACCCTTAGCCAATATATGTATGGTTTTGTTACAATCGACATTGGGAAAATTGTTTTGCTAGTAAAAATACTGGTTAGAACAGGCATCACTACAGTAATGTTACTCTTTTCATTCTGTCAGGTTGAAAATTTGGTGCTTAACAAGAATAATTGTGGGTTTTTCGGGCTCTTTGGCTGTGTTCTGAAGGTTGCTCTTCCTGACGTTTCGCCAGTCTCTGTGGCCAGCATCTTCAGAGGACTGGAGTAGGAACTCTGTCCATGCTCTGTTGCTGTTTGTTGGATAGAAGATTCCGGCCACAGAGACTGGCGAAACGTCAGGAAGAACAACCTTCAGAACACAGTCAAAGAGCCCAAAAAATCCACAACAACCATCAGATCCCAGCCGTGAAAGCCTTCAAAAATACATGAATAATTGCCTTCTTTCTTTAAAGAAAATGTGATAATTGCACAAATGCCCACATTGTCTAATTCCAAATGAGGTGTTGAATAAAATGGTTGATCTCAAGTGATATATAATGCTAGGTTTCAAGCTGTGCGGCTACAGTGTGATATTGAGCCAATAGTAATTCCTGTCCATTGAAAATATTTAAGGGAGGGGGTCAACTGGTAAATTACTCACTCAGTTTAATTTTTGATGTTACCTATTTACATTTCTGCACAACAGGATATCATTTTTGGGGGGTGCCAATATAAAATAAGTGAAATTTTCAGGAATGTATAATCCTTATTTCCACCATAGGTACACCCTTGATGAGTTTGCCACTGCCAGAAGGAGTGCTGTGGTTCGAGGCTTCATAGATGCTCTTACTAGAGGAGGCCCAGGAGGAACACCCCGGCCGATTGAAATGCACTCCCACGATCCTTTAAGGTAAAACCACCACGGAACGATAAAAACCACCACGGAACGATAAAATGCATAGTTTTTTTGTTGCTAGAATAATCAATTCACTGGCCTTTTAAAAAACATGTTGCTGGTATTTTCTTTTGTAATTTTAAAAATAATTTTCTTATTGTTTGTTCTGCCTCAAACATTGTTTTAGAAAATAATTTTAAACAAATTGCATAAAATGTCTGAAGCAGTGTTTTCGGTTTTGTTTTAGGTATGTAGGAGACATTTTGGCGTGGCTGCATCAAGCGACAGCTTCTGAAAAAGAGCACCTGGAAGCTCTGCTAAAACACATAACCACTGAAGGTATTCCTCAATTATAAAAACGGTATATTTGGACTCTTGGAAGAAAGAATTATGTTGTGAGAAGCAATTGCCAGTGTATTTCAGTAAATGTTTTTTCTCCAGTGTATGTAACTGGAGTACAGGGAGGTGAGGGTAAGCCCAGTGTGTGGAAAGTAAAGCTTCTGGAATTTCAACAAAATCACAGCTCTTTTAGAATACTGGTATATGAGATTTTTAGTTGGTTCAAGACAGCATGGTTTTTCTAAATAGTAAGATTTGTGGTCTGTAAAATGCTTGTGAGTAACATTCACTGTATCTTTTCGTTGAGGGGTGGAAGAAAATACGCAAGAAGTAGTTGGACACATCACAGAAGGTGTTTGCCGGCCTCTTAAGGTACAGCATTTTGGCACACATCATCCCACTTAGATTTTGTTTATCAACGAGATATATTTCCCACATAGCTGCAAAAACTATCACTGAAGAGGTCTTCATAAGCAACTATATGTAGACAACTGATATGCTCATTTATTGTTACTAATAATAATATTAGTCACATTCATCTAAATGTTTTTGTTATGTTGAATTTTCCAACGTTGCTTGGAGCAATGACAGATTGTTAAGTTTATAGGCTTTATTTTAGAAATTCTGCATAACCAGTTTTTGGGGTATCCATCTTTTTTCTCAGGTTAGAATTGAACAAGTGATAGTAGCTGAACCAGGAGCAGTCCTGCTGTACAAAATTTCTAATCTTCTCAAATTCTACCACCACACCATCAGGTAAGCATAAGCAAAATTTTAAAAGAAAGTAATTTATTTTAGATTTTTGTAACACTAATAAGAATATTTAAATTTCAGCAGTTGGCTATCATCATGTGGTAGGATGTATGAATAATATAGTCCTTCCCTAAACTACCTCTTTTGTTATAGAACAAAAATCAGTATTTTATTATTCATACTTGAATTTCATTTTTCATTTTTTTAAATTTAAATTTTTCATTTTTAAAAAATTATGGCAGAAAGCTATTTAGATGTTTTCAGATAGGTTCTCATTTAAAGTTTTCTCTCTTGGCTCCTGCCTGTATCACTGTCAATTTTTTCTTGAAGCATTGTCAGGAAGCGTGGTGGTAGTATGTGTGACTTAGCTTGCCTAGCAGCAGTCACATCATAATTAGTCCTTTTAAAAGCTGTTGTGATGATTGCCCCATGTCACTCCTGTCACTCATATTCAGGATCTCATTTGCATGAGCCTGTGAGAGGAGTGGAGGGGCGGAGTCAGCGAATATAAAAAGGTTTGGCAGGAGAGATGAAAGAGAAATATAGAATTTGCAGAGAGAGAGATAGTCAGGGAGATAGTGAAAACAGATACTAATAAAGATAAGCTGATCAAGATAAATAGAGCAGGTGGTGATTGGTTATGTGGCAAGATATCTGGTATTTTAATTATTTTATTGTATGCACTGAATAAAGAACATCTGTGATTCTGATTAAGTTTACTACAGTTCAATAAATAAGTTCTGTTGGCAGTAACCAAACAAGTGTTTGACTAAAGTCTTTTACATTGTGAATAAAGGAAATCCACTGGTGGCAGTGAGGAAAAGGGAGAATGTCATAATTGGTATCAGCTGGTGGGATGACATAGTGTGAGCTCTGTGTTTGGTGGAAACAAGCAGGGGCCACGTGGTAAACGTCACAGCTGTTTTTGCAAGATATACTGCTTTTAAATAATCTTTTGATTCTAATAATAATCATCATGTGCTGTCCGGTCAATTCTGACTGATGGCGAGTGTTTCCAAGTAGAGAATACTCAGAAGTAGCTTACCATTCCCTTCTTCTGGGGGTGCCCTGGGACTGTGCAGCTTGCCCAAAGCCACTCAGGCTGGTTCTTCTCCCAGGAGGCACAGTGGGGGAATTGAACTCCCAACCTCTGGCTCTGCAGCCAGATACCTCTTCTAGTCCCTGCTGAATTCCAAGACATGAGATAGCATGAGATGTTCTTTTGGATCACTTAATAGCAGAGGCAGGGAACATGTGGCTGCAACTCCTATCATCCTTCACCATGGGCTACACTGGTTAAGTCCAATGGTAAATGTAGTCCAGCAGCATCAAGGGAATCTAACAAAAACTGTCCGCACAGTAATAGGAACAATTATGTGTTCCATAAGGAAGGTGTATAGCTTGCAAAGGACAGGGATAACTTGTTCTAAATAAAATGGGCGAGAGAGATTTTGCATGTCATCAAAACAGTAATGAGTGCTATAGGTGGAATGAAATCTCATTCTTTCTCTCTTACATTTTCAGCAATATTGTGGGAAACAGTGCAGCGATGCTCTTAACCACAATAGAAGAGATGCATGTGTTGAGTAAAAAGATCTTCTTCAACAGTCTGAGCCTTCATGCAAGTAAGCTTTTGGATAAGGTGGGTTTTTAAGGATTAGTCACCTCCCCTTGCAGACCTGCACGTCCTTCCGCTGCAGCGCTTATGTAGGCAGAGATCAGTGTTGGTGTTGCGTTGCAAGCAGTCCTCAGTGCAAGAGCCTGGCAGTCTGGACCGGATCACTGTGACTGCTTCTGTATTGCAAACCTACATGCTGTTGTCCTTGTTCCATCAGGAACATTCCATTCCCAATTTTTAGCTGTCTTTCCTCTGCCATTTTCTGACATGATTACATTGCAGATTCCAGTTCTTTTCAAAAGTTAATTTTTTTCCTAAACAAAGGAATACTAGTAATTATCAACCTGTGAAAATCTCATGGAGAAATTATAACTGTTCATTCAGTTTCAAAATGATTTAAATATATAGTGCAAGGCTCTGGATCCATTAAAACATGGAGGTTGGCTGTCTCTTCAGCAGTTCAGCTGTGTCGACTGAACAGAGAAATAGTACAGATTTCATTGATGGGGCACTGTAGATAATAGGACAGTTCTCTTTTACGTTGGGGACAGATCACTGTGCTGTTCATGCTGCCATTATCTGAATATTTTCTTGGTCACATGTCAGAATGATCCTTTGTGCTGAAAACAGCAGAGAATGTATTCGCGAAGGCTTTCATGGCCGGGATCTAATGGTTGTTGTGGGTTTTTCGGGCTTCTTGGCCGTGTTCTGAAGGTGGTTCTTCCTAACGTTTCGCCAGTCTCTGTGGCCGGCATCTTCAGAGGACAGCACAGTTTGCTGTCCTCTGAAGATGCCGGCCACAGAGACTGGCGAAACGTTAGGAAGAACCACCTTCAGAACACGGCCAAGAAGCCCGAAAAACCCACAACAACCATTACAGCAGAGAATCTCTAGAGCTGGCGAACATCACAAAGGGATTAGGACTGAGTCAAACCTACCAGAAAAGATTGTTGCATGGTGACAATACCTGCTTCACATACAGAAAATCCTAGATTGAATCCCAGGCATCTCCAAGTAGGGCATGGAAAAACTGAAATGGGTAGAGATAATTTTTGATGGGTAGATACTGACTGGATATCCTTTTGGCCACTTGAGGGTGTGTAGCATGTTTTTATATGGATGTTACATAACTTTATTTCTCAAAACTTCACTTATCTATACCACATACTAGAGAACTACACAAGTGAAATTTTGAGAAATAAACTGTTATGTAACATCCACTGCCTACCCACAACATATATTCACATAGTCATAGGTGTAGAAAAGATAGTCGTGTTAATCTGTGCAGGCACTATAGATAAAAACAAAATAAAAAGAAAAGAACAAATAAAAAGATGAAAACATGGTGGTACATTAAAGACACACTGCTATATTTTAATATGAGTTTTTGTGAACAAATGCACTTCCTCAAACATAAGAGAGAGATAGACCATGGCAAATATTATCTATGGCATGAAAATACAAGGAACGTGATTTGGTTGGTAAGAAAGTCAGTGGGTATTTAACAGTTGGGCGATAACTTGTTTGATATACAGATATATTCCATTGGAGCTTGTGCTATGAAGGATGTAAGAAGCTCTGGCATAGAATACCAGTGGTAGAACAACATGAATCAAGGCCTGTATTACAGGACTCGAATCTTCTTTTTAACTTTGTAGGTTGAATTGCCTCTTGCAGATCTTGGCCCAAGCACTGCATTGAATCAAACACTTGCTCTGCTGCGTGAGGTTCTAGCTTCCCATGACTCATGTGTCATCCCTTTAGATACTCGTCAAGCTGACTTTGCACAGGTAAGTTAATGGTTAAATTTTTCAAGCCATAGTGACTTGATAGAAAGTTGGATGAGACAGCATGAAGAAGAGTACTTCGGCAGTCACTTTCCATACTTGATTGCCCCATTTAAAAAAAAAGTGAAATAACTGCTTGATTTTGGGGGAAAATAAAGGATAGTGGAGGTGCATTATTTTCCATAGCCACATGTCAACAAGTCCGTAGCAGAGAGTAATGAATAGCCTCAGTGGGAGTCTCTTGACCTTTCCCTTGTAGAACAGCCCTGCTCACCATTTCCCTTCCCTCCATGATAGGTAGTTTCCGGCAAGAATAGTCCCTTCTGAGGTTGGCACAGAGGAGACCTTCCAGATGGGTTTAGGGCCTCTGCTGCCCGGGACCAGGCAGGCTGCATGAGACCCAGAAAACCGGTCTTAGTTCTGGCACCAATGGCTGCGCTAATTCTGGCTCATTAAAGTAGGCTTTAGACTTTCTGTCTGAAACTTCTCCTAATCAATTAGAATAGATCTGTGTAGGGGACGGTGTGGTGATTGTGTGGCTTTTAAATAAGATTGCCATGTAAAGTTTTTTTTCCTGTCATGGGGAGGTAAAGCTTGAAATGGGAAGAAAAGTTGAGGTGGAGGAAGTAACTGTCCTTCTGAGATATGGAGGGCCTGGTAGAAGAATGATCACAATCCTTGTCAAGCAACTTTGCTGGTCTAGAGTAGACTTCAGTCTACATTGGCGGGGTATAAATTGAAAAAAATAAATAAAATAAATCTGGAAGAGCATGGAATAAAGGCACTTTGGGGAGGGTGCAGAGTTGTAGGGAAGTACAGAGTGAAAATGGTGGAAGAATCTTGTGGCACTTCAGAGGCTAAGAAAATTATTGCGCCCTCACTTCTTGTGGAATATGTTGTGTTCATTAGATGTATGGCTGCCTATTCTATTGCTGGTCTGATCTGATCTGAAGCTTGTTCAGAACATTTAACTTAAATCTGCACCCTTGTCATATGAGTCCTCTCTCTTCCTCAGAGCAGCTTTGGACATGATAGACAAACATAATCAGCTGCCTAAGCTGTTCTGCTCTGGGAGTGCCTGCACAGTTTCTTTTTGCAGCCCGTTTTAAGAAACAAGCCTAACTAGCATAAACATGAGTGAACTGCCTAGGTGGCCAATACTGCTTATTGTCACAACTGAAAATGTGCTAGAAGTGAACACAACATTCCCCTTTCTTAGTTGGTGTTGGGGAAATTCACTGGATGAGAGGTGTACAAGACTTGGTATTATCCCTTTTATGTGTTCATTCCTCTCTCATCCCCACTTCTTCATTTTAGGTCCTTTCTTGCGTGCTGGATCCCCTGCTCCAGATGTGTACGGTGTCTGCCAGTAACTTAGGATCTGCTGACATGGCAACCTTTATGGTGAATTCCCTTCATATGATGAAGACAACACTGGCTCTGTTTGAATTCACAGATAAACGGCTAGAAATGTTACAGTATCAGGTAAGTGTCCAAAGTCAACCTCCTAGTGTTTTCTTTGCCATTAAACATTAACAGGGAATAAACATAAAGGTGTTTAAAACCTCACAGGTTTATATATAAAGTAAACACACAGATGCATACAACCACAAAAACTTCATTAATGGGGAGTTAAGATAGAAGACGTCATATGCAGTGAAGCAGGGTAATGTAAAGCTCAGCCATAGAGGAAGCATGAGCTATTTTTAGAAGAATGATAGCCCATACAAATAGCCAACATTGTCTTGTCTTCGATCTACATAATAGAATCTTCATCTTTATTTTATATACTACCTCTTAAACTTATGGTGAGTTGAATTGTACAATTCTAGACGTTTCCTACTGAATCATAAATGCAGTGGCATCAGCAGTGTATTGGACAGTTGCACTGAGTTGTTACCAGGCATCTTCCTTCAAAGTTTTTATGACTCATATTTGCTTCACTTTCCTAAGGAGATTTTTTTATATATATATATAAAGTAAACACAGAAAGGTACACAGTTTCCCCTCCTAGTCACCCATCATTAATAGTGAGTTAAGGTAAAATAATATTTCTGTAATTATCAGCTGATCACAGATCATTATAAAGCTTGAACAAACAACACTCAGTCTGATGCCTTAAAGAAGGTCCCCAGCAGACATTTATATTGAGCACTTTCCCTAAACATGGTAGCCAACAACAAAAAGGCTCTTTTTTGATTTGGTGTCTACTTGTAGCTCATGGCAAAAATGCCCAGAAATTCCTCCAATTAGGTGTTTAATTCTAATTTTGTGGGAGGAAATGCTACTGTGACACAAAGAAAATTAGTAGTATTCAGAAAACTGTTGGCATTGGACTGGAAATCATAATCCAACCATTCTGTGATCTTTTCTCCCAACTAATTTTTAAGTACAAATGATTGATTTTCCCCCAACATTGAAAAGGTAGCAACCACTGTTTTCCTAAAAGTCATTGACAGATGAGCAGAAATAAATTCATAACCCTTCCTACAAAGTTGTGTCCCCCCCTCTCTTCACCCTCCTTACCAGCTGGCCCACTCTGTCGCATGCCTCTGGGGTCCTCCTCCTCCAGCAGTGCTCCAGTCTGGGCAGGAACTCAGGCTGCCCTCCCCTGCCTCCTCCAGCAGTTGACCACACAATGGCTGCATTGTGTGGTCACCTCCTCATCTGAGTGGTTGGCTGCCAGAAGAGGCAGGGAAGGGTAGCCTGAGCACCACCAGTGAAGGAGGACCTCTGCAGCATATGACACATTGTGAGTGGGCCAGACGGCCGGGGAGTGGGAAGAGGGAGCATGTGGCACCTGTGGGGTCGTGCAGAGGGACTTCATACAAAGGGGCATGACTTAATTTCTACCCTTCTCTGGTCACAGATGGTGGGGCAAACATTCATAAAAGTATTGCCAGGTAGACAGTTGCTTGCAAAAATAACGTGTTAAGCTTCTAACACATGGTGAACTCACTTCTTTTACATATCCAGACCTTTCTAGTTCATTTTTCCCCTTGGGTTGTGCCAAGGAATAAGGTTTGAAAGTGCTTTGTTTTCTGATGTAGTCACAATGCTTTTGTTGTATTTAACTAATTTTCTAGCAGTGTTTCTTTTAATATCAAAGAATCACTTGCAATAAAATTCTGGTAAATACTGTCTTTCTACTGTATCTTAGATTGAGGCACATCTGGATACCCTAATAAATGAACAAGCTTCCTATGTATTAACCAGAGTGGGCTTAAGTTACATATATAATGTTGTACAGCAACATAAACCAGAGCAGGTAAGCCATACATTCAGAAACAGGAATGTTTTCCTGTGTTGAACAGTAAATAAATGGGTTACTGCTATTGGCAATAGAAAACAGATGGCTCTGCTTTGTATATTTGTGTATGGGATGCATGGGTTCTTTTAGTGGTGAGAGAAATAACACTAGCTGATCAAATCAATCAGATTGGGATCTGAAGAAAAATTTGGGGACCTCTGATTTCTTCTTTCTTCAGTGGCAGAATTTTCGGAAGTCCCCTCCATTTCAAAAGGCGCTTGCTGTGCGTCTCAGAGGGTCGTTGATATTCATGCCAAAGGTTCTAGGCTGCCTTGTTGCCATCCTTCTGACCTTAATTTTAGAATTTTGACACCACCCATTCCAAAGAGGCTTACCAAAATATCTTAAGGCATGAACATAAAATAAAATACTGCAGTGGTTGTGTTTATCAATCACTTTAGGCCAGGAATTCTAGTTTAATAAACCAAAGGGTATATAAGCAGCAAGCTTGTGCACAAAGACCATTTGCTCCCACTTCATGCTTCTTTTCACAATAGTAAGTAAACACAGTCAGAAGAGAGCTTGACCTTCCACCCAAATCCTGGATTATATGTGCCCAAACAAGCCATGAACCAATAATACAACCTAAAATTGGCTTACAATTGTAGCTTTCTTGGGTTCATGTAATCATGATAGGAGATGGGTACGAACCACCGAACTGGCAGTTTGTGCCAGTTGGTTTTTTAACTGAACAAGTGTTTGGCGCTTCCCAAAGCTGCCTCTTCCAACAGGTGCCTGCTCAGAGGCAAGCTGGGGCATTGACTCTGAGAAATCTGGCTGCCGGTAACTTGAGCCCATTATCAGGGGGTCCATAGAAATATCACAATTTAGACATCAGAACTAGGAGCTAGTTTTCAACCCTGTTAATCCCATTTTGTTTTGAATTGTATCTTCTAGATTGTCAGCCTGACTTTACTGATCTGTATAAGTTGGCTTAAGGCCTTTTATTTTACTAGAAAGGGTTGTTGTTTTTCAAAAAAAGAGGTTTAAATAAGTATCCAGACTTGATTTAGAGACCTGACACCTGTAACTATAACAACCGAAACACCATTCCATGGCTATACAGAGCACAGCACAGCTTTAGAGTCTGCTAGTGTTGCCACAGCAAATGCTATAGTTTTAAAACTGATTTTTATGCATGTATTTATTAAAATTTCTGTATTTTTAGGGTCCCTTGGCAAATGTGCCCAGTATGGATTCTATGTCACTAAAAGCTGCAATGGTGAGATGTCAGCATTTCATATGTACTTGTGCTACACTCTTTAAGGAAAAACGTGTGAAATGTTTTTGGCAGTGGTGATGGTAGTTCTTATATATGTATGGCACTTTACAGTGTAAGAGGGCAGATCAGGGCTCCATGCAGCTTACAGTCTAAAGTTTAACACAGAGGAAATAAGCATGGAAGCAGAATGCAGCTGTTTTAGTGACATGTGTTTGGGCTTGGTTAAAAGACTGAGTTTTAGAAATGAAGGACATATTATTTCACAGTGTTCTTAACAAATTCATTGACATGTGGTGATTCTTACCTCATTTTTGTTCATCCACTACACAACAATGAAAGGTATTAAATGTCCCACTAAGTATTTAGCAGGACATCATGCTGGTGTGGATTACTGAAACAACATTTTACAATTAAATTTAGTAGCAAATTCTTGGCATAGAAAATTATTTTTACTATTAATGAGCAGTGTGGTCCTAGAACATGTGAAAGAGATGCTCAAGAAACTTACAACGTGTTTTCTGTGTTTAAAAGTTCTATTGTGTCACACAGAAATAGGTCTGGTATCTATGGATTGATGATTGATATTGATTTAATTTGAGCTGCAGAGCTAAGGATAGGCTTATACACAGAGACAAGAAAGAATGTGAGTAAGAAGTAAGATTGGGTTTTCCCTACAAGGGAGTCTAGATCTTATGATGCTTCATGGGGGGTGCACCTGTAAGATGGAGTAAAAAAAGTGAAGGCAGGGCCAATCTGTTCTCTGTCAAAAATGAAGCCCAAAGTCAAGTTCAGCTTTTTATATCTGTTGTGGCCTCAAAAGCCACTATGAATCTTACTCACATCACTAACTATGACTGGGTGAGAAAGAAGCACTTATTTGGGCTTCTCTTGATAATTTTTTAGGTCCAGGAGGTTTCTTGTTCTTTCAAGATTCTCTCCTCATTCTATCATTGTGCCCCTAAATTATGTTATGGAGACAATGTGGTTCTCGTTTTTGCTTTTACTTTTATACTTGTTAACTAAAATTAAATATCAGATAAATTTTGTTTATCTTTCACTGGGTGACATATATACTCTTAATTTCTATTCTTCTGCTTCCATTAGGTCCAGTTTGATCGTTATTTATCAGCTCCTGATGGTCTGTTAATGCCACAAATAAATTTTCTTCTAAGCACAGCTGTTAAGTAAGCATTTTGCTTTGGGGTTTCTTATTATCATCCTATAATCCACATTACTGTAGTATTCATTGTTCTCCTCTGTCTCTGTGTGGGCAGAGAGTACCACTCGTCTCCCCCCCCCCATCCGTTCAGTTCTTTGGATGGCAAAGAGTATGAGAACTGTGAGGGTACCAAAAGGATTTTCTCCATGCAGAGCAGGAGGCACACGGAACATCCTTCTCTCTGCACAGAGAACTTTTTTCAGCATGGAGAAGCTGCCTTAGGAAAGTAACGAGACCAGATAAGTGTCAGAGGGAAGTGCATGAAGGGTATCGCATCTTCCAGCCTATCAGATTGGGCCAGAAATGAGGACAGTTCAGTCCCTGGGACCAAGGCAATCAGTGTTCTGCCCTGAGGCTGTCCCCACAGCATTCAAATCTCTACTGCTCTGCCAGAGGGAAGTAAGATTATTTTATGACACAAATAAAGGGATTGGAGCTTATAGCCCCAAAATACAGAGACTTGAAAAATCATGGGGGAAAGAATACCTTTGCAGTCATTCCAGTGGCAAAATGACAGCACTGCTTTCCTGCTGAAAAGATGGGAGATGGATTGAGTTTGGGAGATGCACACTAGAGGGAGCATGTGGGTCCCCCTTTCATTGGGGATGCACAGAGTTTACCCCCAGTAAGAGTGTGTTCCTTTTTTTGTTTGTTTGTTTTTAATTTGCTGGGGGTAGGTGTTAGGTGGGGGCTGCAGGGGTTTTCCCTTGAGAACAGACACATGGACACAGATGCTTTGCTGATGCATATTTTGTGTTTATTGCCATCAGTTGTTTCTTTACATGACTGTTCTTGTGCTTTGATATATTTTTTTAGACAACAGATAATAAAACTATCCACAGAACTGGTCTGTAGAGCCTACAGTGAAGTATATGCAGCTGTGCTGAATCCAAACAATGAATATAAAGATCCAGAAACAATATTGCACAGATCGCCTCATCAGGTTCAAGCTCTTCTCTCCTAATTCTACCATCTGAAACATTCCTTTCAATATTCTCATGGTTTAAAGTCAGAATGCAATCATTCAGGTTTGTGGTAGGCAATGATAAATAGGGGTGTGTGTATTTAAGGGGAATGTGTAGCGTTGGAACCATCTACTTGGTTGGCAGAGGTCAGGTCAGTCTTTAGGTTTAAAACTATTGTGACATAAATTTGCAAGAGCTTTGTGCTGACATGGAGGTTTCTGTGGGAAATTACAGCTACATTTTTAAAAAGGATGATAAAATAAACAGGGTGCACCTAAAACACTTAATTTGTTCAGGTGACTTAGCCGGTATGGGCATTGCCTGCCATTCTTCCTTAACAGTTTGGAGGAGGAAACCCTTGACCAGTGAGGCTGAATGCCTCTCTCTCTTTTTGCCCCTGAGAGGCAACGTCTGAACTCAAGTCTCTGGAAATCTGCTTGCCAATGGCTTCCTTGGCTACTGAATCTGCCAACGCTGTGAACAAGAAACCGTCTCCTTTGGTTGTGTCCGTGTACTGTGTTCCCTTGGTTGGAGAGCCAGATTGCCACAGCAAGGAGCCATGATCAGGTGGGGTGCTAATGGGAAGGAAAGGCATCAGGGGGTATGGCAGGCTCTCTGCTGCATACATTTAGCCCTCCATTGTATAGAGGCTGGTGGTGGAGATGCAGTCAGGGCTGTAAAGATAGCTGACTAGAAATGGGCGTATTCCTATTCATATATGAATATCCCAGCACAGCTGGACTTAATGAGGGTCCGGCTCTTGGGGCCAGACCATTCACTCATGTGTCCAGTCCTTTGCTCATCCTTCCAATCACTCCCAGAGCCCTGCTCTCTTCCCACTCGGCTGGCCACTCAGCAGCCAAGCAGGGAGACTTAGTTATCTTTTAACGAAGAATGTGGGAGCTATTCCACCAGTTCCCTATTGCTCTGGCATTCTCTACCTCATCCAACAGTGCCAGCGTTAGTGAAGAAAAGGCAAGAAAGGTAGCCTGTAAGCCTGACTTTGGAAAGGTGATTTTTTTTTCACCTCAGTCTTATATCCTGACATTGCTCCAACGGTAGCACCCAGTAGGAAATAAGTCATGATTGTCCTTCAGAATTGATTTCAGTGGACCTTAATTTGATCTAGATCTATCAGAAATTAATTTGCAGTTGATATTTAAATTCATGGGCTGGGGATTTCCAAGTGCTTGTATATGTGATGAGTAATCAGGCCATAAATAAATAAATAAGTTTATCAATCATGAGTCAAGATAAGTTTCTTTAAAGATTGTAGAAGTCATGTTATGCAACTTTGTTAGTGCTAAATACCTTTTATTGAGAAATCCCCTTCAGCATTGGTAGTAAAGATACTTTTTCAGTCATTGTTCCATGTATTATTTTGGGAGGACCTTTAAATAGGCATGAAGGGGCAAACATTGCTGCCTGAAATGCAATTAAGCTTTAATTCTGTTCATATTGACTTGTGGACAAGTGTCTTTATGCACAGTGCAATATAGCAAACATACCTAGAACCAGGCTGCAGTTGTTTTATAATTAAGAGGAATCTTCATTATAAGAAATTGCAATAAACAATGTCCTTTGATTTTAACTGAAATATCACTGAAGTAGGTGGGAATCATGTGGCCTGCAGGCTGCAGGAGTCCCCAGGGACATGTTTCATGTCTATTAGGCTCTGTCTCTAATAGACTTTACCTCCCAAATGCTAGGGGAAACACTCCACCCTCTCCTTCAAAGCAGGATACAGAGCGTGCACCCACTCCCCAAAGAGAGCTCCACCGGAGGGGCTGGTGTCTCTTGCAGGGGTTTCAGCATGGTGGGAAATGACGTCTGAACCTTCCGAAGGTTCCCACCCCTCCAGTCAAGGATAGGATTCAAGTCCAAACTTCTGTTTGCTGTGAAACAAAACTAGGAACCATGGGAAGTATTTCATAATCCCCCCTCCCTGCCTAGCAAAACAATGTCTCAAAGTAAGTAAGGAGGGTCTTCAAGTCTCATACTTTCACCCTTTGAGAGTATTTCCCCTCCCCTGACTGCTCTGTGAATAGGGCAAATGTGCTGTAGAAACAGTTAAAACATGTCTAACATTCTAGCTGTGGGTGACATCCAGAAAAGCATGTTTATCCAGTACAGTGGACCCTCGACTTACAGACGGCTTGACTTACAGACTTTTCGAGTTACAGACTTCTCTGGCTGCAAAATTTAGGTTTGACTTGCAGCCGGAGAACCGACCTACAGACCAGAAGAAAACCAAAATGGAACAAAAATGGCTGGTTATGGGATTAATTGGTTTTCAATGCATTGTAGGTCAATGGAGACTCGACCTACAGACTTTTCGACCTGCAGCCACCGTTCCAATACGGATTAATTCCGTAAGTAGAGGGTCCACTGTACCTTTTAAGCTGCTTAGTTTTTCCTACCTTTTTTGAAATACGTGGATCCAAATCACTGCTGGGGCAAGGAACTCCTCAGACAGCATTATCAGTCGGAGTTGTGTATCAGTCAAAATGGGGGGGGGGCTTGCAGTAATTCCTCCTCCTTTGGAATGGAGAGAAATTATGCAAACGTTGCGTGGTAAGTAGCAAACAGAACAAGGTAGTGGCACCCAGTAGAATCATTAAGGCAGCGCATACCAAGCTTTCTTTAGCTGTCCCACACTCATTTTTTGATGCCGTTGGAGAGTAAAAGAACGCCTGGCTGTCTACATCACTGGTTATGTTCAGCAGGAAGAAATTATGGGTATGCTATTTATAGAACCCAAGCAAATAGGCATGAGGTTTAATCAGCCAAAGACAACACGAGCTGTGATTTTTCTAATGTAATCTTTGCTCACTTTCAATGGGTTGGAACCTAACATGCCCTTCCGTCAACGGAAAGGCCTTTGATCCTGCTGAGGCTCCTGCTGACAGAAAGTAGCAGGAGGCCATTTTCCTTGGTTTCCCCTCAACCCTGCAAACTCCATACCACACTTTCCACATTATTTCAGAAATTTCCACAGGAAAGAATCTGTGAAATTGCTTTCTGCCATTGTAAGGTAATATATGCCAGGAATACTTTCTCCGTATGCTTATAGAATGCATCCCACTCTTTTAGAATGATTATGCATCTTTCTAAAAAAGTGTCATTAACAGGTTAAAAAAACCTTTCTGATTTCAGCCTCTGATTTTCACAAATGAAGTCATGCAATATGAAACCCCATACAAACGTATCTCTTCACAGTATAGAACTGGATGGGATATTTTAATTTAGTTGAAAATATTTATTTATTTAACTTATATGCCGCCCACTCTACCCAAAGGTCTCTGGGCAGTGCAACAATTAAAATACAATAAAAAGCTAAAACAATTAAAATATATACTCTAAAAATTGCCATCAGGACCCACTGTTGATATTTCAATTAAAAGCCTTTTGGAACAGGAAGGTTTTGGCCTGGCACCAAAATGTCATCAGCATCAGCGCCAGAAGAATTTCAGTCGGGAGGGCATTCCATAGTCTGGGGGCAGCTGCCAAAAAGGCCCTTACCTCCTTGAGAGATGGCTCTTTCAGGAGGGCCCTCTGGCTAGATCTTAACAGCCTGGTAGATTCATATGGAAGGAGGCAGTCCTTCAGATATCCAGGACCCAAGCCGTTTAGGGCTTTATCCGTCAAAACAAACACTTTGAATTGGGCCTGGGCAGCGATTGTAGCCAATGTAATTTAAACAGAATCGGCTTGATGTGTCCCCTAGCGGCCTCACCACTCACCAGCTGCGCAACTTGATTTTGGACCAGTTGCAGTTGCCTGACCGTCTTCAAAGGCAGCCCCATGTAGAGCACATTGCAGTAATCTGTACTAGATGTTACTAGTGCGCGTGTAACTGTCATGAGACTCCGCTCGTCCAGGTAGGGCCATAGCTGGCATAATTTCTGCAGCTGAAGGAAGGTGCCCCAGGCCACCGAGTCGACCTGGGCTTCCAGAGTTAGACCGGGTCCTAGAGCACCCCCAGGCTGTGGACCCTGTCCCTTAGGGGGAGTGCAACCCCATTCAGGGCAGGGAAATGGCCCTCCAGCCTGTCCGGTGAAGCACTCACTAACAGCACTTCCATCTTGTCTGGATTGAATTTCAATTTATTAACCCTCATCCAGTCCATTATTAGGTCCAGACACAAGTTCAGCACAGAAACCGCCTCACCTGGATTGGTGGAAAACGAGAGGTAGAGCTGAGTATCATCAGCATATTGCTGACTCCTCAGCTCAAACCTCCTGATGACTCTCCCAGTGGTTTCATGTAGATGTTAAACAGCATGGGGGACAGTATCGAGCCCTGAGGAACTCCATGACAGGAACGCCATGGGGCAGAGCAACTGTCCCCCAGTACCACCTTTGGACATGGTGAGCCAGGAAGAAGCGGAACCACCATAAAGCAGTGCCCCCAACTCCCAACCCAGCCAGCCTATCCAGAAGGACACCATGGTCGATGTTGTCGAAAGCCGCTGAGAGGTCCAGGAGTATCAACAGGGTCACACTCCCCCTGTCTGTTCTGCCTTTCAATAGATAGGTTCTTCAAAGTGAAACGCAAAGTAAGGCAAACATATAACTTAGTTATTTTAAAACAACATAAAGCATTTTAAATAGTGTTTTGAACAACAACAAGCATTTTAATGATAAAAGATGGGTTTGCATTCACTGAGAAAAATAGTTCTTTAAGGTCTGTTTAAAAATATGGAGAGCTGACTGAATAGCTCAGTGGTTTAGATACCTGGCTGTGGAGCTATAGGTTGGGGGTTTGACTCCCTACTTTGCCTCCTTAGGAGAAGTGGAAGCCTTTATAAGTCATGGGCAAGTGGGACAGTTCCAGGGTGCCCCCCCCCGAAAAAGAAATTGAAACCACTTCTGTGTATTCTGTACCTGGAAAACCCTGAAAAGGGTCACCATAAGTCAGAATGAATTTGACAGCATGTTGTTGTTGCTATTATAAATATGGAGGGAACCATACACATGTCCCACGGCAGAACATCCCATAAGGGTGGGCCAATGTAGGAATGACTGTGTATCACAAACTCTCACACCTAATATATTGTTGTGGTGTTTCCCCAGGTCATGAGTATTTATATACTATTTGCATAGCCCAATGAGAGTGCTGGATGGGTGGAGTCAAGAGGTATAAGAGACTCAGCAGCAGGAGGAGAAGGAGATAGACATAGATAAGGCTTAAATAGGATTTTAGAGATAGGGAGTTTGAGGGAGAGATTAAGGATTTAGTGTAGTTTTGGAGTTTGGGTGGGAGAATGGTGATTGAGGGTGCATAAAGAAGAATGTTTGTTTAAGAGTTAGCAACATTGCTTGTTCTATCAACACCTGTATCAATTAAAAAAATTCTATTTGGTTCTTTTAAAATGACATATGGCCTGGACATTTATGATGAATAATAAGTTTTATTGATGAAATCAACTGGTGGCAGCTGAGGGGCATGTAGCGCGAGCTCCTTCGTTTGGTGAAACCATCAGGGACCATGTGGAGTTGTGACAGTTGTCCCATCAGATATGTTGTTGGTCTCTGGGCCTGGACTGTATATAGGAAAGAGGCGAGCCTCCAAATGTTGAACTGACATTCCCATCACAGTTGGTAATTTTGGCTACAATTGATGGGTGTTCAGCCCCAAAACATCTGGATAGCCACAAATTGCCCTGGTATTGGAAGCAATCCAAATAGCCTCTCCCAAATCTTTTAGGGTTATAAAAGTGATGACTGTTACTTTAAATTGGGGCTATAAAGACTGCAGCGAACAGTCCAGCTGGTTCAGAATTTTTATGATCTGGTCAGTTAATCTTCATGACCAATAAGGGGCTGCATTCTGGATCTCTTCAAAACTGGATTGTTTTTGGATACCGCTCATGGAGACCATATTACGGTTGTGCACTGTGGAAGTAGCCAGGGCAAAGTTGGCTATAGGAAAGTCCACTTTTTCCAGTTAAGAGCAGAGCTGGTGAATTCAAAGCTGATAAAAGGCACTGCTGACAAACTGCACTGCCTGCCCCTCCATGTGGAGTCTTGAGTTCAAACTGTGTACTCAGTCATTCAGAAGGAATGTAATCCATCCAACACTGCTTTTCAAATGCCACCCAAATTAGCAATTTTTGTCACCTAATCCAGTGTGTCGTTATATGCTGTCAAATTGCCCCCAACTCATGATGACCCACCCTATGAATGAGCAATCTCCAAAATGTCCTGTTCTCAACTGCTCTGCTCAGCCCTTGTAAACTTGTCTATGGCTTCCTTTAGGGAATCAGTCCATCTCATATTTGGTCTTCCTCTTTTCCTGAAGTCTTCCACCTTTCCCAACATTATTGTCTTTTCCAGAGAAGCCTGCCTTCTTATGATGCTCCCAAAGTAAAACAGCCCAGTTTCAACATTTTTGCCTCCAGACACAATTCAGGCTTGATTTGATTTAGGACCTGTTTGTTGAGCTTTCTGGCAGTCCAAGGTATCCACAAAGCTCTTCTTCAGCACCATATTTCAAACATTCCAATTTTTCCTGTCAACTTTCTTAACTGTCCAGCTTTCACACCCATATATGGCAATCAGGAATATGAGTGTGGATGATCTTGGTCTTGAACTTCAGGGATGCATCCTTACACTTACGATCTTTTCTAAATCAACAGAATGGGCCACAGCAATAATAAATGGGTCTTTCCTTGAGGGCAGATTTCCACCAGCGCTCAAGGAGACACTCATTAGGCTCATAAAAAAGAAATTTAATATGGCAGTGGACGACATTGGCAACTATAGGCCCGTGGCCAATGTTTCTTTCATTAGCAAAGTGGTCGAGAGTGTGGTGGCCGACCAGCTTCAGGCTCATTTGGATGAAACAGGTGCCCTGGATCCGTTTCAGTCAGGCTTCAGGCCGCGTTCTGCACCACCTGCACCACGGTACAGAGACGGCATTGATCACCTTGTATGATGACCTGTTGAGGGAGGCTGACGGGAGTAAAACATCTCTGTTGGACCTCCTCGACACCTCGGCGGCCTTTGATACCGTCGACCACGGTATCCTCCTGGGGAGGCTCTCTGAGTTGGGAATTGGTGGCTTGGCATTTGCCTGGCTCCGTTCCTTCTTGGAGGACCATCCCCAGAGAGTACAGCTTGGGGAGAGTGTTTCAGCCCCGTGGAGTCTCAATTGTGGGGTTCCACAGGGGTCAATTATCTCTCCAATGCTGTTTAACATCTATATGAGACCGCTGGGTGGGGTTATCAGGGGGTGTGGAGCATCGTGTCATCAATATGCTGATGACACCCAGCTCTACATCTCCTTTTTACCAACTGCAGGTGATGCCGTCCTGTCCCTTCAGCGCTGCCTGGAGACTGTACTACAATGGATGCAAGAAAATGGGCTGAGGTTGAACCCGGACAAGACGGAGGTTCTAAGGATGGGTGCCCCTGTGGTCGGCGGCTTGGGTGACTCTCATTTGGGGGGGTGACCTTGGCTGCTAAGAGTGGGGTTCACAGCTTGGGGATCCATCTGGACCCGGTGCTCACCATGGAAACACAGGTGACGTCAGTAGTCCGTACCACCTTTTTCCATCTCTGGCGGATTGCTCGGCTACGGCCCTACCTTGATATGGGGGCACTCACCACCTTGGTGCATGCACTCGTAATCTCAAGATCAGACCACTGTAACGCGCTCTACGTGGGGCTGCTTTTGAGGCTGATGCGGAAACTTCAGGTGCTGCAGAACACGGCAGCCAGACTCCTTAGTGGAGTGAGAAAATACCAACATATTTCTCCTACTCTGGCCGCATTGCATTGGCTGCCCATCCGTTTCTGCATCAACTTCAAAGTTTTAATGCTTACTTATAAAGCCCTAAACGGTTTAGGACCTCGATATTTGGCAGAACGCCTACTCCCACCAAGCTCTACCTGGATCACCTGTGCAAGTCAGGAGGTGAGGCTGAGGGGCCTGACACCCAGAGAGGGTGGAAAAGACACAAAATCAGGCCTTCTCGGCAGTGGCTCCTTGCCTCTGGAGCAAACTTCCTCCGGAGATTCGTGCGGCCCCTACGCTGGGTATCTTTAAAAGCCAAGTAAAAACATGGATGTTTATTCAGGCCTTCCCTCCAGTCAATACTTGATTCTCTCTTCTCATTTCTCTTTATTTTTACTCTATTTTCTTGGTTTCCACATTTTCATTTGTAGATTTATGTAACTATGTGTTTTTACTAATTGTTTGTATTATATTGGAAGCCGCTCAGAGTGGTCACATAGACCAGATGGGCGGGATACAAATCAAATCAAATCAAATCAAATCACTCAATCAATCATTGCTGCTTTTCCAAGTCCCGGTCTTCTTCTGATTTTGTGGCTGCAATCTGTATCAGGTACTCCAGTTTAATCACTGGGCCATGGGGCTTTTAAGATATTTGTTATATCAGGGCCATCCCATCCTCTACAATACAGAATACTTAATATTTAAAGAACCAGTGCATCAAAGAAAATAAACCAGTAGCATTTCTACAGAACATTTTCCCACCTTCTACTGTTGGAGGTTTTTCGGTATGTACATCACATGGGCTATAGATTCTGGGCATAGTGCACCAGATGCACAGAGAATCTAATAGTTAGAGACCTCAGAAAATTCTAGGTCAAACCATGAATTTAATTCCAAATACCACTTCCACTCCGTGAGAGCTGTTGAACAGACAATAAGCTGCCTTGTATTACTAAACTTCTGAACCATATAGCTGCACAAGGGGGGGGGGGCAGAAATACTATTAGCAGTAACAGATGCCTACTAGCATTTTATCTTGATCAGAGCAGAGAATGGAAGGCTATACCTAATGTGCCTGTGAAGTTTTAAACTAAAGATTCATGAAAAATAGTAACATAATGTGAGAGAAGATTGATGGGTGGTAAATACTGTTAAAAAAAAAGCAAAGCGTGCTGCTTATATACCGCCCCATAGTGCTTCAAGCACCCTCTGGGCAATTTACAAATTAATTATGCAGGCTTCACATCCCCCCACCCCCCCAGCAAGCTGGGTACTCATTTTACCGACCTCGGAAGGATGGAAGGCTGAGTCAACCTTGATCTGGCTACAGTGTTATTCTGTATGTAGTGAATATGTCTATGTATGATATTTATATTAAGTTTTGATAGTTAAAAAGGGAGGGAGAGAACAACACCCCCAGTATGAATCATACTGTACATGGTGCCTAGCTGAACAAAACTGGATATGCCCAGGCTCTCCTTTACTGCCAGCACAAGGCTAGGGAAAAATAAAAGGCATCTTTTGGGAGAAACCCCAAACTAAGTCATTATTTGTCCTATGGGCCTTTCATCTTCTAAAAGCGGCTGTCTTTTCTCAGGTGTACAATAATGTTTTTTCCTGAACTTTAAATGCCAGCAGTGGGCATTTCAGTTTCTAAAGAGGCCCTGAGACAAGATTTGGCTCAGCCACCTCAAAGCTAATCAGCCTTCTAGGGGCCTTCTGAAAGTACATTTGTAAATGACTAGCAGGTACTGGAAATGAGCAATTTCCTGTAAATCGATGTACTTTGCCTCAGACTTTGTCTTCCCAACATGCCTGCCCTTGAAAACAAATGGCACAATCATTATTTTTGACCTGTATGAAAAAAGCCTATGTCACTTTCGTCTCTTCCATCCTGTATGTGGAGGGAAATTTGTGTCCCCAGTAAATGTCAAACTAAACAAACAGTGCACATAGAATAAACAGGATAAATGGAATACCTGAAAAGGTAATCACTGGACAAAAATAATTCCTTGGCTATTTCATTAGAGAACATGCCTTAATTAATGGCTCAACAACAGATGCTTTTAAAGTAAGCCAGAAATTGAGGGCGGCCTGCTTTCTTTGTATTCTCCTCTTCTCTCCCTGCCTCCCAGTTCCAACATTCACTTATGCTGTCCATTAAGGAAAGGTAAATGCAGTAGCATACCGCTATAAAGAACAAACACAGAGCAACAAAATGAGCCATAAATGCCTGTTAAATATCATGCTAATGTCCATGATCACAAGCTAGGACATTTTCCCTTTACCTCATGTTCTCAAACGGTGAGCCTCAATATATCCAGGAAGTCGCTGTTGTGTCAGCTGGCCATGGACCATGAGGTGAGATAAAGGCCCCTGTATTCCTTATCAATTTAATCTGTTTGTTTAAATGTATAGTATATACCACCCTGAGAACTGCAGTGGTTGTAGGTAACACACAGCTATTTTAAAAAAAAAAATGTTGTTACCTGTCTGTCATGGGTTTGGAGGGAAAGTTCCATCCTATGGGGAGTGGAAGGCGGGACATCAGGAGGAGGGGCTGTACTGTATATATATGTGAAGCGTGTGTGGAGAAGTTTAGACGCTGGGATGTGACGAAGCAGCAGCTGGGAAGAAGAAGCTGGTGTGGGAGTCTGTGTGTCAGACAGGGTACTACTGTGTGTCAGTACCAACCTGATAGGTTCAGGTGTCTGAATGGTTAGCCAGAACTGATAGGTTCAGGGTCTGTGCTTCAAGTTAAGTGTTTTGTGTGAACCAAACTGTATGCATGTATGAATGAGACTAAGCCACGTTACTATTTCTTATTCACCTGATCATTTTATTTTCCCTGTGTGTTGTTTTAAATAAACCTTATTCTTTTATTTGTTGAAAATCCATCCCTGGTCTGTGTGACTTCTTATAGGGAATGGTTGGTGGCAGCTTAGTTAACATGTGGCAGATCCCAGTAGGTCTGGGTTTGTCACATTGATTGATGTGGGATACGACTGGTCCAGTTGTCCAGTGGTACAGCAAAGCCTTGGCAAGTGTGCCCAGAGCAAGGGGGGTCTAGTCAGGGACAATCTGAGAGCACGTAGGTAATCTTCTAGGTGTGCCTCACGGGGGGGTGCACTAGTAGAAGAACGTGTAACCTCAGATTGGGGACTAGATTAGGAAGCTCTGAGGCAACTTGTTTTGGCGGGAAAAAAGCTGAGGCAAAACTGTGAAATAGCAGTGAGCTAGCTTGTCTGCTGAGAGGCCCAGCAGAGGGGGGTAGACTCTAGCTCGCAACTGTTGCAAGTTAGTGCTGAAAGGACAGCAGCAATCTATAGGGAAAGCTGGTTCTGAGGCAAAAGAAAAAAAAAGTGGTCGTTTTATTTTGAGGCTTGACTTTTTAAAGCAGCCTGTTCTGAGGGGGGGGATTATGCCCTTGACTCGAAGCCAAATGGCAGAAATGGGTGAAGTGAAAGACCCCCAGGTTGACCAAGGTTCTGAGGATGAATTTGGCTCAGTGCAAGGTGACAGCACGGGAGAACAAAACCCAGAACTCAGAAAAATACTCCTAGCCCAACAGCATGAACTGAGGATGAGGCAATTTGAAGTGGAGGAAAGGGAAAGAGAGAAACAAAGGCAATTTGAATTAGAGAGAGAGAGAATTGCTCTGGAAAAAGAAAGGATGGCGTTTGAATTAAGAAGATTGGAACTGATGAATCAGAACAATAATAACAATAGGGATTCTGAGGGAGGCCAATTGTCTAAAGCTGACCTGAAGAAATTCCCTGTGTACCACAAGGGAGATTGTCCTGAGGTGTTCTTTTCCTTAGTGGAAAGAGCGTTTGTGGACTTCTCAGTAAGGGAAACTGAGAAGATGACCATCATGCGATCTTTAATCAGTGGTAGCCTGGCTGAGGTTTATTCAGAGATGCCACAGGAACTGATGAGAGATTTTGCAGAGTTTAAAAAACTGGTGTTTGCAAGACATGGGATAAATGCGGAACAGCTGAGGCAAAGATTCAGGTCCCTCACAAAGAAACCAGAGCAGACTTTTACCCAAGTGGGGGCTCAATTGGTGAGGCTGCTTGAGAAATGGCTATCTCAGGAGGGGACAGAGACCTTTCAGCAGCTTAAAGATTTGATAGCGCTGGAACAGTTCTATTCAGTCCTGCGTGGGGAACTGAAATTCCAGGTGAGGGAAAGGAAACCAAAATCTGTGGCAGAAGCAGCCGAAATCGCAGATTTTATTTCCCAAATAAGAAAGCCCTTGGGTGAGGGGAAAGCGATGGGAAAACCTAAAGAAACCTACAGCAAGTACTCTCAGGGACCAGGGAAAAGCCAGCAAGGGGGAGGGGCCCATGGTGAAGGGAAGCCCTCAGACATGAAACCAAGACCTCAGATTTTGGAGGGAAAACCAAAACAAGATGAGAGAGAATCAAAATACACCAGAAAATGTTATTTCTGTCAGGGAAAGGGCCATCTAATCTCAGAGTGTGAGAAATTAAAGCAGCTAAAAGGAATTGTGCCTCAGGATTCGAGTGGAACCAAGCCAAAAGCTGTGTTCTGTGTCCAGAAAGAGCAAGGCTCATTGCCACTGAGGGAGCCTGTTGCCATGGCGACTCAATCTGGAACAGCTACATCTGCTGATCAGGCTGAGGAAAATGGTCCTCTTGTAGAAGTCAGGCGCTGCCTACTGGTGAGAACAGATTCCCAGTTGTTTGAGACAGCAGGGGTGGACGTAGGAATACTTGACCGTCAGTATCGGGGGCTGCGGGACACTTGTTCTCAGGTGACCCTGTGCCATCCAGATATTATTCCTAGGGAATATGTGATACCAAATGAGAGCATGAAGGTGGCAGGGATTGAGGGGCAGGTAATCTCACTGCCAGTCGCGGAGGTACCTGTGAACTTTCAAGGCTGGAGGGGAGTTTGGCGGCTAGCAATTTCATCGACTCTGCCAGCAGCCGTGCTCGTGGGAAATGACCTGGCTGAACATGTGAAACGGGTGCTAGTGATTACACGTTCACAAGCCACCACGGGGACAGTTCAGGGGGGTAATGATGAGCCAGAGACGGAAGCAGGTGGGGGGAGTTCAGAAGCTGTGGTGGAAACCTTAACCACAGACAGCAGATTTGGACAAGAGCAAAAGGCAGACGCCACTCTCCAAAAGTGTTTTGAACAGGTGACTGACGCCCAGCTAACACCTGAAACCCCAGTGAGATTTCTGGAGAAAAAGGGGATTTTATATAGAGAGACCCTGAGGAATACCTCAAAAGGGGGAGATGGGATCAGAAGTCAGCTAGTGGTACCTGAAAAGTATCGCCCCATGATCTTACAAAGGGGGCACTCTGATATGTTTGCTGCACACTTAGGGGTGAACAAAACACAGCAGAGAATCACACAGAATTTCTACTGGCCTGACATAGGGAAGCAGATCAGGGAGTTCTGTAAACAATGTGATGTGTGTCAAAGGCAGGGGAATAGCCGCGACAGGACCAAAGCAAAGTTGTGCCCTTTGCCTGTGATTGACACTCCGTTCAAATGCATAGGGGAGGATATTGTGGGACCTTTGCCCAAGGCCACAAAGAGGGGGAACAGGTTCATTCTCACCATTGTGGACCATGCCACGAGGTACCCTGAAGCCATACCCTTGACTAACATTGAAACTAACACAGTGGCAGATGCCTTGGTGGGGTATATGTCCAGGATGGGATTTGCCTCAGAAATAATCACAGATTTGGGAGCATCGTTCACATCAAAGCTCATGAAACGCTTATGGCAAATCTGTGGAATTAAGCACAAGGAAACTACTGCCTATCATCCTGAAAGTAATGGGTTAACTGAGAAGTTCAATGGGACTCTAATGCGCATGATTAGGGCTTACTTGGCAGAGAATCCAAACAATTGGGACCAGAAGCTGCAATCCCTTTTGTTTGCTTATCGATCAGTGCCACAAGCCAGTACCGGGTTCAGTCCGTTTGAACTTTTATTTGGGAGAAGGGTGAAAGGGCCCCTTGATTTGATCAAACAAAATTGGGAGCAGATCACCCAGGATGACCCACAAGACGTTGTGACATCTATAGACTCTTTAAGGAATGACCTAAAGAGAAACCTAGAGCTAGCAGCAGAGACCCTGCAAGCTCAAAAGGTCAGAAAGAAAGCTTGGGATGACCAGGAAGGCAGGGAGAGGCACTTTAACCCAGGGGAGGAAGGGCTTTGGCCTAGGCCTTGTAAAGAGAACAAACTGCAGCTGGGTATCCCAGAAACAAAATATTTGGGTCACATGGTAGGGGGAGGAGTGATAAAACCCCTGGAGGCCAAAATAGAAGCTGTTCGTGATTGGCCTAGACCCAACACCAAGAAAAAAGTCAAAGCATTTCTTGGGTTGGTGGGCTACTACAGAAAGTTCATCCCGAGGTTTAGCGAGATTGCGGCTCCGCTGACCGATCTGACGAGGAAGAAGGCTGATGACCGCATCCCGTGGACCAGCGACTGTGAGGAGGCGTTCCAGAGGTTGAAGCAGGCGCTCATCAACTATCCAGTGCTGCGTGCTCCAGACTTCGACCGGGAGTTCATCATCTACACCGATGCGTCTAACAGCGGGGTAGGAGCAGTTCTGTGCCAGGAGGATGAGAATGGTGACCAGCATCCAGTGTCCTACCTGAGTAGGAAACTTCAAAAAGGTGAGAGACATTTGGCAACCGTGGAGAAGGAGTGTTTGGCCATAGTCTACGCGATCCAGAAGGCCAAGCCTTACATCTGGGGAAGACATTTTGTTCTGTGCACTGACCATTCACCACTGCAATGGTTAAAGACAATGAAAACCCACAATAGCAAACTTATGAGGTGGGCTTTAAACCTACAGGACTATGACTTTGAAGTGAAGGTGGTCAGAGGGTCAGTGAACTGTGTTGCTGACGCCTTGTCAAGAAGACCTGAAGAATGAAGACGGCGAAAGAAACATGGACTATGTATATATATTGATGACAAAAGGTTAAATGTACCTGTTTTTTTGAACTTGGTTTGTATGAATAAAGGTAAATTGATGTAATGTATATGGTAAATGTTTAAATGCCTAATTGCTATGGTTAACTTAGAATGTAAGTATAAGTAAGTATGATATGGTATGTATAACTGTTGTTGTGTGTTTTATCCAGGTTGTTTTTTGGGAAAAAGCACCTTAGCTTTCCCCCTACAAAACAACTTATAAAGAGGGGAGGTGTTACATACAGCACTGATGTTACCTGTCTGTCATGGGTTTGGAGGGAAAGTTCCATCCTATGGGGAGTGGAAGGCGGGACATCAGGAGGAGGGGCTGTACTGTATATATATGTGAAGCGTGTGTGGAGAAGTTTAGACGCTGGGATGTGACGAAGCAGCAGCTGGGAAGAAGAAGCTGGTGTGGGAGTCTGTGTGTCAGACAGGGTACTACTGTGTGTCAGTACCAACCTGATAGGTTCAGGTGTCTGAATGGTTAGCCAGAACTGATAGGTTCAGGGTCTGTGCTTCAAGTTAAGTGTTCTGTGTGAACCAAACTGTATGCATGTATGAATGAGACTAAGCCACGTTACTATTTCTTATTCACCTGATCATTTTATTTTCCCTGTGTGTTGTTTTAAATAAACCTTATTCTTTTATTTGTTGAAAATCCATCCCTGGTCTGTGTGACTTCTTATAGGGAATGGTTGGTGGCAGCTTAGTTAACGTGTGGCAGATCCCAGTAGGTCTGGGTTTGTCACAGTAATCACTGGACAAAAATAATTCCTTGGCTATTTCATTAGAGAACATGCCTTAATTAATGGCTCAACAACAGATGCTTTTAAAGTAAGCCAGAAATTGAGGGCGGCCTGCTTTCTTTGTATTCTCCTCTTCTCTCCCTGCCTCCCAGTTCCAACATTCACTTATGCTGTCCATTAAGGAAAGGTAAATGCAGTAGCATACCGCTATAAAGAACAAACACAGAGCAACAAAATGAGCCATAAATGCCTGTTAAATTTCATGCTAATGTCCATGATCACAAGCTAGGACATTTTCCCTTTACCTCATGTTCTCAAACGGTGAGCCTCAATATATCCAGGAAGTCGCTGTTGTGTCAGCTGGCCATGGACCATGAGGTGAGATAAAGGCCCCTGTATTCCTTATCAATTTAATCTGTTTGTTTAAATGTATAGTATATACCACCCTGAGAACTGCAGTGGTTGTAGGTAACACACAGCTATTTTAAAAAAAAAAAACGTGTGACGAATAAGGACAAAATAAAATGTCCAAGCGCTAAAATACATTTACATCCATTAACGCTTTGCCAACTCATTCCGGACCTCCCCAAGCAGATAAGCATTTCAGTGCTTCTGAAAGCCTATCGTGCTTTGAAATGAGCCAGTATTCTGGGAAGTTCCATAAACAGGCAATTTCTCCGAGTGTGGATTAATTGTTTGAGTGTGGGATTGTTACAAAGGGGTTCTCTTGGTTACTCTGGGACTGTGAAGTGACCTGGGGGAGGCGGTGGACTCTTAACATCATGCATCTAGACTGCTTTAGAGGTGGAAAGGGTCCAAAACTGTGCTTTGAATTGTACAGGAAATGCCCAAGAAGTACATACAGGAGCGCGGCTGTAATTTGCTGCCAGCCCTGCTGGAGCAAATTAACAGGGATGCTCTCATCCTGCAGACCACCTGAAATTTTAAGTAGACTTTGAGGGCAGTTCGGCTTTACAATGGCAGCAAACCCTGAAATAATTAGAAGCATGGACTACTAACTGTTGCCACTGCCTCTACCTGACAGGATGGTAATTGTGATCCCTTTGCTAGATCCGGCCAATTGGTGCTCATTGTATCAAATGGCAGACGCAGGACCTCTAATTCAATCACAGCAGGAACAGGGAGCAAAGAATTAAAACCCTCCACCTGCCAACACCAGGTAGCTGATTCGTCTGGGGGAGTCCAAGCTAAAAGGTTGTGGGAGGGGGAGCTTAGAGAAAAGTGCTTTTGGCCACCACACAAACCAATAATTCCAGGTGCTGATGAGGCTGGGAAAAGCCCGAGGTTAAGGGCTACATCTAAAGCCACTGGGTTTGGAAAATTACTCCTTTTTCCATTTGTAATTCCTAGAACTGCTCAGCCAACATGGCTAGCGATGAGGCTGGCTCAAAAACACATTGAGTTGCTATAGTCCAAAAGAAGTAAGTTTTCAAAGCTCTGCTGTTGGCTGCACCAACCACACCCCGAGATGTTCCCTACCAAAGTGTTCTTATTTCATGTCTGCTCTTCCCTTGCAGTTGGATCTGCAAGGGAAGAGCAGTCTCCAACAGAGGAGCAGCAAGGAAGTAAAGAGCATGCTGCTTTTGCATGGTGCTAAGTTGCCAGCAATGACTTCATTCAACTCTATTTACTCTGCTTTTTCTACAGCTGACTGGCTTGTTTGTCCATCCACATACTCATTTTTAACCTGCAAATGATATCAGCCTTAGGTCCAGTTTGTGCAGCCTCTGGATAAAGCAGGCTGCCTATGACTGAGTATCTTCAGCCTTTCAGGTGTCTGGAATACAAATTCCAGATCCCCAAAGAAGTAGATCTGTCCAAACCTGGTACCACTGAATGTAATAGTTAGTCTTTAAGTTATCTCATGGTTCTTTTCAATTTTATTTTTGTCTTTGGTTTTGATTTCGATTTTGTCTGGAGATCCCAGAACCCATTATGGTTGGCCATGCTGAGGGGTATTGAAGGAGTCGGCTTAAAGGTTTCCCATTCCTGTAAATGGCTAGAGGTTCATTAATTCCCCCCGCACCAGGTGAAAAGTTTTCAAATTTCTTACCCCTTCAAGACTATGTTGTTTTAAGAAGGTTGTACAATAATATGATTCACAGCAATGAAGGAATTAGAAACACTCATGATCAAGTGTAAGGCTGTGTCACTGGAGACCAAGACCAAGATCATCCACATTCTTGTATCTCCAGTCATCATGTATGGGTGTGAAAGCTGGACAGTAAAGAAAGCTGACAGGGGGAAAATGATTTGTTTGAAATGTGGTGCTGGAGGAGAGCTTTGTGGATACCTTCGGTTGCCAGAAAGCTGACCAATTGGTTCTTAGATCAGAACAAGCCTGGACTATATCTGGAGGCAAAAACTTATGAATTTGAGGCTGTCCTACTTGGACACATGAGAAGGCAAGACTCTCTAGAAAAGACAACAATGCTAGGAAAGGTGGAAGGAAGCAGGGAAAAAAAGGAAGCCCCAATATGAGATGGATTGATTCCCTAAAGGAAACCAGAGACTTGAATTGACAAGAGCTAGACAGGGCAGTTGAGTACAGGACATTTTGGAGATTGTTCATTCATAGGGTCACCATAAATCAGAGGCAACTTCACTCTGTGCAACAAGAACAATAATATAGTTCACAGTGCGATGGATTTGTAATAAGATTTGTAGCCAGATAAGTAATATCATCTTCATCTATTTCAAAATAAACATTATGTGGAATAGCTTCACTTGTTCAGAGGTTCCTGACAGTTACAAGTGTTGATAGAAGAGTGAGATATCACTAGGTGGCACCAGAAACCTGTATGACGAAATGAAGCAGGCCAGATTTCACCTTGGCCTGAGTTCTCATGGGTGTGAAGTTAGGTTTCCAGGAAGTACCCAGAAATTTCCAGAGAGGTAGCCCTATTAGCCTTTCCCAATATATTGAAAAAAAAATTAAAGGGAAACTAACAAAACGAAATCCATTTCTCATTTCACACAGTGCTCCCTATTCCTTCTGAACAGAAAAAGGTCACTTGTGATCTGTCACAGGGTTGGCTCCATGTTGCACAGTGGGTAAACGGTGTTTGCCTTCATCCAAAGATGTTTATTCTCCATTTTAATTCAGAGGTTTCTCTAATGGTGTCATAAAGCACTTGACCTTGATGCCCCAAATCCTCATACAAAGTAGGACTGGCAGAGTGAGAGGCTATTGAGCGATCTGCAGGGTTGGTGTCTACCTCACCACGAGAGAATCCATATCTCCATGTTCTTCCTCCTCTTGCTCTCATGGCAGGGGGGGAGAGGGCAATCCATTCTCTAGCCTGGAGAGTCATCAGATTCTCTTGTGTACTCAAAAGCAAATCCTCCTATGTTCAATTGGTGTTACTTTCCAGTGAAACCTTCTGGAGAAAGGTGGAGCAGAAATAAAATAAAGATACTGTATTCAATAAATCTGTAATTAGCCATCAGTGTCATGTTACACGTTAAGTCACGAGAGTTACCGCTTTCTGCTATACTTCTACAGCTTGTAAAGATTTAAGCCAACAGAGAGGAACCACTAGTTTTTGTACAAGGTGGGCATCTTGTATGTAATTCCGCAGCACACAGTATAAAAAGCAAAGGTTTAACCATTTCTGGCTCTCCAGATGTTTAGAGTTTCAGCTCCTAACAGCCCCACCCAACACAGGCAGTGAATGACAAAGAAATGATGGGAGTGGAGGTCCAAAATGTCCTAAGAGCCCTAGATGAAAGGCAACGTGAGCAAAATCCTAGACTAAGAACCTCGTTCATCCGACAAAAGGAGGACCAGTTCAGGTAGAGGGCAACTCTGCGTAATAACCGCAGGGCCTGTTCACGTGTTTCTGATAACAGTGACAATTCCACAAATAATTTAGCAAGGGAACAAGAAGCAAGCCGCATACATAACCCTAGTATAAACAAACCCTGAGGGACAAACGTATGTCGTATTTAAACAGGAATGCAAGGGGCAGGAGACCCAAACTTTGATCCTGTGGTGTTGAGCAACTCGTGTTCGCAATGTCCCCTTCAACCCCCCCTCTCGCCCCATCCCCCACTGCCACGTTTAGATTTGTGTTTGAAATGCAGCTTGAGTTCTTGGAGACTGCCTGAGTCCTGGAGGCACATCTTGAAGGCACCCCCAGGAGGAGGCCACACCGTTCAGGCACAAACTGCAGGGAGATGTGGTAGAAATCGCGTGGGAAGCAACACAAACCCATGTTGCTGAGACGTGGAAGAAGTGGCACACTTTTAGACAGCTTTGCAGCCTCCTTTCTTTACAGAATGCAATGTGCCTGCAAAGTCTTCACAGGAACATCTGTGCCCTCCTGCAAATATTCCTAAGTGAGTCATTACCTAATTAGTTCTGCTGTGGAGTTTACTTCTATAAGACATGAGGATAGCAACAAATTTAAAGAGCTTTAAAATGGGATTAGACAAAGCCACAGAGGATAAAGCTATCAATGGCTAGAAATCATGATGGGTAATATACCTCTCTCAGGACCATCTTCACATGACTGCAGTAAGGATAAAAGTGGTGAAGGGAAAGAAACATATATGCCATCTTGAGCTCCTTGGAGGGGAAAAAGACTATACATGTAATAAATAGAAAGCAGATTCCTTCGAGGAGTTCAGAATAGGGGCAGGGAATGAAATCTGAGAGAGGGCTGTGAACACCCGAACTTGTTTTCAGGCTTTTACATGAAACATACGGAATAAGAAGTGCCTCTGAGCATGAACCAAGTACCTTGCTTCACCATTGTGTAACCACCTTGTGAGCAGACTTCTACTGAAAAGTACACTATATCTGTGTTAATAAATCTCCAGCCTTGTCCAGAGCAGACACAGCAGTATTTAGCAATTAACTGCATGAGGGGCCCTGAGGGACCTACATGACATTCAGCCTGCGTTTTCTTTGATCTGTTGCCTGAGCCATTGAAATCATAGTCGATCAACAATGGAAATGTTTCTGACACATTCTAAATTCCACTGCCATTTGTAAATAGTCCTAGCTGCTCAGGATCAGGTTGTCCATAGAGTTCAGCCACCTTTCCCAGCTTGACTGGCCTGGCCACTTTACGTCAGCAGACCCGTTCTTTTACATTTCAGTCATAGTGAGGTTTGGCCTATCTGGAATCTGTCAGGTTCCTCTCCATAGAGAATGCAGTCGGCATGTTCTTTTAAACTGTGTAAAGGCTAAGTGTATTAGCCAAGTAGTAAAGGACCAAGAACTACAGTCTGATACGGTGGCGGTTTGTTTCTTAGAATCATAGAATAATTCAGTCAGAAGGGACCTATAAGGCCACTGAGTCCAACCCCCTGCTCAATGCAAGAATCCCAAATTGGTTGTCCAATTTTCTCTTCCTGTGTGAGAGGGAGCAAGCCAAACAAACAACTAGTGTCTAGCTTTCAGCCTTGTTCACTTGGTGCATCCTTGTGAAGATGACCCATGCTTGTGGCTAGTTGTTCTTTAGTTTTCCAGGGTAGTCCACAAAGCCATTGGCTAAGCATAGACAGAAGAAAACATTATAGATGCTGGTGACATCAGAAGCACAGAATACAATTAGAAATCTTATGTGGTACAGCCTACATGAAACGTTACCATTTCAGAGTAGACATTCTACCAAATGCTCCCCAACTTAACTGAAATGTGAACTAGGCAGGCACTGGCAAAGGACAGAATACCTTTAAGACTAGCAGATTTATTATATGGTTTGCCATCCACTTCTCCAGGCAGGCGTACTTTGTACAAGTAGCGCCTTGACTCTGGATGTCCTCATACCAGAAGGTCTGCAATGCCCAGCTGGTGAAATCAAGCGACATCAGGAGCCGTGCGCAGCTTTGGAAATACTGATTTATTTACATAATATTCTATACTGCTTTCAGCAGTTTACAGTGGTTACTTATGTTAGCAGCAAGTTCAAGAGCAATGGCTGCTGCAAAGAGTACCATGCACACAGCAAGTGGTCTGAACCAGACCTGCAATAGACAAATAGCTAGCCCAAAGTGTCTTTTCCCCCTTGATTTTTCTAGATCTACATGTAGATTGGTACTTCTAATTCCCTTCTTCTGTCTGTCTCTGAGTCCACTACATGCTTCTTCCTACTTGAAGCTAGAGAAAGGAAGATTCACATGCTTTCTCCATAATGGCTGACTAGACCTGCATACACAAGGTCTTAGGGGCTTCTGTAATGAAATTTAGGTTTCCTTCCTCCTGATCTATCTGTAACTGAATTTTCTGAAGAAAAAAAAATGTGTATTCTAATTTTTTAAAAAATATGTGAGTTTCTGGAGTAATTGCTTCTGTTCAGTATTTATAAGCACAGCATCAGACTGGAGTTTGGGGGTTTGATGTCACCAGTATGCAGAAGATGTCCAACTCTATCTCTCCTTGCCATTTCAATCCAAGGAAGGCGTTTCGGCCCTAGATCAGTGTCTGGTATCAGTAATGGACTGGATGAGGGGAAATAATCTGAAACTTAATCCAGAGGTGATCCTGGTCAGTCAAAACACAGATCAGGGAACAGGGTTGCAGCCTGTGCTGGATGGGCTTACCCTCCTACATAAAACTGAGGTGCACAGCCTGAGTTTGTCTCCAAGTCTGGAGGCCCAGGTTTCAGGAGTGGCCAGGAATGCATTTGCACAGTTAAAACTAGTGTACCAGCGGTACCCATTCCTGGAGAGGTCTGATCAGGCCACAGGGACACAGGCCTTAGTTACATCCCAGCAGGATTACTCTAATGTGCTCTATGTGGAACTGCCTATGGAAAATGTCAGGAAACTTGAGTGGGTCCAAAACGCAGCAGCTGGTCACAGGTCACAGCTGATCACGTAACCCACCTGTTACAGCAACTCCCCCGGCTGCTGATCCACTTCCAGGTAGAATTCAAAGTGATAGTTCTAACCTGAAACATAAAGCCTGAAACAGCTTGGACGCAAGCTATCTCAAGGACCACGTCTCCCTTTGTGAGCTGCTCAAGAGAGGACTTCCCCCAACCTTGCCACTTTCACAGGTGTGTTTTGATGGGGACAATGCAGACAGCGTTGTTGCTGCTTGTAGCCTCTGGAACTCCCTCCCACAGGAGGGAAGGCTGGTCCCATCTTTGCTGTCCTTCTGCAAGTAGGTGAAGACCTTTCTCTTCAGGCCGGTTTTCCCTGAGTGAGTGAGTGACTGGCTGCCTGAGTGGGGTTTTTTAATGGATGGTAATGACTTACTGTGTTTTTGATGTTGATTTTGTTTTTTGGTATTGTATTCATTTGATCCTTTTAGTATTGTATACTCACTGTTGTTAACTTAAATTATTTTCATCATTGTGAGCTGCCTTGGGTCCTTTTTAAGAAGAGAGGTGGGTAATAAATGAATGAATGAATGATTCCTGCACACTACTAGCATAAATACCAATATTCTTATGATGAAGGTACCACGAGACTTGGGCTCATCTTAAAAGATGCAGTGTCTAAGAATGTAGAACGCAGAGGAAGACAACAAGGTACAAAAATGTCAGCAAATACATTATAACACAGTAACTTCCACACCTTTATATTTCCTGAGAAAACTGAAGGGCTTTAAAATTTTACACTCCGCCGCCACTTACAT
Source organism: Pogona vitticeps (assembly GCF_051106095.1). Lineage (NCBI taxonomy): Eukaryota > Metazoa > Chordata > Lepidosauria > Squamata > Agamidae > Pogona > Pogona vitticeps. Next base: position 146,216,268 of record NC_135783.1, on the reverse strand, counting down.
GAAAGAGCCTAGGAGAAAGGCACTGCCCCCTGTATTGCAAAGAGCAGGCATAAAAGAACAGATGCTTAATAAAGACAAGGAAATATTCCTAACAGATTATCCCCATTGAAAATATTGTGCCAGATGCATATGGACAACAGAACCAACTTGAAATTACTACAGAAACCCTGACCGTAGTTCACATATGGTACAGTCAGGGACATCCTGCAGGCAGAGGAAGAATCAAATTCAATCTAGTGTACAGCAAATAAATTAAATATATACATAAGCTCTTTGTTGCCCAGAACCCACCCACCCCTCACCTCAATACAATACTAGCAGAGGACGTTGTTCCACCAGACCATCTTTGCAGTGCATATCCCCCCCCCCACACACACACACTCCCTCTGTCTCTCTGATGGATTTGCTGCCCACGTGGTTCATTCTAGCCCTGGAAGGTCTCTGCTGAAGATGCCACAGACAAATGGTTTATAAGGGACAGGGCTCATTCTTAACAGCTTTCACCAAACCATCAGCTCTCCAAATTCTCTATTTTATGCAGCAACTGGTAGCCCCATGTTTTAATGGGTAAGGGAAGGGAAAGGGGCTCTCGCATTTGCCTGCTACCTTATTTTTTCATGCAGGATTATTTTAAGCCAGGATGGTAAAAAAGAGGCTGTTCGGATGCTGCTGGACTGTCACTCCCATCAACTCTAATTTGCGCAGGGAATCGGGGAGGGATTTCCAAAAGAGACTGCTTTAAATTTATAGCATGTTTTCTAAATACAGGTTCATTGTTGTTTATTAAGATTGTTGATAGGAAGCCAAGAGGATAAATTCACCAGCAGCAGCACCAGAAGGAAGGAAGGAAGGAAGGAAGGAAGGAAGGAAGGAAGGAAGGAAGGAAGGAAGGAAGGAAGGAAGGAAGGAAGGAAGGAAGGAAGGAAGGAAGGAAGGAAGGAAGGAAGGAAGGAAGGAAGGAAGGAAGGAAGGAAGGAAGGAAGGAAGGAAGGAAGGAAGGAAGGAAGGAAGGAAGGAAGGAAGGAAGGAAGGAAGGAAGGAAGGAAGGAAGGAAGGAAGGAAGGAAGGAAGGAAGGAAGGAAGGAAGGAAGGAAGGAAGGAAGGAAGGAAGGGGAACAACACTGAATATGAACCATAATATTTTCCACGATGTTTGGCATTAACAAACCATTTTGCCTCACCTGCAGGCTAACCGTGAAATCCTATACATATTTACTAACTCAAAAGCATTGAACCAAGCTTATTCTCACATAACTGTGTATAAGGCACCTGTCTAAAATACACAATTTGCTACATGTGGGATTATTTTGTTGTTGTTGTTGTTTAGTCGTGTCCAACTCTTCGTGACCCCATGGATCAGAGCACGCCAGGCCCTCCTGTCTTCTACTGCCTCCCGGAGCTGGGTCAAATTCATGTTGGTCACTTCGATGACACTATCCAACCATCTCATCCTCTGTCGTCCCCTTCTCCTCTTACCCTCACACTTTCCTAACATCAGGGTCTTTTCCAGGGAGTCTTCTCTTCTCATGAGGTGGCCAAAGTATTGGAGCCTCAGTTTCAGGATCTGTCCTTCCAGTGAACACTCAGGGTTGATTTCCTTCAAGATGGATAGGTTTGTTCTCCTTGCAGTCCAGGGGACTCTCAAGAGCCTCCTCCAGCACCACAGTTCAAAAGCATCAATTCTTCGGCGGTCAGCTTCCTTTATGGTCCAGCTCTCACTTCCGTACATCACTACAGGAAAAACCATAGCTTTGACTATGCAGACTTTTGTTGGCAAGGTGATGTCTCTGCTTTTTAAGATGCTGTGGAGGTTTGTCATCACTTTCCTCCCAAGAAGAAGGCGTCTTTTAATTTCATGGCTTTTGTCACCATCTGCAGTTATCATGGAGCCCAAAAAAGTAAAATCTGTCACTGCCTCCATATCTTCCCCTTCTATTTGCCAGGAGGTGATGAGACCAGTGGCCATGATCTTAGTTTTTTTTATGTTGAGCTTCAGACCGTTTTTTGCACTCTCCTCTTTCACCCTCATTACAAGCTTCCTTAATTCCTCCTCACTTTCTGCCATCAGAGTGGTATCATCTGCATATCTGAGGTTGTTGATATTTCTTCCGGCAATCTTAATTCCGTCTTGGGATTCCTCCAGTCCGGCCTTTCGCATGATGTATTCTGCATATAAGTTAAATAAGCAGGGGGACAATATACAGCCTTGTCGTACTCCTTTCCCAATTTTAAACCAATCAGTGTTTCCATATCCAGTTCTAACTGTTGCTTCCTGTCCCATGTATAGGTTTCTCAGGAGATAGATAAGGTGGTCAGGCACTCTCATTTCTTTAAGGACTTGCCATAGTTTGTTGTGGTCCACACAGTCAAAGGCTTTTGCATAGTCAATGAAGCAGAAGTAGATGTTTTTCTGGAACTCTCTGGCTTTCCCCATAATCCAGCGCATGTTAGCAATTTGGTCTCGAGTTCCTCTGCCCCTTCGAAATCCAGCTTGCACTTCTGGGAGTTCTCGATCCACATACTGCTGAAGCCTACCTTGGAGGATTTTGAGCATAACCTTGCTAGCGTGTGAAATGAGTGCAATTGTACGGTAGTTGGAGCATTCTTTGGCACTGCCCTTCTTTGGGATTGGGATGTAGACTGATCTTTTCCAGTCCTCTGGCCACTGTTGAGTTTTCCAAACTTGCTGGCATATTGAATGTAGCACCTTAACAGCATCATCTTTTAAGATTTTAAATAGTTCAACTGGAATGCCATCACCTCCACTGGCCTTGTTGTTAGACAAGCTTTCTAAGGCCCACTTGACTTCGCTCTCCAGGATGTCTGGCTCAAGGTCAGCAGCCACACTATCTGGGTTGTCGGGGATATCCAAATCTTTCTGGTATAATTCCTCTGTGTATTCTTGCCACCGCTTCTTGATGTCTTCTGCTTCTGTGAGGTCTCTCCCATTTTTGTCCTTTATCACGTTCATCTTTGCACAAAATTTTCCTTTAATATCTCCAATTTTCCTGAACAGATCTCTGGTTTTTCCTTTTCTATTATTTTCCTCTATTTCTTTGCACTGTTCATTTAAGAAGGCCCTCTTGTCTCTCCTTGCTATTCTTTGGAAGTCTGCATTCAATTTTCTGTAACTTTCCCTATCTCCCTTGCACTTTGTTTCCCTTCTCTTCTCTGCTATTTGTAAGGCCTTGTTGAAGAGCCACTTTGCTTTCTTGCATTTCCTTTTCTTTGGGATGGTTTTTGCTGCTGCCTCCTGTACAATGTTACGAGCCTCTATCCAAAGTTCTTCAGGCACTCTGTCCACCAAATCGAGTTCCTTAAATCTGTTCTTCACTTCCACTGTGTATTCATAAGGGATTTGGTTTAGATTATACCTGGCTAGCCCAGTGGTTTTTCCTACTCTATTCAGTTTGAGTTTGAATTTTGCTATGACAAGCTGATGATCAGAGCCACAATCAGCTCCAGGTCTTGTTTTTTGCTGACTATATAGAGCTTCTCCATCTTTGGCTGCAGAGAATATAATCAATCTGATTACGGTATTGCCCATCTGGTGATTTCCATGTGTAGAGTCGCCTCTTGTGTTGTTGGAAAAGAGTGTTTGTGATGACCAGCTTGTTCATTTCACAAAACTCTATTAGCCTTTGCCCTGCTTCGTTTTGAACTCCAAGGCCAAACTTTCCTGTTGTTCCTTTTATCTCTTGACTCCCTACTTCAGCATTCCAATCCCCTAGAATGAGAAGAACATCTTTCTTTGGTGTCAGTTCTAGAAGGTGTTGTAAGTCTTCATAGAATTGGTCAATTTCAGTCTCCTCAGCACTGGTGGTTGGTGCATAAACCTGGATTATTGTGATGTTGAAAGGTCTGCCTTGGATTCGTATTGACATCATTCTATCATTTTTAAGATTATATCCCATTACAGCTTTTCCCACTCTTTTGTTGACTATGAGGGCTACTCCATTTCTTCTACGGGCTTCTTGCCCACAATAGTAGATATGGTAGTCATCTGAATTGAATTCGCCCATTCCTGTCCATTTTAGTTCACTGACACCCAGGATGTCAATATTTATTCTTGCCATCTCCTGTTTGACCACATCGAGCTTCCTAAGGTTCATAGATCTTACATTCCAGGTTCCTATGCAGTATTTTTCTTTGCAGCATCTGACTTTCCTTTCACTTCCAGGCATGTCCACAGCTGAGCGTCCTTTCGGCTTTGGCCCAACCACTTCATTAGCTCTGGAGCTACTTGTACTTGTCCTCCGCTCTTCCTCAGTAGCATGTTGGATGCCTTCCGACCTGAGGGTCTCATCTTCCAGCGTCATATCTTTTAGCCTTTTGTTTCTGTCCATGGAGTTTTCTTGGCAAAGATACTGGAGTGGCTTGCCAGTTCCTGCTCCAGGTGGATTGCGTTTAGTCGAACTCTCCACTATGACCTGTCCGTCTTGGGTGTCCCTGCACGGCATAGCCCATAGTTTCTCTAAATTACTCAAGCCCCTTCGCCACGACAAGGCAGCAATCCATGAAGCGGTGTGGGATTATAGTTGAAGTAAAAGAGAGCCATGTGGTCCTTACACATTACGTGTACAGGAGCAAGCAATACCTTTATAGACCACTAACAAAATCCATATAATCTGCTAGCTTTCATGAATCAGGGCCTACTTAATCAGGTCTGCATTGTTGAGCTGAAAATTTATAGTCTCCAAAGTTCATGGCGGATGAATTTGCCCAGCGTATTTCTTAAATGCAAGTAAGGAAGGATGCAGACTAGGTTGGCAGTGTGATACTAAAAATTCAATTAATTTAGTCATAAAGAAATATCCGGTGAATTATTAACATCCAGTGATGCTATTCTATTGAATGTTCTTATGAAGCGGAAGAGCTAGTCAAGCAGATTCCATCAAGAGTCTTAGGTTTATTAAAGTCTATTTTCATAACACAGTATCCAACCCTTGATCAATAACCATTAAGCTGTTTTACTTTCTTATGCTTTTGGAAAGCTTAAAATGTTGCAGAAGGGGGGGAGGGGTGCACTTCAGTTCTGTTATTGACTGGGCTTTGGACAGACACACACATAATAATCCACAGTTCCAAAGAGGATTTCTGCAAAGATGAGCAAACAGAGATTGTGAATAAACAAATCAAGACTTTGGGGAGGAAATTGTAAAAACAGAGGGGATGCAAAGATCTATCTAGTCCTCTCTTGTTTTAAAGAAACAATTCAGGAACCGACAGAATACAAAAGGTTCTTTTCTATCTCGAACAGAATCATTACGAAAAAACAAGATAAAGTGGACAAGCTTTTAGCTCACCAACTCTGCTGGAAATGGCATGCTAATATAATTTCCCATCAGAAGCAGGGAGGGTAAATGGCTGACAAAACTAACAGAAATAGCAAATACGTTTGTTCCGAATGCTACTTCACCTCTCTCAATCCTAGCAGCCCTAGCCCAGTGCCGTTCCGGACTTCTTGCCACTTTTAAAGTGACAAAAACTCACATAGTGGAACATGTTGACTTTTCTGCGTCAGCTGATCAAGAAGGTTATTATAAAAACAACAAGACTTCAGACAAACATGGTGTCCCTGCTGAGTTTTATAAGAAAGTCAGAGATCTTGGCTTAGCCCTTCGTTAAAGTATTTGGGAAAAGGAATAATGTTTGGTATCTTGGAGAGAACAACAGATTACAATGTGTTTCCAGCACCAGGACAGGATTGCTCTCTGGTTGAATCATAATGCCCAATTTGCGTCTTGAATTAGGACAGCAACATCTTCTCCTCTCAGCTGGTCTCCGGCCTCAGCACCACCACCGGCCTTTCTGTCGTAACAAACCAGATGGATGACCAAACATCCTACGACTGAAAGGACACAAACTTCACAGATTTAATACATTATTATTATTTTTTTTAAAAGAAAACTTTAAGTATTCATTCTGCAAAAAACAAAAAGTACCATCTAAAACTTCAAGTCTACATTAATTCTTTGAATACAGAAAATGTTTTGAGTTGTCTGGAGGGAGCAGTTTTATTGTGTTTATTCAAACAAATAAAATTGGGCTCTCCAGTTTCCTCATAGACAAGACAGGCTTTATGTAGAAAGAACCATGAATATAAACAAAGAATAGTCAGAAGCAGGGGTTTTCTAATTAAGTGAATTTACATTTTTAAAAATGTTCTGGAAAGGGTCATTTCAATGGGAGTGACCCCTCCTCTTTACAGAGAAATCCTTCCAGCTTGGCCCCAAAAGTAGAAGCCCTGTTGCTGGATCAAAAAGGTACAGCTGGGTCACAGCTTGGGGTTGGTCTGGAATCCATTTCCCTGTGCATCTTGCAATCAGTGGGAAATAGATCACACCAGACTGTTCCACAAGAAGTCCAATTTGTAAGCTATTTCTCCATGTGATCACACCCTTGTTATGCTAGAGTCACAACTAGAGCAGACTCTAGTTGAATCCATGCAACATACAGTACAGAGGAGTTGACCCACCAAATCCCCACTGATTCCATGGGACAATACTATTGCAATTTAGAATGCGAAGCAACAGGGTTTCAGTCCATGTCCGATCTAGAAATCTCGCAACTGGGCCAGAAATTCAGGTACCATCACATTTCCTCTTTTGTGCAAGAAGGCCACAAACCTTCATCCATAGAGACTTGCTCCTGAGAAGCCGTAAATACGTTGTTGTCCTCCTGGCCACCACTGTGTCAAGATTGAATGCACAAACAGAATTGTGCATTCAATGAAATATGAAATGTATTTAGATAAAGAGTTTAACAGACTCTCTCTTGCTGTATCTTTTAGGCCTCAAGCAGTGGCTGATGCTTCTACCCAGTTCCTGTTTCCTTCCAGTTAGCACAACCCATTCAGAGTGTGTCTTCTTGTGTCTGTTTTCACATTGTTACAACCACAACCTTCCTCCCTTCCTGATAGCAATAGAAAAGTTTAGAGAATCATATTTAGATTCAGAAATAATATAAAGTCCCTCTAAGTCAATCTCTGCACACACCCCACCCCAACATTTTACAAACTTGTTCAATGAGTTGCAAATACTGTACATGGAAGCTTTTCAAGGGCCAGGAAGATCCTATTAAGAAAAAAAGCATTATTACGACAGTAAAGATTTTTAGATGATTATTAAAATGCATTCTAACTGATTGACATACATTGGGATTCTTTTAGCTTGCAATTATTAACACGCCCTGAATGATATTCCTGAACCTGTTATTTATTTTCTTCAACATTTGTACACAAAACAATAGAATATCTTCAGCATCTTCACTTAGATAACAGCTGAAGAGGAAGGAGGAGGTTAAAGCAGCCAGGTGTGGGAAATAACTCTCACTTGTCTGATTCTTTATCTAAATAGTATAGATCCGGCACCTTTAACAATCCTGCCACTCTCTCCCAGATCTCAGTATAGTATTATGAGTGTGATGCTCCTTGGACAGAAACATTCACATAACAGAAGAAGATTCTGTTCCTTCCCCATCTTCTAACAACCAGCTCCTGAACCCTGCCGTATGCCATAGACCAGTGGTTTCCAACCTTGGGTAATCCACATGTTCTTGGACTGTGATTCCCAGAAGCCTTTACCACCAGCTGTGCTGGCTGTGGTTTCTGGGAATCGCAGTCCAAGAACACCTGGGCCACCCAAGGTTGTGAACCATTGCAATAGACCAAAGCAACTTTCTAGTCCAAAAATAATAATGAAACACGTCACTGTCTCACTTTTTTTTCTGTTCTAATTTTTGTAGTTCATTTTATATCTCTGTATCAGTGGGGTAATGATAGGTAGTAACCAAAGCTGATACCCTGCTGCCTAAATGCAGAATGGAAAGACAATGGATGCAATATGTTGCACAGTCCATCAGGCTTCTACTTGTGCAAGCAGTTGTGATCTTGCAGCCAATGTGAGAACTGCTGTGCTGCACAGTCTTGTTCCTGGGTTGCCAGCAGGAAAAAGATTGCCATGTTTTATATAGCAGCTATAAGATTGCATTTCTTATTTCTCAGCATTGCTGATACATGGTGGCAGACCAAAATGTAAAGCATCATCATCATCATCATCATCATCATCATCATCATCATCATCATCATCATCATCATCATCATCATCATCATCATCAAATGCCAGACACGGTCAATCCAAATTGTAAAAACATTGACTGGTATTATATAACAGATACAAGTTTTAACCAGAGATGTTAAACAGCAGTGGTGACAAAGAATCCCCTTGAAATAGTCCTCTTTTGATGCTAACTTCTCCAATTTCTTCACCATGGGCCATTAAGACACTTTTCTATTTTTCCATGTTTTTCCTGAGGAACTTCTGAATATTTGTATAAGTCCCCCCCAATATTTTATGGAAGTGTTAATCCAGTTGTGTGGCAATGAGTCAAATGCCTTTTTATTGTCTATCCAGGCCATGTTAAGATTTGTTTTTCATCTTTTTGTATTCTTTAGTATCATTTTATCAATAAGCTGCTGATCTTTTGTGCTTCTTGACTTCTTAAAGCTCCCTTTCTGTTCAGTTAGGTATAGGAAGTTTTCAATTAAATAATTATACATTGATCTTGCAGGTACTCCTGTGAGGAGCTTGAACATTGTTGGAAAGCATGTAATTGGTTGATAATTACTGGGCTCGTTGCTTTTTGATTATCTTTTATTATCAGAAATGTGTGGACTGCTATCCAAACTTCAGTTGTAGAATTTTGAAGTTAAGTGATTAAATTGCAATGGTATACACTGAAGACTTGTTAAATGCTTTAACCAAAATCCGTACAGCTCATCTGGACAGGTGCACTCCAGTTTTTCACAGTCTTTACTTGCCTCTTAATCATTTAAGTTGTTATTACAATATCATCCACATGGTGATTATTTTGAAATTGCATGCTTTCTCAGTATTGTTTCAAATATCCATCATATCTTTCGATTTTCTTTGCTATTGCTGTTACCTGTTTTAATTCTCCCATAATTTTAATAGTTGTCTTCCTTTCTAGGTCATTTATTTTGCATAGTCTGGCTTTTACTTTTTCATTTTTAAGTTCTCAATCTTTCAAGTGTTTTAAGTTGCTAATTTCCGCATATAATTTGTTGTTTTTTCCAGCCGAATTTTTCATTTTGTATTGCCAGGAATTTTCTGGGTTTTTTGCACTTGTTACCTAGTTCCACAGTTATTATGGCAATTGTGCTATACATGAGCTGGTTTCCCTTAGTATGTTGGTTGGGATTGTTATGATGACTACATCTGTATCTGTCGGTAGACCTTTTACTGGTTTATTTTGTAATTTGTGCAAAATGGAGAGCCTTTATCTTTCTGTGATTTGGCTAATATGGGTTACTATTTTTTCCCCTCAATGATGTCTGCCGTTCTGTCAACTCATAATTTCTGGGTTGTTCCATAAATTGTTCCTCTATTGATACATTTTCTTTTGCTATTGCATCTACTGCTACCCTCCATTTGTCTTCCATACTACGGTCATTGTTCTGTGCTGATTTTTCTTTTGCCATCTTTTCTAGTTCTTGCAATTCCAGTTCTGAAAACACTTTACTCTGGATGATAAACCTTCTCTGATCCATTAATCGTTGTGCAGTTATGTCACTATTTGGGTGTTTCCTTATCCAAGTTTCCATCATTCTTTATTGAAAACCACAAGCTGTTGGGTTTGCCTCGTAATAACATTTCATAATTTCTCGATTTTTGGCAGGAGTACAAGTTTTGCATTTACATTGTTCCAGTAGCTTTGCAGCAGCCTGTCCTGGTTCCTGAACAGTTTATCACCAGGTGTCGAAGGGCTATAGAATCTAATGTAGTCTTTATTGACCCGGGCAAGGACCAATCCAGTAAGGATTTCTATTTATTTACTTTCACAATAATTGATGGCTGGTGGACACAGATGTCTGGCTTCTCAGCTGAGACCTGTCTGGCTTGGGAGACCCTTCAGGTAGCAATACTACCGCCAGCATAGCTCTCAACATCACTAAGCCCCTCTGCCTCAGCAAGGCCTGTGCCCTTGGAGGGGTTGTTGTTGTTGTTAAACAGAGCACCAGTCTGTCCAAGTACAGGATTGACCTGGGAAATCAGGACTCAAACTCTCATTTACACATGTTGATTTTTGATAGGCCAGCCAATCACCATCATTCACCATAACCTACATCAGGCATATTTCAAGGATAGTGTGGATGTGTCCATATTTGAAGGTGAGCCTGTTTGCCTCCCAGGGCATTATGGGAAGAAGAACCCTAGGATGGAGTTGTTATTGATGTTTAAGATGGTAGGCAGTAATTGGTGGCTCTAGTTTTCCACTGTGTTTTTATCCTAACCAGACATGGAGAAAGTTTCATTTTAGACTACAATTTCCAGAGTTACACAGGCTGTGTTAACTGGGATATTCTAGGAGCTGCAGTCCAGGAAATTTATTTTTATATCCTAATCATGACATAGCATTTCATTCATGAAATAGTACTGTTAAGAGACAGGACCCAGATGCTGTGTCTGCTTCAGTAGATCCCAGTATAAGTTACTCTTTGTTACAACGAAGAAAAGAAAACCATGGGCACTGACCTAAAGCCCTTTGGAGAAACAGCCGTGTGAAAGTGTAACAGCCAACCAACCAAGCCATGTCTGTAGACTTCTGGAAAGGCACTCTTGTGTGTGTTGGGCCTCCTCCAGGCATTGCTGTCTTTTCCTGCTAACATTCTTGTAGTACTACTTGTTTCTCTTACCAGCATCAACCTCTTACACATGTTTGCTTCTTTGACTTGCTCTTATACCTTATACCATTGATCTAAACCAACAGTATGAGGCTCAAGATACTATTGTGCTAAACATATTAATAGAGAAATTGGATAGTACGTATGTTTTTAGTTGAAATAAGTAAATCTATGTTATTAAATACAACAAATTATTAAAGGTTTGCTACTCAACAATTGTTGCATGACCAATTCTGTTTTGAGCTGAATTTTACCTGTATTAAGCTCCTTTTGCGAAAGAAAAATGCATACCTCTTCTGATTTAACATAGTGTAAAGGTGATGTGTATGAAAACAGTGCTAGTTTTGAGGAAAATAACGTGATGAAAACACTGTAGGGTGTTTTTACACATTATTCTCAGAGCTACATGGGACTTCGAGGGAATAATAAACACATTTTTCCTCTTGTTAAGATACTGTATTGCCCCAAACACAATAACCTCAGGTTGTTGAGTCTACATCACAGTGTAAATATAACCCTATTAGCAAACAATACATTGAATAACTGTCTTTGACTGACCTTCAGAAAGTGACACAATGGCTCAGATTACTTATTATCATTGTGTGACTCTACCTCACCACCACCACTACTCAAACCAGGAGGCATTGACTTGTCTAAGGAAAAAGGGTATATTTAATTGTAAAGACTATCTAGTAGCAGTTCATCTCTTAGGGGAATGGGTCACTGCCCCACCTTGGCCTCGGGCCATCTCCATCCAGCCCATTTCTCTCTGCCTCCTTACAAGAGAAGGTAAAACAGAATAACCCCACAATGCCTATTGATAGATGGTGCAAGAGCTGATAGTGGTGCAAGAGGTGTGTGTGTAGTCACTTCTGCACCTTGTTCTACCAGTTACTTCTGTGCCTTCCACCTCAGCAGCCGCATTGGGGATCTGCCACTGAATCTAGATAGTCAAGGTAACAAAGCTTGGGGTACCTCTTAGAAAGGATTTACCCCGTCAGAAGAGACTCTTTCATTTCTGCTCCATAGCTAGCTATACACAATGCCCAGTGTTTTCATTGTTAGATTCTACAGTGGTGCCTCACTAGACAGTTACCCCGCATGACAGTTTTTTCGCTAGACATTGACTTTTTGCGATCGCTATAGCAATTCACAAAACAGTGATTCGTATGGGGGAATTTTGCTGGACAAAGTTTGGTCCCAGCTTCGCAAACCGATTTTTGCTAGATGACGATTTTGACAGCTCCCTCCGCGCTCGCAAACAGGTGTTTTCGGGACCTAAGCTTTGCAAGACGGTGATTTAAACAGCTGATCGCTGGCTCGCAAAGCGGCTTTCCTATGACCAATCCTCGCTAGAAATTGGAACGCATTAAACAGGTTTCAATGCATTCCAATGGGGAAATGCTTTTTGCTAGACAATGATTTCGCTAAACAGCGATTTCAGGGGAACAGATTTTTATCATCGTCTAGTGAGGCACCACTGTACCAAGAACTTTTATCTCTGAGATTATCTATGTTTCAAAAGCATTTTTCTGGGCCATCTCTTGCACCACCTATCAAAAGGCGTTGTGGGGTATTCTGTTTTACCTTCTTGAATGAATGGGTTTGGAGGAGATACCAGGAGCAGAAAAGACAGAAGAAATTGTGAGGAAATATGTTAGGGGTTACAACAAGTCATACAGCCTATCATTCATCTTAAGTTGTTTTCCCCAAGTAACTTCTGAGCTCTTGAAAGGATTGGTGCCATTATATAGTCCTGGGGTAGATTTCATTGTCACAGCCGGTGGCAATGTACTCTTAGAGAGGGTTTCCATCGTTCTCCAAAAATCTCTGCAAAAACTGACCAACATTGTGGTGGATTTGGGTTTCTGGAGAAATTATTTGAGGCGGTGAGGAAAACACAACTGGATTTCAGTTCTAAAAAACAACAACAACTAGACCAACCAGTTTTTAAGATCCTGGACAGGACTCATAACATTTGAAAAGCAACATATTCCTCAAATTTTAGAGCAATAAAACATTTCATACATTACTTAATCCTTCTGTTTGTTACCTGGCTTCTACCTCCTGCTTGCTAGATAAAACACAGGAAGTTAGAAGAGGGAGGGACCAAGTTCAGCTCAGAGATTGTTGTGAGTGCTCTTCTTGAGAGACAATCGACACTTCCCAATGGAGGCCTTTCAGTGGTTTTCATCAAAACATTCAACGGTGCAACAATTTCTCCTTCCCTTCTTAGACTGTGGTACGAAAAAGGAGGGGGGAACTAGTGTGGCATAATGGGTGGAGTGCCGGGTTTGGACTCAGGAGGCCTGGGTTCAAATGTCTTGCTTGCCCATGGACATTCTCTGGAGATTGGCAATAGTAAGCCATTTCCTAAGCATTTCACACACTTCATAAACCCTATTAGGGTTGTCTTAAGTTGGAAGTCAGTTGATGCCATAGAACAACAAACAAAAAGGCTAGAACTAGAAGTGGGAGAATAGAACAGTCATGGCTTGAAGACAACACTGTCTGGATCTCCTGTAAAATTCTGTGCTTGAAATGTCACGCCCCTGATGCCACATTTGGAAGCAGTGAGTGAGAACGAGGTTGTCACCTTAGGGGAAAAAGAAGATAGGGAACTACTACACTTTAGCCATGTGAGGTGTTTCGGTATGTTCTGGAACACATGTGTCAAACTCAAGGCCCACCAGGCTGTTTCATGTGGCCCTCACAGTGTTGCCTGCTACTTACTGTGCAGTATACAATACGCAGGTGCTTACTCGGTCACCCATAATGCTCCGCAAGGATGCTGGGAATCTGCCCAGCGGGACTTCTAATCCCAGCATTCCAAGCAGTGAAGAGTCGAAAGTACAGCCACTTGGGCAGCATACAGCACCTAGGGAAATGTAGTCCTTGCTATTGCCCACTCCCATTCTTACATTTATATACTCTTACAGATACAATCGGCCCTTTGAGAGCAACCATAATGCCCATGCAGCCCAAGATGAAACTGAGTTTGACATCTCTGTTCTGGAAAATGCACAATGTACTCAATTTTGCAGTGACTTGCATTTTTTGTGTCACTTTTAAATCAGCCAGATGTGGTATAATGAATCATTTCAGTATTTTTTTGGGACATTTGATTTTCTGTTACACTATGTTTTGGCGTTCTGGTGGATATGGTCTTGGAATGGGCTGTGCTTGACATGTGTCCCTAGTGGGTGCTGCCATCTATGCTTCCTGAAAAGTCCTCACTTCTACTTTCAGTCTGCTTGTCTGTTTTCCACACAGTTTTCTTTTACTGCCATAACTCTCCTCTCATTTTACCACAGCTAAATCCTGTATTTTCTGCTTAAATGAGTACACTCTTATATCTCCTGTACAAATCTACATTGCAGTTTTAATTTTTTTTAAGTTCCTCTAATTATAAAGCAGTATTGCAGGGGTTCGCAGAAGACAATAACTTCAAATTCCCCAGAGCAGACCACTCCTTTTTCTCATCAGCTGGCACTTACAGTCTCAATAACTGACTCTGAGACAGTTGTAAGGAGGAAAAATAAAAGGTTTCATTACTTACAGATCTGCAGATCAAACAGCAAACTGACAAAGGTGACTGCTTTCAACAACATACTTCAACAGACTGACTGACTCCAACAGACAAAAGAGCAGGGCAAAGCATTGGGCAGAGGGGTGGAGCTATCTCTGATGGGCGGGAGTACAATAGAATTGGTTATTGCTGGATAGATTGACAGTCACTACAGTCCAGAAAAGTCCCTTCCAACTACAGCTTCTCCAGGCTGCATGTTAAGTTGTAAAAAACTTCAAAGCCTACTCTTATTCTCTCTCCTTGAAATTGATGGTGTACACATGTTGGTAAAACAACATGATAACCACAACTGTTCCTGGGATGTGGCTTGAGATCCCTATGCCAGGCTCTGGCCTTCTGTTATGTTTGACTCATTCTTTGCCTTTCCTGATGCTATGATGGCATTTACAATATCGGGGAAAGGGAAGGTGGTATTATCATGTCCAGAGTTGGCTGAAAGAAAGTGTATTATTTGACATGTGCCCCACACAGGGGTAAGGAAACTCTAGTGCTTATGGATGTGGCTTGCCTGCTATGTCCCTGAACATGCACGCCACAATGCAGGGCAAGTCATAAGATCAAAAGGGGGGGGGGAGAGGAAAGATTAAGACTTCTGCGGAAGAAGTTTTTAATACATTGAGGAAAGACATTTGTATATGCCGGAGAGCAGTGTAATAAAAACCAGCACCTGTTTCCCCTCTGTAATAACCGGCAACCAAGTAATCTATGCTTCACCAAAGTAACTTAGGTCTTACAACAAGCTCTGCCAGAAAAAGCCCCTGGGTGAATATTTGAGTTAAGAAAAAGTTTCAAAATGGAAAATGTTAGAAAATGTATGAATCTCTGCTAAGAACTGTCCAGAGCAGTTTTCACCAACCTAGTGTCCTCTATATGTTTTGACTGCACACAGCATCAAACCCAGCCTATGTGGTTCCCTCTTCTGGGGATGATGGGTCTTACAATCCAGTGCATGGAGAGGACACCAGACAGGAAAGACTGCCTTTTCACGGGTAGTGTTAGGAGCGGTATCTACATAAACGATACCAAAATCCTCGGCAAAGAAGACAATTCCCCCAACTACTTTTGCACAAATTTGTTGGGTTTTCCATATGTATAACCTCTACACCAATGTGACTCCCCTCACCAAGAGCCTTGTATTATTTTATTCTGATGGCGTATCAATTTATTCCTGAGAGGTATGACATGTGTGCATGACTCTATTGATTCTTGTCTGAAACCAAGTCACTGGGGAAAGTGGCCATCATTACTGTTGCACAGTTGCCCTGCTACAATTTTTAAAACATTTTGGTGTAGCCGGTATATTAATATGTAGGTAAACTTACGTGAACAGCTTTAAAGGCATTGGGTAGGTGTTGCATCACTCCATCCACTGTCTGGCAAGCGACACAGCCCCAGAATGGGGCGCCAGGTCCATTGAATGCAATGCAGTTCTTCCAGAGGCGCTGGCGCAACAGAGGAAATTTTTACAAAAGAGGAACCGCTGCCAAACATTGCGACATATCAGTTAGTAATTAAAAAAAAAAAAGAAGAAGAAATTCAAGGGGCTGCACTGCCCCAGCAACAGGAGAAAAAATAAATCAGTACCACGGCGCAGACAGCCGTAACAATTCACTTTGCTACTACAGTAGTTGGGTGGGATAAAAATGTAAATAAGTAAGTGGAGAAAATGGATTAGTAATGTTAAAATACATTTGGAGGGTTGCCAAGGTATATATACCACATGCCCATGATTAAGTACAACAAAGGTATGAAACGTAATGTTAGAACAGGGGAACATTTGCCTGGTGTGCCCGTGGCCTCAATCAGATCCTCTGACTGCAGTTCAGAGTTTAGCTAATGTCATCATGAGCGACGGAAAGAATTTTCCTCAGACACCGGTGAACCCATGGATTTTTCCTACAGTTGTCAACAAAGAACATGTGGCTGATTTGCTCCGGGCTCTTCCTGGGTGGGGCAATTTATCATGCAGTACAGCAAAAAGTGGATGATAAGGGTTACCAGCCTTCAGGGTTGGTAACGTTTGTTTGTTGTTATTTTTTGCCCCTTTCTAAATGCACAATAGCTTCTAAATTTCCACAATGAACCCAACCAAAATTTTGTGTCAAAAAGAACCTGCTCTAACTGCAGCCAGCTGTCCTGGGCCAGGTGAGCATCTGGGGGAATGTATTACTGATGACCTACCAATTAGCAAGGGAATTTGAGGCTGCTGGATAGTGGATTGTTTACTTATGAGAAATTTGCATAGAACTGAACTCCACTTTGCTTGCTTGCCTGATTACATATTAGTTCAAATTGGTAAGAATGACAGCTGGCTTCATTTACTTTGTTTTTACTCTGCTTTAGCCCCATCGACTCCTAGAATTTGGACCAGAACCCCATCCCAAATTAGACTTTGAGCTGAAAAAGTGTTCCTCAGCTTTGCCACAGCCTGTTCTCCTGGATGGCCATCTTAGTACAGAAACTGCTTATAAAGAATGTGGGCTGGGATAATACCTGATCATGTTATCCACGTTAATGTGCTACGAAGTCCCAGGATAGTATCATCTTAATGCCAGACTTCCTCTACCTGTTTTGGGAGGAGGCTCTTTTAATAATATAAGAAGAACATGGCAGGTGGAGGGAAAAATGCTTGATCCTTTCCTTGGCCCCTGATTTTTCTAAATTCTGAGGTGATTCTGGATTCTTGGAGGGTTTAGAACCCTCCAAGACAGGAGGCTTAGTGTGGTGGGGGTGCGGGTGGTGGGAGGAACTTTGTTGTGGGGGCCATTTGGAATGGGAAAGTGGCTAGTAGGGGGATGAATAATCATCCTCCCTTCCCTCATCATTGATATCTTCAGACTTGGCAGCTCCTGATGATGCTTTGCTTTAAAACAGGCCCGCAGAACATGTGGCCTGTCAGGTACAGGTGGAATTCTAATTCCTATCACTTCTCACCCACCTGGCCAATGGTGAAGCATGGTGGGAGTGGTAGTTGATCCACACCTAACAAGCTGAATATCCCCCCTCCCCTGATTTAAAAGGGGGAAAATACTGGTATGGCTTCCTTCTATTATGTGTATATAACTTGGTGATCTGTCTCTCGGAGCTGAGTAATGCAGTGGACATTGGATCCTTCCTTAAAAACACCCACAAGCCAACCCCCAGCTTAGCCCCTACTCAGAGACAGAAGTGGCCTTGAGGGAGCCTTCTCAGTCAGAGTCAGTGTTTTGTCATGTCCTGAACTGAGAGGGGCTAGCCGAGGCATGCCTGAGTAATCCTGGCTCTCTTGGGACAGAATGAATGTGTTCGTTTCAATCCGCGACACAGCTGAAAAGCAATTATTCAGGACCTCAGGTGGTACAAAGTTTTTGTTTATTTGTTCCCTCTGGAGATTGTATTTTCCCCCCATGTGTTACCAGGGGCAGTCCCTGCCAGTGACCTCCAGATTGTCATGATAGTAGAAAGCAGGCGAATTCAGTTTATCAAGCTTGGGCTTTGTTAATATCTGGCAAGTGCTGCCAATAACACCTGTAGTTAAATAGAAGAGTTCTAGTTTTTGAAATATTTTAAAAGAAGAAAACAAAAGAGGGAGAAACTCTAGGGAAAGCACACTTTTAAAAATTTTTCCAGAAACTGAAAAGTGACATCGTTGAATGAATTAAAGGTAAAGGTTCCCCTTGACAATTTTTGTCCAGTTGTGTTCGACTCTATGGGGCGGTGCTCATCCCCGCTTCCAAGCCATAGAGCCAGCGTTTTGTCCGAAGACAATCTTCCATGGTCACATGGCCAGTGTGACTTAGACACAGAACGCTGTTACCTTCCCACAGAGGTGGTCCCTATTTATCTACTCGCATTTGCATGCTTTCAAACTGCTAGGTTGGCGGGAGCTGGGACAAGCGACGGGCACTCACTCCGTTGCGTGGATTTGATCTTACGACTGCTGGTCTTCTAACCCTGCAGCACAGAGGCGTCTGCAGTTTAGCCCGCAGCGCCACCACGTCCCTGGTTGAATGAATTACATAGTGCCAAAGTTTTTACAATTTTTCTGGGGAGCTGATTTTGAGCCTGATTGATAAACACTATAATTTTACTATCTCTCCTCCTGAGAGCAGTTGGCTAGTACAGAGAGAAGAGGGCAGCTTATGAGGAGCAGTTGAGCTGATATCACGGTTGTCCCTCAGCATCTGCTGCCTGAGGCCATCGGCTCAGTCTGCCTAGTGGTAGGGCTGGCCCTTAGCAGAGCTGCCTGGTAGTTCTAAGGATGGCTCGCTTTCCTGTCCTACATGGCTTTTGAGGCTGGGTGACAGGAGTGCCAGCTCTGGCTGTTGTCCACCATCCCCAAAACATGGCTAGTGAGCGGTGCAGTGGGTTGCTCCATTTTGGGCTAAAGCAGGGCACACCAGCTACCTTAGCGCTTCACCAGTATGCCTGACTGCCACCAAACGAAAGCAGAGCTCAGTAAGTGAAATAGGAGCTGGGAGAGGCATTCTCTCTCTCTCTCTCATGCGCACGCGCACACACACACATTCTCTCTTTGTACAGATTTATAAAAACAGGTAAATGTGTTAACAGGTATCTTGATCTGATTCTGTCACAGACAGTTGCCTGCAAAGCATGGCTCAGCATGTTTGTTCTTTGCTCTTTTAGCAAAGCACCTTTTCAAGGTTGCTTGGAGCCTTTGTTTTCTCTCCTCCTGTAATGGGGGGGAATGGATTAATTTAGTCCCATGGGCCACTGAGCTGAGAGCTCAGGTGTTAACAGAAATCCCAGCTGGCTGGTGCTGACTAGACAGCTACTGGCTGCCGGGCGCTTTGATTAGGCTCCCGGGAATGGAGTAATTAGCAGCAATGACTATACCAGCTTGCCTTCTACTGCCTCATTAACCGCAATACTGATGTTACTTTTAAAAGCTTCGGGGAGTGGGGAAAAAGGGGTAACTTCCCACACAAGCGGCAGGGCGATAAGAAAAGCTGTGAAGTTCACAAGGGGAGGAGTGCTAGCATAAGCATTTTCAGATTTCGCAGAACGAGTCCTCCTGGCAGCCGCTGACATTAAAACTCAGTGGCTATGGCATGCAGACTTACGAGGCCTCAAAGATGGCACCGTGCAACACAGTTGCAGACTTCCATGAGACCGTTGGGGGGCATCCCCACAGGGACTCAAAGAGGAGCGTCTTTGGGGTGCCCCAGGAGCAGAACACTCGGCTCATCAAGTGGTTGCCAGAAGAAAGAGCGGAAGGAACAACCTGTCTGAGCAATGCATCAAACGGGACAGATGCCTGTCTGGATATGCCCTAATTAGTTGAACAAGACATGCCCTGAAAAGAGAGCCCAGGAAAGTTACTTTTTTTGGAGCCTGACCTGTGGAACCCTACAACTGGCAT
The DNA here is from genome assembly GCF_051106095.1 of Pogona vitticeps. Taxonomy (NCBI): domain Eukaryota; kingdom Metazoa; phylum Chordata; class Lepidosauria; order Squamata; family Agamidae; genus Pogona; species Pogona vitticeps. The sequence goes on along the minus strand of NC_135783.1, from coordinate 146,196,612 downwards.
GACCCCATTTCTAGAAATTTCTGGGAGCTATCATCCAAAACAGTAGCATCTTTTTCTAATTTCTGCTCCCAAGCATACGCAACTGTATGAAGATTTGCGGCTTTAAATGCAAGTGTGGCCTAATCTCCAGAACACTCGTCAGTGGGAAAAAAAATTTAAATTGAAAATAAAACCCTCACCTGAGTTAGAAGAGATTTCCTCAACCTGATGCTCTTCAAATGAGTTGGCCACCACCCTGGCAGCTATAACAGAATACTGGTTATGAAGGGGCTTGTAGGTTAGCACGTCTACAGGGCAGCTGGGCAGGGAAAGGCCATATTCAACCGGGGAAGGAATCTTCTTGGCTCAAGGCTGCCAGTGAAATTAAAGAAAGATAATTAGGGGGTTTGCAACAGTACCCAAAACCAATGCTCATCACACTCAGAGGTTTAATGCAACCACCATAAGCCCAGGGATCCTCTGAATCAGCATGAAAAGAGCTTTATTCACCTCACAGGCACTAGCCTGACTTAGCTGTGCTGAAGGTCCCAGGGTGAGAAGGGAGGGAAACCGTTGGATGGTTCTGCTTGTCTGCCTCAGTGACTGCTGGCCATGATGCCTTTTTTTTTAAAACATCATTTCAGAGTCAATTCGATCTGATCTGATTTATAAATGGCACCTTCCTCTCAAAGACGATCTCAGGGCACCATACAATAACGTTCAGTCCAATAGCATTAAATGGTGGACCTTATATATTCACTATATAATGATAGCCTAAAAGCTAAAAAGGTGTCATCCGAGGGTTTCCTTTTTTATTTCCCTAGCTTGACTTACTGTCTGTTCACAACCTAAGGATAATGATAGTATTTTACTTTAGATTATTTTTTGGTTGGTTTGTATAGTTCGTCTCATATTATGTAAACTGCCTTGAGTAGCGATTTCACTAAGTCGGATGGTATATAAGTCTTATAAATAAATTAAAATAAAGATAAGTAAAACAATCAACGGAGAAGCATAAAACCTGTCTGAGCCAATGGAAGGGAGAAGTCTAAATCTGAAAGAAGGAAATGCCTGGTCAGTTAAAGTCATTGAAACCTCCTGATGAAAAGAGTAGAAGGGCAGCACCAAGGCATTCTTCTCTCATGAGAGTAGGCCCTATGGAGGAGTTTCCTCTAACACTTTTTATCCTGTCTTCCTCCTGTTCGGGTTGTTAACATGGACACCGAGGCTCAAATCCTGTTGCTTGGTGTAAGAAAATTTGTAACATTCAGTCTGTTACTAGCTGGCAAAGGAGGAGTTCTTGCTGTAGTACTTGGGGGTTTGTGCTCACACTGGCTGTGTGGGGAGCACTGTGAGGAATTTTTTTTTTGTCTGCTAGGAACACTTCGAAAGTTACAAATGTTCTTATGCTAAACAACAAGATCTTAGCCATAATCTGCAAGTCAGTGTTTAAGGTATCTTTAAATCCTGAATACTCACTTCCACTCATTCCCAGCTGGCCATCTAAGCTTACTGGCTTGGTACAAGGCCAGTGTTTTTGCATTGTGTTATGTCAGTACAACCAGGAGCAAAGGGGGGGGGGGAGAGACCAAGGAGAGTGCTGGTGAGCAGATGCTCCTGAGTCTATCATGTACCATGGCTTGTCAGCTGCCCTGTTGCATAACCCTTTACGGCAGGACTTCTCAACTTTGGTTGCCCAGACGTTCTTGGACTACAACTCCCAGAAATTTTCCCTGGCTCAGCTAGTGGCGAAGGATCCTCAGAGTTTGTCCAAGAACATCTGGGGACCCAAGGCTGGGAACCGTTGCTCTACAGGATCTGCCACAGGACCTTCCCCTCCAAAAACAAAAAGAAATCACACACACACACCTCCTTGCAAATGAAGAATGAGGTTTCAACAAGACCTAATGGTGTAGAACCTGGAAAACAGTCCCATGTAGAGAGTGGAGGGTAATGGCTCTGAAGTAAGTGGGGTGTATTTTACTCCAGACTTTATAAGAGCTCTCCAAGCTGTTCATCCCTATCCTCCAAATGCACCTGAACTAGCTCTTTAAAGTTCAAACTAAAATCCCAAGTGGATTCACCACTTCACTGACATTAGAGCCAAGAGCCTCCCCTGACTATAGGTAAAAGTGTGCAGAATGTAAACTTGATTGTGAATGATGACAATTCTTGCCACTGATGTATGCATTTTACTACTGGATAAGCCACCAGAAAAACTGAGTGCCTTCCCCCCCCTCCAGTTTTAGAATGCCATATCATCTGGTCAACTGGACTTCCCCTAGATTCTGGGGTCAGCCACCAAGATCCCCTTTATGCCCTTTTCCACAATCAACTGACCCCGAAGCAGCGTCTTCCTGCCTTTGCCTGCTCCACTTTTCTGGTTGATGCAAAATCAACCTCTGCTTGCCCTATAGATATAAATATCTTACCTACTAGTCCATCTACTCCTCCATATTAAAAGAACAACATTGGTAAAGTTAGCAGCAGTCTGTTTACCTAAAATTCTCTTTCCTCTGTTTACAGAGGAACCATAGGGGGTGACAATGGAAACAGGCAATTATTGGGATAGAATTACTGTACTTCAATTATTATATTGTTATTATAGCTATTTTGATTGTTTGTTTGTTGCCTTATTGAATGACAATTGCTTACTGTATGTTTTTATCATTGTAATTATGTTATGGTTGTATTTTAACTGTTTTTGACTGTTGGAATGCACTCTGGTATAGAGTGCAATAATAATAATAATAATAATAATAATAATAATAATAATAATAATAATAATAATAATAATAATAATAATAATAATAATAATAATAATAATAATAATAATAATAATAATAATAATAATAATAATAATAGAAGAAGAAGAAGAAGAAGAAGAAGAAGAAGAAGTAATAATAGTAGTAGTAGTAAAGATGTTCATTTTGGGTTTTGCTATTTATTGCTACTATCATCATCATCATCACAGAATTACACTTTTTATTGTTATTATTACTATTATAATCATTGCTGTTTAGATACATAATATTAATAATTGCATGCTATCAAGTTGATCCCAATTTATGGCGGCCCTTTTCAGGGTTTTCTAGGAAGAGTACTCCAAAGTGCTTTACCCTTCCCTTCCTCTAAGGAAATCCTGGGACTGTGCAGTCTTCCCAAGGCCACACAGGGAGGCTCTTCCCCTAGGAAGCACAGTGGGAAATTTAACTGCCTGTTCAGCCAGCATTCAGATGCATCCTAGTTTACAAATAAGGGGAAGTCAGGGTTCTGCTCTGGGGGTTTTACAATCCAGAGCGTTTTAAAACACAACACAGGAAAGGAAAGCCAATGGAAGAAGGGCAAGGGTAGACATGAATAAAAACATGCAATTTTTACAGGTATGCATACTTAGATTTAGGGCTAAACCAGGCATTACTCTAATAGCATGGTAAGCTGCTAACCATCTTTGGGGTTTTCTACAACTAAGACTAAGAACCACCCCCTGCTTCTCACCAAGACTACAGAGAAACACAGAAGGGGTGGTTTGTGTCTTCTCCCAAGCTATGATTGGGGGGGGGGGGAAGTTTCTTCCCGTTCCCATGTGGCAAAAAGGGTTAACAAACAAAATATGTCTTTTTAAAAAGGTGATTAAAGCGATATCTTGTTTTGCATCCCATTATAGGAGGATACAGTGAGCATCCTTCTGTCCTGAGTGTCCCCCTTGGTTCTAAATGGAGTGAAGCAATTAGTTATTCATCTTCTGTTCCATAAAATGTCTACAAATTTATAATTATTTAGTCCTTTACAACAGAGAAGAATAAAGGTCCACAACAGCCTGGTAATTGTACTATCAGGTATCTATTTCTCCTTTATTGGCAACTGAAACTAGGTTTTAAGCAATTTGTGTAACAGCATTTTCCCCAGGAGAGGTACTGTATAAGAAAAAGAAGCCCTTTCTGAAAATGAATAGAAGCAGGCAGAGGGAAGCCATTTCCAGAAAGTTACTGGGAGAAGTAACAGGACTTCTCCCAGTTGCTATCCCTCTTAGGGATTTTTAAAACCAGATTTTTAAAACTCTTGTTTTATGTTTTTGCTTGTGCATTTTAGTCCTTCATTATTTTTACTGCAAAAGTTGGCCCCCTTCCAGCAATAGATACTTTTATTTTATTTTTAAGGCAAAGTTTTAACAATTCAGTTGGACATTTTTGTTTTTAAGGTGGGTTTTAAAACTGCTTTTCAATTGCCAATCTTCTTAATGTTATTATGCATGTATATTTTTGTGTGTGTCTTAATTTATTGTGCTTTTATTTGCATATGTTTTTAAACAATTTGTGAGCCATCTTGCTCTCTATGACATGAGAAAGGCAGCATGGAAAAACACAAATGGAAAGAAAGATTCCCTTTGTTAACAGCTCATTGATTTTTGTTTTGCCATCAATTTCAATAGGAGACTGGCCTGCGACCTTGGCAGTACAGTGACAGCCTGAAAATTGTATTCCCGAAGGCTTTCAGGGCTGGGATCTAATGGTTATTGTGGGTTTTTCGGGCTCTTTGGTTGTGTTCTGAAGATTGTTCTTCCTAACCTAACGTTTCGCCAGCCTCTATGGCCGGCATCTTCAGAGGACTGGAGTAGCACTGATGCCGGCCACAGAGACTGGCGAAATGTGAGGGAGAACAACCTTCAGAACACAGCCAAAAAGTCCGAAAAACCCACAACAACCAGCCTGCAGACTCTCTGCTCTCTTCATACAGTCTGTTAAGGGGGAATGTTCATGTCTCCAAAATGGAGACTGAAAAGTTTCCTACTTTGTACAGCCTTTGGCATTCCCAGCCAGCCTAGGGACCATTCAGGATGGATTCTAACACCCCATGAGACCTATCTGTGAGGGTCTGCACTTTCTTGCCTTTACATCTGAAGAAAACAGGCAAGCTGCATGGCTACAGCTTCAAGCCTTTTACTCTGCTCATCTTCTTTTTTAACTCCCGGAAACATCCTGAGCAAATAAGCACTTGGTCATCTGGAAGGCTGGCACAGTAGAAATTAGGCCTTTTTAGTTGGTCTAATGGAGGTATGACTAAAGCAAAGATTCTGGAATTTGAAAGGTTGGTGCCATTTGTTTAAGCCATCAGTCTTACCATCTTTCAGAGAACTAGAACAAAATGTGCCTATTTTATAGAGCCAAAGAAGATGAAGTGTAAGTGGGAAAATGTTCTATCTGAAGACGTTCTCTCTCTTTCATATACACACCCTTAATACATGCACACTGATGACAAAGGCATGCACAAATCCCACAATCCCTAACAGAAAAAAAAATATCCACCTAATACAAAAAAGGAAAGCTGCAAGATTAGAAAAAGCCTTTAGCTGCTGCTGTTGTCATGATGATCCACAATGATTAGAAAAGTATAAGTTTCTCCCTTGCCTCTTCCAGACACTCACAGATGCCCTGCATCAGCCTCTCCTAACCTGGCATCTACTTTATGTTTTGGACTACAATGTCTATAGTCCCTTACCATCCAGTAGAGCTTTCCTTGCCAAAGCTAATGGGAGTTGTAGTTTGGAAAGCAGGAGGTTGGGGGAAAGAACCTTTATAATCCTCTGCATTTCTATTTACTTCAACAAGACGTAACACACAGATAAGTGTGAATAGGAATGCAGCCTCTAGTGGCTTTGGATATAATCCAAATACATCAAATATTTTTCTGTTTGCTGTTGTGCAGAAACTTGGGAGAGAGTCCATGTACTACGGCGTGCGCTGATCTTTCATGCACATGTTTGTTGTACTGCATGTTCAAACAGTAACCAAAGCCAACCCACGCATAACTGCGGTGAAGGATAAGAACTTCCAGAGTAGACAGGGTGACCTCCAGGTAGATGGAAGCCTTCCTTCCTCTCATTTTAGGAATTATGCGTTCCAAAGAGTGGGGATGATTGTAAGACAGAGGCCTTTATCTAATGTCAGGTCATGCCTTTGCACACTGATATTTACATAGCCATGAAATTTGTTTTATAGTGAGCATTTCCCCCCTTTCCCCCCTGCTTTTGACTGCTGGCCTTATATAGAACAGTATTTCAAACCAGACACAGAAGGCTCTTTCTTCTATGTTAATCAGATGTTAGCTCTTGCAGCCAAAATTACCTGCACCAGTGCTCTTAAATAGCAATATTAAAGGGCTAGTAGACTGAGGAGGAGATTCACATTATCAGTGTCCATCTACACAGTTCCTGCTAGCTTCAAGTCAATGGTGGCAAGACAAGATCTCGGTTGGCCCTGCTTCCTACTTTATAGGGCTGTCAAATAGCACTCTTTGTGCGAAGACCTACTCTCTTTGAAGGTTGGTCAGACAACAGTCCCATGTGTACAAAGAACTAAGTAAAGTAACAGTTACCAGTAACTAGTTGTGCGGGAACACAGGTGTAACCTTTGAAAGTTGTATTTTAGAAGTTACACAAAATAGTCGCAATGTTACATTTTTGTGCAATGATACTTGCTTTTTAAAGACATACGTACGTATCAAGGCATTTTTAGAGACATTTTGACACAATTGTTTCAAATTTTATGCCATTCTCTTATCAATCCAAAGTGGAAATAGAAGCTTTGTTTTCAGTCATTTTTGTGTTTGATGAAGGAATTTTTGAAGTGCAGTATTAAACCTGGCTACTAGAAGAAAACAGAGAGGCTTCCCCTGTCATTTTTTTCTGTCTTGCTGGTAACAAAGTAAACACTGGAATGCTGCCTGTGTTACTTTTGAAATAGCAGTCAGCACTCCCACAGGGGCTGCGGATTGATTCAGGAGTTCACCAATCATACTGAATGTGATGCAATTTGCATTCCAAACCACAGCCCCCTTCTTTCCTTCCTTCTTCTGGTGCCTCCTCTGATGATCCTTCCTTCCTCTAGTCCTTCCTCTGACAATCTGATGGGGAACTGATGGGGCATAAATATAAGACATCATAATAATGATGACCCAGCATTAAGGTGATAGGATGATTTAGAACTAATCTCATATATGCAAGGAATCTTTTAAAATTTTGAAATGTAGAGGACAATTGGAGGACAGGAAAAGTTGCAGAGGAGGGTGTTCCCCCAGACCTAACACACCCCTCCCATTGTTACAAGAATATATCACAAGTAACCACATGACAAAAAGCCTGTTTGACTCATTCCTGCTTGAATATGAAGATGCCCAGCTGCAGAGGGAAAAACCTGCCTTGGGAGCAAAAAGGGCAAGACCAATTTGAACTGGCTTTTGCATCATATGGTCAGTAAAAAAAACCTTCAATTTCACCCATTTTATAAGAGGAACAAATCCTGTGGTATGGGACTGTATAGTCACAGCCTCAGTGAAGGGAGCAATGATTATGATATTGATCATCTGACAGCTTCAAAGCAATGAATAACATAACTGGTTCCTTTTTTTAAAAAGCCTTCTAAGCCCTGATCTATTTGATTATTGTGCCTCCATCAGAAATCATAGCAATTAATTGTAAGTTTGCATCTAGACAAAGATATTAAATATAAGTGAATTTTGTGCAAAATCAGTATCCTTTTTTCATCTCTTTTTTTGGTGATGCATTTCTCTTCCCCCGCCTTGTTTAGCAATTTGTAAATGGCCAACCTGTCTACCCCAAGATGAAAGGGAAAAGGTTGCACAGGACACCATTGTTCAAAAAAAAATATTCTCTCCTGAATTCATGAACTTCAGTGAAGGATATCTACCATACAGGACAACATGTCATGTGTAGTTAATGAGATTACAGAGACTGAAGTAGAGACACACATACATCTAAACTATAACTTTATTCCAGTGTAAAAAAACAGTAATTGTTTTTGCAGAAAATTTCTGACACCTGGATTGACGTAGCACTCCTTTTTAGCTCTAGTGGTGGTTTGGGGCTATTGGAGTTGAATCCAGACAGTTTGAGGGCAACAAGTGGGAGCCTTGATTGTTCTGAATGGGAAAGGAATTCCTCATGTATGGTGGGCAGGGGAAGGGCAGGGCTACAGTCTGAACCAGCTAGGGAGCCCGTTGGCCCAACTCTGCCCTCAGGTGGCAGAGATTCATGGTGCGACATACGCCTGTGTGGCCTCTGGAGGACTGCCACTCTCGGTAGTGCCTTCAGTGGCAGCTGAAGTGGACAGAGGTGGGCAGCAGGGGTGGCATGTGAGCTTCTCAATGCACTGGAGGATCAAAATGCTCCCGTGCTAAGCCAGAGGCTGTGGCTATAACCAGTAACATTGTGGTCTTTTCTCTTTCCAATGAATTGGGTGTTGTGTTCTTTACTGGTGAGTCAGAAAGCCCAGGGCCTGCTCAGTAATAGGCCAGCAACATATGTTTTATCTCCTGAATCTGTGAACCTCAGTGAATGACATCCACAATCACAAGAGAAAATGCTATGTGAAGCTACTGAGAGTGCAGAGATTGAACAGATAGACACACACATCTAAACTATAACTTTATGTTGTTTTCTAGTGTTTTATAAAACACATTTTTGTCCTGCAGAAAACCTCCATTTCTGACACTGGGATTAATGTAGTGCACCCCTCCCCTCTTTTTTTTTAAAGTGCCCCTCGGTTGTGTCTTTTCCCCCCTTGCTTAAAGAGGGGCAACACTGGGGAAACCCCTGACTTGTTGGCCTAATCTGGCCCAATGGGATCTTTGCTGCACCCTAGAGAGCCATCCCATAAAATTCTGTAAGGGAGTAAGGCATTTGCACAGTCAAAGCCTTGTCTGGAAGCATCCAAACAAAACAAGACTGTCTGGTGATTGAAATGTCTGTAGGAGAGGTTTTGTGGTCTACGAAATGTACTGATTAATGCTTTATGGTCAGGAGCAACCTTGGCTGACCAGCCAACCCCTTCCACAGCTTCACAAGTTAATTATATGAGAACAGCTAACATTATTCACAAATAATTACTGAGCTGCAAATTTCCAAATGTTATGTCTTTCAGCTATGGTGTATTTTTAGCTACTAGCTTTCTTGAGTTTTGTTTTGTTTTTTCTGTAAAAGTTAAATTTTAATCAATATTTGGAGAAAAGAAATGTCAAGTGTTTAAGGAATGCCAAAGCTGAGAACTTTCTGAGATGAGATAGGGAGCAGACTTCCGCTGTGTTTCGTATCCTTGGTGGGGCAACGTCCACATTGATAAGGATTGCATCTGTTCCACCCACTTTGCTTTGGGACATCTTGGCATGATTTGGTCCCATCTGCTGCTGGAAGGAGGTCCCAAATTCAAATTCAACTTCTTGAGTGAAAAGTGTTTCTCAGACCTGAGGTAAAAAGCTGCATCCCACACTTTCCATCCACTAGAAGAGCTGCCGGTGAACCAAATTCTCTCAAGTATTCTGGGCGGCTCTGAAATCTGATCCAGAGATTCAGGAACACTCTGGAGCAAATTTTCGGGCTGTTCATCTGAAGCAGTGGAGAGGGAAGAAAGGAGACAGGAATCAGGAGAGGTCCTCTTGTGCCAGTGGAGGTCCATGTGGTTGATGGCGCCTGAAGAATACTTTTTTTACATATATAGCCTGAAATGGATTTACTTCAGACATGGATTTTTGCAGAAAGGTCAGGCATGTTCAACCGTTTGTAGTCATAAGAACTAAAACCCTTTCACTTTAGCTTATGATCAAGAGTTTCAGTACAAAAAGAGATTTTTTTAAGTCCTGCTGGTTGCAGATGAGGGTTAAGGTTATCTCATATTGGCCAAAATCCAGCTGGCATATATTTACACTGATGGAAGCTGATAATGCCATCAGCTGGCACTGGTAAAATTTAATGTAAATTCATTTAAAGCTTCCTATCCCCTTTGTTTTAGATTCTGGGGCTCCCTAGGGCTCCCTTTTGTCATGGGCAAGCCTTTGGGGGGCTTCAGAATGGGTGGTCCTAGCTGTGGTTCTAATCCCAGTTGTGGCAATCCAGTAATGATTTTTGACAATTAAAGGCTTGCATCAATCCCAGGGCTCCCAAAAGTTTCCCTAGGACCAAAGGGTGGGCCCCTTGGGAGCCTCAGAACCTAAAATGGGGGGCAGGGGAGAGAGACAGGAAACTTTTAATTACAGTATTTGAAGTTACATTTTACTGGCACTAGCTGATGATATAAGCAACTTCTGCCAGCATAAATTTACTCAATAGGATTTTGTCCATTTGCCTCCTGTTGTCACAAAGGCAGCAAATTGTAAATGAAGGGTTTGGTCACATGGCCGATTTGCATCGATTCCAGTCCGGACTTTGACTTGTCTTCTAGCAATGCTGCTGCCACGTTGACCATCTTCTGTGTCCTAGTGCACTTGTTCTGTGGGTGCAGACCATCGGGCATGCCGTAGTGCACACAGAGGGTAGAGAGTGGGTGCAAGCCTTCCTTTGTGTCCTAGTGTGCTTGTTCAGTGGGAGAACCAGGACACAGAGGATGGCCTGGCAATTCTGGGATGTCAGAGGAGGTGGGGCACTGAAGCACTGAACACCGATTCGGCCATTAACTGAACTGGCACAAACCACCAACCTGATGGTTTGTGGTCTTCTGTAGTGACAAGTGAACAAGAATGATGCTGGGCAGTTTCACAAACTGTGCTTGCTTACAACATGCCCTTCATGCACCTATACTTTATTTTCTTCACATCAGAAACCTGGTTTGTCAAGCAGAGCAACCCTACCTGCAAAATTATCTCACACTTGCCATTATTAATGTTTCATTTTTCTGTCCCTCCTCCACTGTCAAAACACTTGACAGGGGAACAACTGGGCATACTTGATTCACATGATAATGTCACCTTTTAAAGATATATAGCACAAAACCACCTGCACAAGTTAATCTGGAGTTTGGTATGCATAATCCCCTTGTAATGGGTTGTTTAACTTGAAAATGCTGTTGGTTGGTTGGTTGGTTGGTTGGTTGGTTGGTTGGTTGGTTGGTTGGTTGGTTTATTTGTTTGTTTGTTTATTTATTTATTTATTTATTTATTTATTTATTTATTTATTTATTTATTTATTTATTTATTTAGTTAGTTAGTTAGTTAGTTAGTTAGTTAGTTAGTTAGTTAGTTAGTTAGTTAGTTAGTTAGTTAGTTGGTTAGTTGGTTAGTTGGTTAGTTAGTTATACATACCCCGGGCATCTAGACCAAAGTCGACTGTAACAAACATGAGAAATAGTTATATCTATTTGTTTATTTTCAATTACAGTCAATGGTATAGCTGACAAAATTCCTTGTTCTTAATGGAGAACAGGGCATGGACAGCATAACTTTGCCAATTATTTCTCCTAAGGGGTTTAACTGGGGTTAAAAACCTATCAAACTTCTGCCTGGATGTTTTGAACTGTTGCTGAAAACTTCAGCAAACAGGTCAAAATCACTCTTACTCGAGAAGCCTGAATAAGGTACGTCAGTAGTTTTCGTAAACATTTTAGACATAATTATATACCTTTCAAAAAAAATTTGAGACAAGTATCTCAATGTATGAACGTTCAGCACAATTTAGCTTGCTGTAGCTTTATCAGATACGTTTGAAATTTAGCACATTCGTAGACTGTGGAAGCCAAACGTCAGTTGAATAGATTAAAATGGGTGGCATTTTAATAAGCAATAAAATTCTGAGACTTCTAAGGATTGATGATGGTGATGGTGATATTGGTTAACATTTTAATTTTGCAATTCACTTTAAAAGGCACTCTTGCTCTCTTTAGTTATACAGTGCCTAGGGAAATAAACTTCCTTTGCCTTTTGATTTATCTGAATGAACACCGAATAATATTTGGAGTTCATTGGAGACATGGGGATCAGCAGCAAAATGTTGCTTGGCATCCTTAGTCCTAAAGAGTGCCTTCAGGGTGGCACTCAAGTTGGAACAGACCTTTGCAAGGACGTCTGTACCTCACGAGAACCATAGAAATAAGGATTCTTCCTCCCACCCACTCCTGACACCTTTCCTTGCTTTTCGACATAGTGCTAAGAGTTAGCTCTGGATCAGAGCATTTTCATGTGGTAAATCAGGGCCAGATGGTTTCTGGTTGGTAAGAAAGGTAGAGGGCCTTGTTTTCCCATTCCTCTCTTCTGGAACACTCCGGATGGTCCAAACAGATACGTTTATTTTAAAACTATGCGCGAGACTCGCTGTAAACTGCTAAAGACGGATAGCTCAATTCTCCCTTCTCCTTTCCTCATCACCTCCAGTTCATTCAACCTCACGTTGATACTTCTGGTGGAGAAGGGACAGGCATAGGTGGGGGAACAGGGGTAAATTACTCCAAATGGGGTAAAAGTGAAAATTCTGGGGGTAATGAGCTCAAATTGTAAGCCTACTTCCTTCGTTGCAGCAGGGCACTTCTAAATGCTCCGTTCTTTCAGTAGATCGGGAGATAAGCCTCCCTAATTGGTCACAGCTGGGGATTAGCCCCCCCCCCAGCTTCTGAATGACAGCTTCCTCCGGAAATGACTGCAAACAAGCAGGAGGATAGAGAGGATCAAGGAGCAAGCAAGGGAAAGGTGGGAAGAGTTTTCCATTGATGATGATAAAAAAGCACACTGGTCGTTTGATATTGCACACCGCACATAGAATGATTAAAGTGGTAGGGAAACCCCCCCCCCCCAATTCTGCGTTGGCTGTCTCTAGCAAGCATGTCATTGCTAGCACCACTCTGGTGATGATTAAATCCTCTGCAAGCTAGCAAAAATTTAATGCAACTTGCTAGGCACCGTTGGACACCTTACTACTCCTTATACCACACCGTGGCTGGAGTGCAATGTATTCCAGCAAAAATAGTGCACATCTTTATCAAATTTGGTGCATCCTGTTAGTTCAGTACACAGCCTGTGTAGATTCAATAATATTTTTAATTCAAATAATGTATGATTTCCTTCCTTTTGAATCAAGGGAGTAATGTTGGCGTATATAATTTTTTTTTGGGGGGGGGGTAAAAGCTAAAAACGTTCCCTGACCCCTGCTGTAGAGGCTCTTTCCATGTCCCCCAGTTGTTTGCCCAGTTTGGGCACTCAGCCGCAAATACTAACAACCACAGCCATGGGCCTATGATACTTCATGGGTAAATATGCCAAACCCATACAAAACAGCTAAATTTAGAACTCAGTGGAATACTGCAGAAGAGAAGCAGTGGGAACAGCTGCCCCAGATAGCTTACTGAGCCCTGAATGATCTGTTCTGAGTGGATCCTTTTTCAGACAGCAGCAGAACAGGTTGAGTGGTCCTAGACACTTACTGTGCCACTGTGACACTGGAGGTGTCCTTTATTGTCTTACTCATAACACCTCATTCCAACTACAACACTTCAGAGCAAAGTACTGGAAATGAAGATGCCTCTCGTGCAGACAGGAAGGAAGATGAGGAACAGTGAGGAATAACACATGCCCTCCTGCCTCAGTTTCTTTCTTTCTTTCTTTCTTTCTTTCTTTCTTTCTTTCTTTCTTTCTTTCTTTCTTTCTTTCTTTCTTTTTCTTTCTTTCTTTTTCTTCCTTTCTTTTCCTTCCTTCCTTCCTTCCTTCCTTCCTTCCTTCCTTCCTTCCTTCCTTCCTTCCTTCCTTCCTTCCTTCCTTCCTTCCTTCCTTCCTTCCTTCCTATCTATCCCACCTTTTTCCCAATTCATGAATCCAAGGCAATTTACAACATGGGGGGGGGGGAAGGTGAGGCAGATAGACTAAGTACTGATCCTGTGCCCAGGATGCAAGCAGGCATACAACCACCACCAAACTAATTAACTTCAATTAACCAACATTTCTATGTTTTTGTTTGTGAGTAACTACAGTCACTTTAAGAAAATTAAAGAATACAAATGCAGCATTCCATGCTGAAAAAAGTTCCTTTCTCTGGTGCCTTTCCAGCAGCCAAAAGCTTGCATAAAAAGGTACGAATCCTTGCCTGCCAGCAGAAAGACAGGAGGGAGGGGACCAATCTAGAGTTCCTCAGCCTAGAAGTAACCATTGGGCTGAATTCAGAAGAAAGCCTAGTCTGTGAACCTGAGTTTTCAGGGGAGGTGTAATCTCATCCAGTACAGGATGAATCCCTATTCCCTTAAAAATCAGTCTTTAAATTGAGCAGGAGCATGTCCATCTTGTCTGGATTGAATTTTAATCTGCTTCTCTTCATCCTGTGCACAACTGACATGAGACACGGGTTTAGAACCAAAACAGCCTTTTAGGAGTTAAGTTGGAAAAGAAAAATGGTTATCAGGATATTTTGGGCATGGAACCCCCAGAGTCTGGGGAATGTCTACCCACAGTTTCATGTATTTGTTAAATATCATGGAGGAATGTGCTCTGTGGGCCCCACAGGCCAATGGCCTGAGGGGATGAACCCCCTGTCACCACCTTCTGATATCTCCAAGGTGCCTCTACATTGGTGGCCTAAAGCTAAGCAGGCCCAGGTCACAAGAACAAGATGTTACACAAATAGATAGTTTATTGGAGAAGAAACCCACAACTTTATTGGCTGCATCAGCAGTATCCCTGTTCCAGCATTGGAAATGGATTCAGTGCATCAGGATCGCTGAGTGCTTCCCACACCCATTGCCAGCCATTGTCCCTGTTCCCAGCAGCAAGCTTGGCGGTGCAATTCAGCCAGGGGTGGCAGTCTCCTGGAAACCACAGGGGTGTGTGCCACTCCATGGCTCTCTGCCATGCAGGGGTAGGGCTGGGCCTATGGCCTTCGAGTTAGGCCAAACCATGGCTTTGCCCCCAGTTTCCCTTAAGCAGACTCCTGTTTTACCCAGAGGAAAGGAAAACTCCTGCTTGCCACTCCCATGTTGCCTGGAGTCACCCCAGTGCCCCACAGAATGGCTGGAAAGGCTGTGTGTTCTTTTTCTGTGCTGGGCAGGCAGATTGGAGTGAAGCCTGCTCCATTCAGGTCTGTCTGCTCCAGGTCTCTCCTCCTTGTTCCCTAGACAGCCAATGAGAGGCCGCCAGGAAGTCAGTGGTATCAAAAGCCATTTAGTGGTCCAGCAGAAGTAAAAGACAGACTCTTCTTCTGTGCAGTCCCTAACATAGATGAACCATCATGTTAACCCAAGCTGTCTCTGTGCCATGACCATGTCTGAAGCCAGCCTGGAATGGACCTCGATCAATGCGTCCCAATCTTGAGCCTCCAGATGTTTTTCAACTACGACTCCCAGATATCCTGGCCAGCACAGCCAGTGGTGAAGGCTTCTGGGAGTTTTAGTCCAAGAACATTTGAGGGCCGAAAGCTGGGAACTGCTGACCTTGATCCATCTCATTCAGGAATTCCTGAAGCTGAGAGGTGACTGTGCCATCCAGTACCTTTCTTGAGACACTGAAATATATTGGACAGTGGCCAGTATTTGTCCAGGACAGTGGGATTCAGGGAAAGCATTTTGAGTAGAGGTCTTACTATCCCTTCTTTCAGGCAGATTGGAACTTTGCCCTGCTGTAGAGACATTTGCAATGCACCTTCTTCACATAGCCATTGCATCAGCCCTGTGTGTACAAAGGAAGTTATCTGCGTGCACAGAAACCACTGCCATACTTTCTGTGGCCGGTTTCGCTGCCAGACAGATAGGCCCTCAACCACCCAAGTTCATAATCAGCACATATCCTGACTGAAATAATGATACAGTGCTGCAAGATGCTGATGGAAGATAAGGTTGGGTGAGGCAGTCTCTGAATTTAAAAAAACTTTTTTATATACAGCATATCCTTGTGGGGCACATGCACTTTTTACAGTTGCAAAATGTCTTTGAGAAGGGATGGCAGCAGTGCCAAAAGTGCAATGTTCAGCATTTTATCAATGAGAATAAGAGAGTCCAAGTTGATGTTATGCTGGAAACAGGGCCAGATGTTGCCTCCTTCTGTTTGCTCTCCCATTTTCTCATTCTTACGGTAAAGGCTCTGCTTTAAGCAACACTGATTGCTCACATTGAAATCTGTGTCCTTTTCCATCTCTAGAAACCACTTAACAGCCTGTAGGTACTGTTTACATTTGGAATATTGTATCCCTATTCATAAGTGCTTTGTTAGCTGCCTGTCTTCATTCAGAGCATTCCCTCATTTGTATGTGAATATCAATTCCACCTTTAGCTGTACTGCAGGTAGATGTTATGAGCACTCAGGTGAGGCTGCTACTTTGGAAGAGGGGACTCACTTCAGAGGGATCTTTGAATTGTCCTAGTCTCTCCATATACAGAGGGTGGTGATTACATGTGCAAGAAAGGACTAATATCTGTTCACTTAAAGGAGAAGGACAGCATCACCGATTTCACCTCTGCCAACTGTTCTTTTGTGAGACACTCCTCTTTGTTCTTATTCCCATATTTTGCAAATTAAACCTGGTACTGAGAAGTTGTGGGTTTTTTTTTTAAAAAAAAATCTTCTACAACTGGGGCCTGAATCAAAATTTTACACTGGGTGAGAAGTGTCCCTGCTCTAAGATCCAGAGGCCGGCCCAATCGTTAGGCAGTGAAGTGACTGCCAGAGGCAGCAGATACTGGGGGACAGTTGTTTCTCCTGTGTCACCCTTGCTATTCCACTATTTTGGCAACATAACCTGCCCTACACCTCTAAAACCAGCCTCGTGTCCTCAGGTGGGATGTAGGACCTTATGCCTTGGACAGTGCGGGAGTGAGGTGCAACTTCCACTCTAGTCAGCTTCTGTACATGGAGTAGGGGACGGCCACCATCTTGTCCATCTGATTGCAATGTATCACAGGCCATCCGGGTCTCCTCTGATGTTCGACACCATCCTTTCTCTCCAGTTTTCCTATCCCTCAGCTCAATGCTTATATGGGACATTGTGGCTTAGATCCAAAGATGCCTTCCCATAAGCAGAGGCCTCTTTGATAAATAGTTGGGCATTCCTACTCCTTTCCCAATTTTGAACCAATCAGTGTTTCCATATCCAGTTCTAATTGTTGCTTCCTGTCCCACGTATAGATTTCTCAGGAGATAGATAAGGTGGTGAGGCACTCTCATGACTGCCATGAACAGAAACAAAAGGCTAAAAGATATGACACTGAAAGATGAGCCCTTCAGGTCAGAAGGCATTCAACATGCTACTGAGTGAGAGCGGAGGACAAGGACAAGTAGCTCCAGAGCTAATGAAGTGGTTGGGCCAAAGCCGAAAGGACGCTCAGCTGCAGACGTGCCTGGAAGTGAAAGGCAAATCAGATGCTGGAAAGAAAAATACTGCATAGGAGCCTGGAATGTAAGATCTATGAATCTTGGGAAGCTGGATGTGGTCAAACAGGAGATGGCAAGAATAAACAATGACATCCTGGACATCAGTGAACTAAAATGGATGGGAATAGGCGAATTCAATTCAGATAATTATCATATATACTACTGTGGGCAAGAATCCCATAGAAGAAATGGAGTAGCACTCATAGTCAACAAAAGAGTGGGAAAAGCTGTACTGGGATACAATCTCAAAAATGATAGAATTATTTCAATATGAATCTAAGGCAGACCTTTCAACATCACAGTAATCCAAGTTTATCCACCAACCACCGATGCTGAAGAGGCTGAAATTGACCAGTTCTATGAAGACTTACAACACCTTCTAGAATTCACAGCAAAGAAAGATGTTCTTGTCATTACAGGGGACTGGAATGCTAAAGTAGGGAGTCAAGATATAAAAGGAACAACAGGTAAGTCTGGCCTTGGGGTTCAAAATGAAGCAGGGCAAAGGTTAATAGAGTTTTGTCAAGAGAACAAGCTGGTCATTATAAACACTCTTTTCCAACAACACAAGAGGCGACTCCACACATGGACTTCACCAGACAGGGAATATCTATTATCAGCTTCTTATTGCAAAACTCAAACTTAAACTGAAGAAAGTAGGAAAAACCAGTGGGCTAGTCAGGTATAATCTAAATAAACCAAATCCCTTACGAATACACAGTGGAAGTGAGGAACGGATTTAAGGAACGCAATTTGGTGGACAGAGTGCCTGAAGATCTATGGATGGAGGCTCGTAACATTGTACAGGAGGCAGCAACAAAAACCATCCCAAAGAAAAGGAAATGCAAGAAAGCAAAGTGGCTGTCCAACAAGGCCTTACAAATAGCAGAGAAGAGAAGGGAAACAAGATGCAAGGGAGATAGGGAAAGCTACAGAAAACTGAATGCAGATTTCCAAAGAATAGCAAGGAGAGACAAGAGGGCCTTCTTAAATGAACAGTGCAAAGATATAGAGGAAAAGAATAGAAAGGGAAAAGCCGGAGATCTGTTCAAGAAAATTGGAGATATTAAAGGAATATTTTGTGCAAAGATGGACATGATAAAGGACAAAAAGGGTAGGGACCTCACAGAAGCAGAAGACATCAAGAAGAGGTGGAAAGAATACACAGAGTAATTATACCTGAAAGATCTGGATGTCCCAGAAAACCCAGATACTGTGGTTGCTGACCTTGAGCCAGACATCCTGGAGAGTGAAGTCAAGTGGGCCTTAGAAAGCATGGCAAACAACAAAGCCAGTGGAGGTGATGGCATTCCAGTTGAACTATTTAAAATCTTAAAATATGACACTGTTAAGGTGCTACACTCAATATGCCAGCAAGTTTGGAAAACTCTGCAGTGGCCAGAGGATTGGAAAAGATTGGTCTACATCCCAATCCCAAAGAAGGGCAGTGCCAAAGAATGCTCCAACTACCGTACAATTGCACTCATTTCACACGCTAGCAAGGTTATGTTCAAAATCCTCCAAGGTAGGCTTCAGCAGTATGTGGACCGAGAACTCCCAGAAGTACAAGCTGGATTCCAAAGGGGCAGAGGAACTTGAGACGAAATTGCTAACATGTGCTGGATTATGGAGAAAGCCAGGGAGTTCCAGAAAAACATCTACTGCTTCATTGACTACACAAAAGCCTTTGACTGTGTGGACCACAGCAAACTATAGCAAGTCCATAAAGAAATGGGAGTGCCTGACCACCTTATCCATCTCCTAAGAAATCTATATGTGGGACAGGACACAACAGTTAGAACTGGATATGGAACAACTGATTGGTTCAAAATTGGGAAAGGAGTACGATAAGGCTGTATATTGTCCCCCGTCTTATTTAACTTATATGCAGAATACATCATGCGGACTGGAGGAATCTGAAGCCGGAATTAAGATTGCCGGAAGAAATATTAACAACCTCAGATATGCAGATGATACCACTCTGATTGCAGAAAGTTAGGAGGAATTAAAGAAACTCTTAATGAGGGTGAAGGAGGAGAGCGCAAAAAATGGTCTGAAACTCAACATCAAAAAAACTAAGATCATGGCCGCTGGTCCCATCACCTCCTGGCAAATAGAAGATATGGAGGCAGTGACAGATTTTACTTTCTTGGGCTCCATGATTACTGCAGAGGGTGACAGCAGCCACGAAATTAAAAGACTCCTGCTTCCTGGGAGGAAAGTGACAACAAACCTAAACAGCATCTTAAAAAGCAGAGACATCACCTTGCTGACAAAGGTCCGCATAGTGAAAGCTATGGTTTTTCCTGTAGCAATGCATAGAAGTGAGGGCTGGACCATAAAGAAGGGTGACTGCTGAAGAATTGATGCTTTTGAATTGTGGTGCTGGAGGAGACTCTTGAGAATCCCCTGAACTGCAAGGAGAACAAACCTATCAATTCTGAAGGAAATCAACCCTGAGTGCTCCCTGGAAGGACTCTTAACTCTTTGTTCTTAGCTTTAAATATTGTTTTTTAATGATGTTAAGCACCATTCTATACTCATTGTCTGGAACTTTAAATATTATCTTTCACTGTTGTAAGCCACCTTGGATCAAGGAGAAAGGCAGCGTAAAAAATATTTTAAACAATAAACAAATAATACTACAGTATCTAGTGTTAAAAATTGCAACAACAAATCAAACATGAGGCCATATATTTAGAACTTATACTCTCTCTAGTTAGGCCTAGCAATTGGATTTTTGTGTGTTCTGTGCTGTCAAGTCGGAACTGACTTCAAGCGACCCAAACAAGGGCTTTCAAGGGAAGTGAGATATTTAAAGAGTGGTTTTACCCGTTCCACTCCTCTGGTGAGTTTCCATGCCCAAGTGAGGTTTATTTGAACCCTGTTCTCCAGAATCCTAGTCTATCACTCCATCCACTATACCAATGGTCTCCAACCTTGGGCCTCCAGATGTTCTTGGACTACAACTCCCAGAAGCCTTCACCACCACCTCTGCAGGCCAGGATTTCTGGGAGTTGAAGTCCAAGAACATCTGGAGGCCCAAGGTTGGGGACCACTGCACTATACCACACTAGGAACTGGATTTAGGCCTATATAATTCACTGATCT
Organism: Pogona vitticeps; assembly: GCF_051106095.1. NCBI lineage: Eukaryota > Metazoa > Chordata > Lepidosauria > Squamata > Agamidae > Pogona > Pogona vitticeps. The sequence continues at coordinate 146,176,401 of NC_135783.1, read as the reverse complement.
TAGACTTTACTTTTTAAAATAAGCCTTGTACAAATAAAACCTAGATTTAATACAAACAAGCAGGATTTGCACTGAAATCCATACAATGAATGATAATGGGGTAGAATCCCAAATGGAGGTGCTTCCAGACATCCCATTATCACAGAATCCCCTTCGTATCGTCTCCCAAATACAGCCAGGCTTGGACCTACATTCCTTAATCCTAAGTCGACGTTGAGGAAGAACATGTCATAGCACGCGATGCAGAGCTGTTTATGGCCCACCTGAGGCTGCCAATCCTCCACCCCAGCAATGAGGGGTAGACAAGGTGCCAGAATGTGGGGTTGCTGCACCAGAATCACATTAAGAGCACACAGGTGGTGGCATTGGTCTCCTGTTAGATGAAATCTTGCATGAAGCAAGTGCCACGATGCACCTGTAGCCCATCCAGCCATGCATGTATCTTCCTTGCACTGTTCCACTTGGTCTTCTTCTTTTTGCTGTTTTTATATTGTATCCAGCAACAGCTCAAACAGGAGGCCAAGAAAACCAAACTAAAACCAAAGTAAAACATTGCCTTCAATGGTCAGGTAGTTGTTAAAACACAGAAGCAGCAGTGGATTGTTGCTAAGTGGGGCCCATTTTTATATATCCTGTATAAGGGCATGCAGTCTATGTCCTTTATTCCATTAAACCCTTCTTTACTGTAGCAGCACCTGCTCAGACTCATTGGATACACAGATGTTATCCGTCATGCCAAACAGGGCATATAATGTTCTCTCGGCAATTGCAGCAAAGCGATGCCCAGTGTGGTCTGTAGTGGATAGGGTGACACACTAGCACTAAGGAGGCCTGGGTTTGAATTCCCGCTCAGCCACGGAAGCTCACTGGGGGATGTGTGTGTTTGTAGCCTTGGTAAAACTACTTCTTGAATACCTCATTTACCTTGAAAGCCCTATTAGGGTTGCTGTAAGATGGTTCCGACTTAACAACAACAATTTCAGCAAGCTACAGTTTGAGCTGGGAAAGAAAGAAAGAAAAAGAAAGAAAGAATCACATGGCAATTTTTCTGAAGTATGTGGCAAACTTTTAGTTTGTAATCAATTAGTTTGTAGTCACAACAGAGACAAAGGGTTATGTGGCAGTCTTTTACACTGGACATTGTTATACGGTGTGATATTCTGTATCCCAAAATCTTGTGCTATAGTAAATGTGTGAGTCTTGAAAATGTCACAAGATTTGATGTTGTTTTGCTTGAACCAAGTTCTCATGGAGACTTTGTACTCTGAGCAATTAATACATAGCATATTGCCTCCATGTGTGGATGCTCTGCATACAAAAGAAGCCTTTTATAGAAAGAGGCTACTGTTTGGGGGGGGGGAGACCAGTATTTCAAAAGCAGAAAACATACACACACTAGAATGGATTGTGATGTGGCGGGAAAGGACTTGGAATCAAGATTGCAAAAATTGTAGGGGGGGGGGGGACCAAGCTTTGCTCAATGGCCTTCACTTGACACTCAATGCTTTATTCTCTGCCCTTTTGACACGGCCAGCTGCCTTTCAAACTTCCATTAGAAGTCATACTGGCATCACGCTGTAACAGGCACCAAACCCCACTCTGCTGATTAGCCAGATTTCCTACCTCACCCTACAATCCCAAAGCCAATGTGCCTTCCTGCGCTTCGCTTCCTTTCACAATGGTTTTCTGCTCCACAGAAACTCTCCTCATGGTCAATTTAAGAGTTTTTACTGGATTGTAATTTATATGATGCTTGTAGCATTTATAGTCTTTGAAATGCTTATACTGCTCAGTAACATTGCCTCATAGTAAAGCTGCATTCCACTGATTTTTATTGAGCCCAAAGAGGATAGTGGCATATAAAACATACTTTTAAATCTACTCTGAGAGCTTGGCTAGACCTCTGACAGCAAAATGAGCCGGGAAAGATGCCACCGAGGAGACACCTAATCCCAGTGCCACAAGCCAAGGGGACTTGAATGCCACTCCTGAAATCAGCTTGAGGAACTTCCAAAGGGAGAGAGACTGCTGTGCAGCAGGACGAGCAAAGGACGAGCAGTATGCTAACAGAGTTCTGCATTTTGTTCTATACACCCACCTTCAGGTAATTAATAATAATTGTATGCCATCAAGTCAGTTCTGACTTATGGCAACTTTTTTCAGGATTTTCTAGGTATAAATACATAGAACTGGTTTATCATCCTCCTTGCAGTTACGGGATTTTCCCAGGCTGTCTCTTCTCCTCGAAGACACAGTTCGGGAATCAAACTACAAACCACCCAGCTCAGGGCTCAGTTACTTTATTGAAATGAATCAGGAGCTGGGCCAGGGTATTCGAAGCCAGCTAAAAGCCATGTGGGTTTTTTTTTGGGTGTGTGTGTGTATCCTCTTGGGAACATTTTTGTTCCAGTGGCAAGGTGTGTGGTATATCGAGGGTCATTTTTTAGGAGAAAGGCAGGGTGGAGATATTTTAAATAAATAAAAAGCCAACTGAAACTTGCTCCAGGCACTCTGAGCCCCTGAGTTCACTCAGACATCCAGTGACACAGATGGATCCAGGAGTGCCCGCAGAGTACATACACACCTGCTTCTTCAGGGAAATCATACCCCATTCAGAATAAGGTGCTTAATTAGCTCTCAGACATGAATACGACAGAGGTTCCACCTTGCTGGGATACAGCTTACTGGCCCCCATCCAGCCCATTATACCATTGAGATAAGGTTTAGCAGCTGCAAAACCCCAGCTAACCCCCCAACAACAACGACAGTAATAGTAGAAAGAGTAGGGGGAGCAGCAAACTGTGGGGTACCCAGTTTTGTGTTTTGGAGCTCAGACCCTCTGTGAAGGAGAGAGAGAGAGAGAGCCGTCCTCCACAGTCAGAGGAGCAGAAGGAGGAACTGATTGTGTGGAGGGCATATTGGTGGAGGTGGAGCCGCATGATAGGGAAGTACAGAAGCGAGGGAAGTGTGTTTGGCTGACGAGGGAGGGGAGGAGCTTGATTTGATTATATGGGAGGATATAAATGAGGATGAAAAGGCGGGAAGTTTTAGAGTTGTAAAGAGCGAGCTGGTCGACAAGTAAGATAGAATGGAGTACGGGCCAGAAGAGTTTCGTCAAGCTGCTTAAGGAATTCCCAAACTTGCAAGTGTAGATGGAGGATTGTTGCCGGGACCTCCTGATTTCTTCATGCGCGGGCAAGAAGTAAATTCTTTGGAATGGACTGTGGTGGTTTACCCCTGCAATCAGCGTGGGGGGAGGAGGGTGATCTAGAGTCAGCGGGAGGGAGACTGGGCGAGACACCCCTGCTGTGGGACGGTTTGCGCTGTCAGAACCACACCGATCAGGCCTCTGGCTGACCGGGAGCGATTTGGGCCAGCCCCCCAATAAGAAGAAAAGACAAAGAAATGAAAACACGAGTTTGTAGTTATAAGTTGTTACCAGAGTTAAGTTTAATGGACCCATTTGAGCCAGCTGAGTTGAGTTTGTTTACCAATAAAACAGATTCTGTTAGAAAAGAAGAACAGCCTCCTGTCCTTTTTCCTGCGCTGTCAACGGAACCGCCCATGGCAGAACCAACACGTATTCACACCCTCCCTTTGGCTTCTACTTAGGTTTTTAAGCGAGTCATTTTCCCTGTAGACTCACCCATTTTCCCTGTCGACTCACTGGGAAATGAGCATTTGCAGACTGGTCAAGCAGACAGAGGAGCCATTTTGCATGGGACTAGCCCTCCTGCCTATCCTTGGCAGACATTTTATGAGCAACCAGAAGACTGTCCTCAAATGCCCAATATGCCCCTATTGGCGTGTGATAAATTTTGAAGTTGGGATGTTCGCAATAACAGTCCCTAATAGCACACCTCTCCCCCAAACAATCCAAGAAAAGCACATAGTTCTGCCAATTCCTACCTATCAAGCATTTCTTGCACCTTTCAGTTTCACCAGGAGGAGGTACTGTATAAAAGAAATGGCTCAGAACAACCCAAAGCCAGGCCATCCCAAAAATACTTTGCAGAACACAAATCGCTCACAGCCATATAGTAATGCTGGGAAACTCATGTTTTAACCACCCACCCCAAGCTAATGCAAACGTTGCTGGTCAGCTCAAAGGGAACAGACAAGGACCTCATGGTCCTTGCTAGTCCAAAAGGGTCCTGCCCTTTGACTTTGGCTCCATAGTCACCCCTTGCTGGGCTAACAAGTTTTTTTTGGGGGGGGGTGTGTCTTTGTCCAAAGCATCACATGCAGATCCCAAGAGACTGAAGAACCAGAGCTGAATCAGGCATGGGGCTTCTCCTCCTCTGATTCTTTTGCCTCTCTAAGAATGTGTGCAAATGTGTATTGTAAATAAATAACATCGTCCACTAATTCCGATTGTGACCTGGAGACACTTCCTTCTGGTTCGACCTGTCTGTTGTCGTTTCTCATTCTTTACAGTGCAAACAAACGGAGTGCAATTCAAAACCCAGCTTTGAAGAACGCCACAGCCTTTGGTCTTTCTGGTGTGTTGGGTGTCCCCGATACTTCTGGCGTCTCATCAGATATTCTTCTGCTTTTTCTCGTCTTTAAAACAGGATCTGAAGTTTGGTCTCTGCGCTCTGTGCTTTGACATCTGGTAACTTCACTGCCTTTCCAGTGAAGGGTAATGTGAAACTCGGAGCCAATTCATTTCTTTCAAATTGTGGCTGGGTTTTGGGGGCAGTAGCCAGCGCAGGAGAGGAATGTACTCACCTGGAATGTTAAAGTGGAGATGGAGTGTTAAAAAACTCATTGCAGGATATTCCCCCCCCCCCGTTCCCCATTTTCTTTCAATGTGGAAAACATATGTGAATAGCGTCTGCACAGCTTTGCAGACTGAACGCTCTGATGTCATCGTTCTGTCTCCTCCGCTGGCTGAGGAAAGGATGTGTAATGGCAGATTGCATCAAAATAGCTTTCCTTTAAACCTAGCTTTTGTGGAGAAGAGCTCAGGAAGGGGGTGACACAGTTGGAACCACTGTCTCCTCCATCAGTTCGTTTCACTCCTTGCTCTTACTTAACCAGACTGTTGGTAAACAGAGTGAATAAGGAATCTCTCTCACACAAAGTCAGCAACTAACACCCTTAACCGAGATTTGTCCAGCCCTACAAGTGGGGCCCTCGCCTCCCTAAGGGACCCAAAAGGGCTGGCTGTATGGAAAGGGGAACGCTGGAAAGACATGCCAGCAGCAGAGATTCCCTGAAGCTTCCAGAGGGACCTTCTTCCATTCTTCCTGCCACACCTCCAACAGATATGATGTTTAAATCATATTTTCTGTTAACGGCTGTGTGTTAAATGCCACTGGAGCTGGATGTTATACAAGTTTTCAATTGCATGTACGCTGTTTTGGAATATGACGACTGATTCGCTTCCAAGATTCAGATGTTATCCTCAGATGGGTATCTTTCACCTTGTTTTGTATCTGAAACATGCCAGAGGGGGACAAAAGGGGGCGGATGCAACATAGGATGGCAGACAACACATACCTGCTCCCCCCCGCCTCCCCCACCCCAGTGAGCACCCTGAGGGAAAGAAGCATCAGACCTTTCATTCCACCCGAGACTCATCGGTGACAGGGAAGGAAAATGAGACACATTCCCATAGAGACCAGCACAGCAGAGCTCTGAGAACTAGCACCCAGTTTGGCAATACTGGGGGTCTGAATATGCCTTTAGAGGATGCAGCTACATGGTCAAGCACTGAAGGATTTGCTCTGCTTATTAAATGGGTGAATGTTTTTACTAATCAATGGCACAAAGGCTGATTCAGATCAGTCGGGCCCTTTTTGTTCCCAAAGCAGCTTTTTCTCTCTGCTGCTTGGAGACTTCTACTTTTTCAAGCTGGGACAATTGGAATGAGCTTTTCCACACTTAGTTATTTTTGACATGTTCTTGCAAAGATGGGGGGGGTGTCTGTAGATTTTTTTCCCCCGGTGACATGGGCAGTTGGGAGTATGACGTTCAGGACTGGGGAAACAGCCCACCTTCTTTTCTCTCCCCAATCATCTTCTGAATTTTAATTTTTTTAAAAAAAGCCTTACATATTACATGAAATTAGCACTAGATCACCCCATCACTTTATTGTTGGGTCTTCATTATTTACCATATTTACGCCCCATAAAAGGATTGGCAGAGGCGGGACCAGAGGAAGGAAAGAAAGAAGAGGGGGAGTGTGGGCTGTCATGTGAATCCCATGAAATCCAACATGAATGGTGAACTCCCAAATCAATCCACTGCCCTGTGTGAACACTGACTGCAATTTCAAATGTAATACAGGCTGAGTATAAAACTAAATTGCTCCCATTTGGCTTTCCAGGGCAGTCGGACCTAAAGAGAGTATCCAATGTGGTGTAGTGGATAGAGTGACAGACTAGGACTGAGGACACCTGGGTTCAAATCCTTGTTCAGATAGGGAAACTCACTGGGAGGGGGTGGAACTGGCAAAAACCACTCCTTAAATATCTCACTTACCTTGAAAGCCCTGCTTAGGTTCACAGTAAGCTGGTTCTGACTTGACAGCATAGAACACAAATACTGTATATAATTGGCAATACAGAAGGCAGAAGAATCTTTACTCTTGTTTCTCTTGTGGGGACAATAATATAGAAAGAAATTTACTCCCTTATTCAGGATTTTTCAGAAGGGTTGTATCTCACTGGTAGAGCACAACCTTGCCATTGGAAGCTCCTGAGTTCAGTCCCAGGCTGTGACTACAGCATATCTGCAGTTCTGTAGCCATCCAGCTGACAAAAACAAAAATGATTCCCCACTGAAAAGATATGACTGCCCTTTAGGCTTCCCTGCACTGAGCATTGCATTGTGTAGTTGCCAGTTTTAAATTGATTTCATGTGCACCTAATCCAATGCACATTGTAAGGTACATGGCTAATGGGGTCACTCCAGTTGTCTCTGGGAAGGAGTGCAAAGGACTCCTGTCATAAACTCTGGACAGCCACTGCTACTCAAGGTTGTTAGCAAGGAGCCAAAGAGACCAATGATCTGACTCAACAGAAAGCAGTTTCCTGTACAATAATTTTACTCTAAACAATATAAAGCTGGTTCCAGTCATTTTCTTCTTCACAGAACTTCTGGGGATATTCCTGGTGAAATCTAGAACAACGGATGTGCGTGGTTCCCCCAGTTCAATTTGGAAGACAATTGGACAGCAGAGGATGCCTCCTGATTTGATCTGTGATGATCCAGCTTCTACGTTACTTGATTGGCATCTAGCATCTGAATCATTTTGTAAATTCAGATCACCAATGTTCCTGTTGACATGCATATGGAAAACAATGATAGAATCTATTGTGTCTCCAAATTTCATGTATCTTTGCACTGATACACATGAAATTTGGAGACATTATGGACTATGAAGAGGAGAGTACCGTATTTTTCCATGTATAAGACGCCCCCACTTTTCTAACCCAAAATTAGGAAATCTAAGTGGGCCTTACCAAGTGTAGGGGGAAAGGGATCAAAGCACTGCAGGATCACTTTGATCCCTGCTTACTCCCTTTGTGCTAAGTCCTGCGGGGCTTAGCAAAAGGAGAAGGAAAGGGAACAATCAATCCCACAACTGCACAATCATTTTGATCCCTTTCCCCCTTATACAGCCATGGGATTGCTTTGATTCTTTCCCCCCTCCATTTGTTAAGCCGCGTGGGATTTAGCAAGCAGAGGGGAAAGCAGGGATCAAAGCGATCCTGCAGCGTTTAAATCCCTGCTTTCCTTTTGCTAAGGATTAGCAAGTGGAGGGGAAAGGAGGGATCAAAGCCCTGCAGGAACAATTTGATCCCTGCTTCCCCCCCACTTGTTTTTGTACTCTCCTCAGCTTACTTCTGTGTATAAGATGGCCGTCAATTTTTAGTCTAAAAATTTTAGACAAAAGTATAGTCTTATACATGGGAAAATACAGTAAATGGATAAGATTTCAGACAGCAAATACCCTCAGCATTAGCTCCCTGCAAGCACTGTGACTGAGGTGAAATTTTCACTGCATTTTAGAACTGTCACAGAGCAAAGCTCATTCACATAACTCCCTCCCACACAGACATTTGTCCTGGGCTGATGCCAACATCTCTACCCCATGGCATTTAAATTGCTGCTGCTGTTCACACAGAAATGTATAATTATCCCAGGAAAAGGCATTTCAAGTGTCCACACGTCACATAGACCCCAGTTTCCGTCACCCTTCTGTGCCATCATCACTACCCTCTAGTCTAACCCACCCAATTTGCCTGCATTTGAATTCCATTTTTTTTACAAAAAATGCCAAGCAAGTGAAATAGTGCTGAACTGACAAGACATGGCAAGTGCTGAATTAGTGCTGTATCGGTTTAGCACTATAGATATACTGTAGAGCTAAATTAGGAGAAGAAATATTTCCAAAAATATCACTTGCATTGCAGCTGTAGCCCTTAGAGTAGGCGTAGAAAGCAGGCAAAATGACCGTGCCGCCTTATCAATGATGTCCTTAAAGCATACCCAACAGTAGCCCTAAAGGAGCAATAGGGGTGATTACACAAGACAAAAGTGCAAACACTACAAAACACACACACACGCCTGCCCAGCCAAACAAAACTATGCCACATACCCATGCCAAAATGCCATCTCTTCACTATCAATGCTAACGCTGTGTCATCGACAAAATAAATATTTAAAGGACAGGGAGAAACACGGCATAAACAGTGGAACACATGCCCCTTTAGCCACTCCTTTACTTTCCTCTCTCCATTTTATAGGTTTGAAACACTAAATCACTCTGAATCGGCTTGGCTTTCCTCTGAACCTGAACCTGCCCGTTCTGCTTTGTTGTGGGCTTTGTAGAAATTGGCCTGTTTAGTTCAAGATACCAAATCTGGCCAAAGCTAATGCACAGCCCTGCTGAAAAGCCACATGTCATCACACCAGAGCCTCCTAACCCGAATGCCTGCAGATCTCTCTTCCTCTGTTTCTTGCTAGGATGCCGCACAAACAGGATGAGTCCATTCCTGGTCAAGACAAGTGCGGGGTTGGTTTTCTTTGTGCCTCTCCCACCTATATCACCCTCCCACCTTGAAGGGATCTGGGGGGATCTCAGAAGCTTTGAAAACATTTCTGTGCTCTTTGGGTTGGCCTAATAAAAAGGTGAAACCACATTTTGGATTTGGGAAGATCTCTTATAGCCAAGATAATGAATGCTTCCCTCCGCTTTGCTGTGTTTTTTAATCCTTTTGGACTCGCTTATGTGGCCCCTGGGATGGGCGGGAACATCTCAGCAGGAACTCTCTCTGCTTGCCCCGGACAACAGGCATCATCTGCGGAAAGTGAGCAGTGAGGGTGTTTCTTTTCATCCGTCAGATTTAAACAATCTTCTGAACGCTGGAAGTTATTTTTTTATGAGCTGACTTAGAACTGGCAAGCTGCAGCTCTGACTCACCGAGCATTGTGAACTACTGCAGCTCATTTAAGACTGAGAGAGAGAGAGAGAAAAATTAATGCTGGCAAGTGGGCTTTTTCTGATGGGTTCTCAAGTTTCAAATGCAGACTGAAAACAAATGCCTGCCATAACCAACATCCACTATGGGACTAAACCTTTTTGTCTTGTGAATTAGTCACCCCAAATGAAGCCCCTTCACCCTGGCATTTTGTTTTGGCAAGCATCTTCAGCCATGGCTGCTGGAAGCAGAGACCTGCCCGCTGCAGCTTCCCTGGGGTGAGACCGTGTTCCCAGTGAGACCATTTCATGTGGAGCAACCACCAGAGCAGAGCTGCGGGAAAGAGAGGGCAGAACCTGCAGCAATCAGATGCTGCAAGAGGGGAACTGAGTTTTAAAATACGTGCTTGTGCTTAAAACAAGCAAACAAATGAACACCAACATTCTCTCTGAATAGGAAGCTGATGCTATCTGCTCAAGAGTGGAGAAGCCTCTGCTTTCTTCGGACATGGACAACTTTGCCTGCTAACACACTTCGACTCCTCTGTGGCCACGGGAGGGCCGGCAAGTCAGTTCACCGGCACAGGACGCCCATGTCGAGGCCCTTTGGCGTCACTGTTTCCTCAGCACCTTCCCCCCAGCCTCCACCACTGAAAGTTCGAAAGTTCACTGAGGCTGGAGCCATTGATAGTGTCACCCTCTGTGAGATCTACAAGACTCAAGGAACATCCTGTTCAAGGAAGACAGCTTTGATGATAAATGGCAATCAGAACTTCAGAGCAAAAGATATATTTTTCACTTCTTGTCCAGTTTGACCACGTCACCAAAAAAATAGTACGTAATTTTAGATACACCTCATGTTTCCAAAGTGGAGAAATTCCTGGGATGTAACACTTACCCACGTTTGGTGCCCTTTGGAAAGAAAATGTATAGTATCCTGTTAGATTTCATTTGGTGGTGGCAGGAAGATATGGAGGTTAAAAGCAAAAAGTAAAAGCAAAATGCTCTGCTTATAAACCACCCCATAGCACTTATAGCACTCTCTGGGTGGTTTATAATTTTTGTAAAAAAATTATGCAGGCTACCCATTGCCCCACACCACCCAGTGAGCTGGGTACTCAATTTACTGACTTAGGAAGGATGGAAGGTTTATTTATTTATTTATTTATTAAACTTATATGCCACCCATTTAGACATAGTCTACTCTGAGTGGCTCACAAAACACAGAGTAAAAACAATTAATATATGACAATTTGCAACGTTTACACAATAGAAGATAGTTAAAAATAGAGGAACAGAAGCGATAAGTTAAGTAATGCTGGGTGATACGAGTCGATCTAGGTAGGAGGAGGCATTCCAGCAAGTATCAAGGTCCTAAACCATTTAGGGCTTTGTATGTGATCATTAGAACTTTGAAATCAACGTGGAATTGAACTGGCAGCCAGTGCAATGCGGCCAGAGTGGGAGCGATACGTGGATGTTTCCTAACCCCACTAAGAAGTCTGGTCACTGCATTCTGCACCATTTGTTGTTTCCGCTTCAATCTCAAAGGTAGCCCCATGTAGAGCGCATTATAGTGGCCTAATCTCGAGATTATGAGTGCATGGACCAAGGTGGTAAGTGCCCCCACGTCAAGAAAGGGACGGAGCTGGGCAATCCACCAAAGATGGAAATAGGCAGTGCGGACCACTGACGCCACCTGAGTTTCCATGGTGAGTGCCGGGTCCAGATGTATCCACAAACTGTGAACCTCACTCTTCGCGGTGAGAGTCACCCCCCTAAATGAGAGGGGGTTTCCCGAACTGCTGACGGTGGGGCCACCCACCCTCAGTATCTCCGTCTTGTCCAGGTTCAGCCTCAACCCATTTTCCTGCATCCATTGCAGTACAGACTCCAGACAGTGCTGAAGGGACAGAACAACATCCACTGTAGTTGGGAAAAAGGGGATGTAGAGCTGAGTGTCATCAGCATACTGATGGCACAATTATCCACACCCCTGATAACCTCACCCAGCGACCTCATATAGATATTAAATAGCATTGGGGAGATAGTCGAGCCCTGCAGAACTCCACAATTGAGGCTCCACTGGGCCGAATCCCTCTCCCCAAGCTGAACTCTGTGAGGACGGTCCTCCAAAAAGGATTGGAGCCTGGCCAACACCAGGCCACCAATTCCCAGAGGTTACATTTTACTAGGTGGTGATCAGACCATGACAAGGGAACCGACATGAGGTCAGTCACCATCAGACCACGCTCACTCCAGTTGTTGGAGAAAACCAGGTCGAATCAACCTTGAGCCTGCTACCTGAGCCTGGGAATGAACTCACGAGCAGAGTCTTGACTGCAGTACTGCAGTTGAACCACTGTGCCACAAGGTTAACACTCCAACAGGTGGCTGAAGTCCACTGTTGTCACGTATAAAATTCACAGAAAAAGTCAGCACCCTTATGTGCAGTTACTGTACAAAACCCAGAAACACAGCTCTCTCCTTGCCATCTTTGTTCTTTTCACACAGAGACCTCTTCTGCGGGCTCTCTAGCTAAGGGGAGGAAGCTGGCATTCAGACCAGCTGCCTTTTCTGACCATCCCAACTTCCATGGCAACACATTACCTGTAGTTTACCTCACAAAGGATCTACTTAGTAGTATGAACAGACAGACAGCTGATAAAACAAACAAAAGGACAGGACACAACTCCCCTCCCCCGTGATGCTAAATTTCTGTTTTCAGGATAGATGTATTGTATCTACATGTTTTAATGAAAAAGCATTCTCAAGGGGGAGCCCTGCACTTCACGCCAGAGCTTGGAAAACATTGTTCTTGCACTACAACTCCCAATCTGCTCTGTTCAAGCGGAGGATTCTGGGACCTGTAATCTCCCAGCATCAATTTCTACACTTCCATTATGATGTGGAATAATTCCCCAGACTGCCTCTTCTACAGCATCATTCTGCTTAATGATGTCAAACAATAAAAGGAAAGAAAACAGTGATGGCAGTTTGGCAAGGTGGTTGTGGGCCTCTCAAACCAGCTGTTGGAGGACCAGTCCCTTCTCTCCAGCCTCCCCAGCCACTTTTTTTAAAAAAATGGTAAGTGGGCAGTTTTTGCAGTGGGCTACCCGCCCAGCCCTAAAACTGCCAGGTTTCTTTGCTCTCTCAAGCTGCAGAGTCCATTTACACCTAAAATGACACAACTTTCAACAACCTTCCAGTTCAGTCGAAGACAGCGGCATTTTTGATTCTAGAAGGTATGGATGCTCATCCTGTTGCATGGCTGAAGAAGGTGCTGTTTAAGCACTAATGGATTATAAATGGCCATTTCTGGATGTTTCTTTGGCCCTGTATCTTGGCAACAGCCAAGCTGTGGCTGAACATCTTGTACGCCTTTTAATAATTGTGAATCACAGTCATTGGTAGTGTGTAGGCCATGGGCAGTGTAAACAGCAGCCATTGGCAAAGTAAGAAGGAATACAATTGCAAGGGGAATGGGCTTCAACGCTTTCCTCTGAGGCCGTTATCTCAATAAATATTGAACCCCTCCCTCTTGGGCAAAAGCTGGTACTTGAAATGGGAGGCAAGTTCTTATGGATGCCAATGGAAGTCCGGCTTCTGGAGCTCTGAGCAATTTTGAAAAGAGGTAATTTTTGTGATATAATTCCCTAACATTTTTTGGGGGGGGGAATGAAGAAGCAGACTGAAAAACATCTGCATCCCAGTTATTGTCACTAGATGAGGAGAATCCAAATCAGATTGTGATTAGGGTGTTGAACCGGGACATGGGAGAGCTGAGTTCTAAACGAAATTCACTAGGTGACTTTGGGCCAGCCGCGCCCCCTCACCCTAGTCTACCTCACAGGGCTGCTGTGAGAGCGGCATTTGAAGGAAAAGAGCCACATACACCACCTTGAGCACTTGGGAGGAAATGTGGGTTAGAAATGCAGTCAAGATACATATATATATTTTAAAAATCTCCAGTGTCTGCTCCTCATTTAGTCTCTCGCTCTCTGGATATTCTTCTGCCCAGTGTCTTTCTTCTCCTGCCATTCTCTGCAGAACTGTCTTTTGTTTTTTTGCAATCCACACGTGCAAGGAAATCAATGTGTACAACGCTTTGTCACACCACTTTCAGGTTTGGCCCACAAATAATTAACCAGTTGGATTTTCATTAACTTTGATGCATGCCCCCTTGTCAAGCTATGTGCCAATACTCTTTCACAACTGCCACTGCCCCCAAAGAGGAAAAAAGATGCATGACAGCCCATTCCCTCTTCTCCAGCCAGAGTTGTACTAGCACTGAGGGCAAGAGAGAAGGATGATTTTTCCTGAGCCTTTGAAGTGCATTCTTATGAGTGAAATGGGATGTCGCCTCTGCAAGTCAAACATACAGGACTGCCACTGTTTCTGTGCCCTCATTTGTAAAACATAGTAGCTAAATGATGATGATGTTATTAAAAGTTAATTAATTGTTAACTCATCTTGAATTTGCAGTCAGGAGGGAAACCTGTGTTAGAATCACCAGCCTACAGTAGAGTAAATTCCTTTTCGGTTGTGAAGCAGTAGAAACCCTTAGGAATTTCAAGCAGGAATTTTGTTTCAGCAATTACATAAAATGTGAACAATTATGTGCACATGATATTATCTAGGCATCTTGCTGCTTTTGCTGAATGTCATGTCTGGGCTGATCCTATAATAGCTATAATGAAAGAATAGGACTACTGGTGGTAGTTATCAGAGTGCATGCATAGAATATTACAGCAAGAATCCCAACCCCGGGGGGGGAAAAATCCCTACCCTTTGGCACACTTCCTTCTCCCCCTAGGCTTCAATAACAGCTCACATATCTGTAAGTGGAGATGGGATTTACTGGCTTTCCACCGGGAAAAAGAAAGCCTTCTCAGCGACCGAGGAAGATATACAAACCCACAGGTGTTCTAGGGAGGTTACTTTTCCTGACTAGTCCATCGGTTCACTGGGAACTCTCCCCAAAGGATACCATTCTGCGATTGTCATGTAATCCAGCTTCGCCTCTTGGCACCCGCTGTGTGATTCTGGTCTGTCCTCGAGAACATCCCTGCTTTGGCCATTACTTTCTTTTTCCTTGCAGTTTCAGTGCTGGTTGTTTAGGGTTCCGGAAAATTTTGTTTCAGTTCATTTTTTTAAATAAGAATTTGTCAGTATTGTCATTATGGGCTCTCAAGCTGCTTCCAACTTATAGTGAGCCCCTGAATAAATGGTGCCTTCCAAAAGTTCCTGTTGTTAACAACCTTGCTCAATTGAAAGCCATGATTTCCTTCATGGAATCAACCCATCTTTATATTTTCCTGTTGTCTTCAACTTTTCCTGGCAATATGGTCTTTTCCAATTAACCTTTCCTTTTCACAAATCCAAAGTACAACAGCCTCAATTTAATCATTTTAGTTTCTACTGAGTGTTTAGTCTTGATCTGATCTAGCACCTGATTATTTGTCTTTCTGGCCATCCATGGTATTTACAAAGGTCCAACACCACATTTCAAAGGAGTCCATTTTTTTCCTGTCAGCTTTCTTCTCTGTCCACCTTTCACAACCACAAATAGTAAATCTGAAAACTATAATATGAATTATCTTAGTCTTGGTCTTTGGTGACACAAATTTTTATACGTGAGGCTCTTTTCTACTTCCCCCAAGGCTCAATCTTCCGACGTCTTGGCTGCAGTTGATGAAAATCTGTCAGTATCCAGTGATGGGGACTCGGGTTGCAAGACATGCTATCAAATCAGACTTACGTCGCACCAGTACTCAACTCACAATTCGGAACCCACCCACCCCCTCCCCTTCTTCTGGGGAAAAAAAAATCTTGTTTTTAATAGGGACTTGCACTTGGGGGTTGGAACTCAGCATTTGGTACCAAAGACTTGGGACTCAGATCCAAAGACTCACCAACATCCCTGTCAGGATCTGTTTCTTCCATTGTCAATATCAAAGTTACATAATGGAGAGCCAGTATGGTGTAAGACTCATGGGATTTAGCTTCATGTTCTTACTCAACCATGGAAACCCATTGGGGAACCTCTGGGACACTCTATAAACCACTTCTGGAACATCTTGCATATCTTGAAAACCCTATTCAGGGTGATTTCCCAGCACACAGCAACCACATATATGTACTGGTAATTCTTTCTTTCGTTCCCCTTCCTCAGCCATTTCAAGTCATTGCTATTTTCTACCAGTAACGTGCTCTTGTCTGAGGAAGTGAACTTGTCCACAAAAGCTCACTTTATAATATAGCAGTTAGTTAGTCTTTCAGGTGCCACAATGTTTTAGTCTTCTTCTCTCTACCCCCCCCCCTTTATTTTTTTGCCTGATATGTTAAGCACAGACTAACATGGCTACCTCTTCTAAAACTATGCTGTCATCTGCATGTCTTAAATTACAAGCGTTTCTTCCACCAAATCTTTCATCTGACTCTTATCCAGTTTTATATATTCTGCACATAGATCAAACAGATTAGAAGGTAAATATAGATAGGGAAATTGAACACATAGGGAGATAAGAGGGAGTCTCTGTATTCAACCAGGGTAATGCTGAATAAAGGTTTCTACTGTTTTCCACCACCTCCCCGAGGGCTCCTATCTTTTTCAGATAGATGTGAGGCAGATACAACACAGAGTTTTCCATCCTAAGAATAGATGTGCCTCTTAGCTGAAATCCAGTAGTAAGTCACATCTAGAATAAGTCCATTGAATCATTGAGAATTTGGTCAGTTCCACTGATTCAATGGGCTTACTCTAGTTGCAACCTACTACTGAATTTCAGCCACCGAAATTGGCCAGTCCAAAAAGTAGAGAGAGAGATTATTTAAGTTTGTTTCTTTTTTAAAAAATGCTAATATTTGCCGATGTGTATTTGGAACTGAAAGCGGCTGGGGTTTTAAAATTTTGAACACAGGAGAAAGGGGAACTTGGCTGACTTTGGCCATCACTCTGCTTGGCTTGTATCTTTTCTATATTGTGAGAAGTATTTATGAATTTAGGGTGCTTCGTGTGAATTCATATTTAGCTCCCACTCATGGTATTGTCCTGACACATCATCCTGGCTCCCTGTAGAGGAAACATGTGATAGAGCAAACTACTTGCAACTATAAATATCCGCTTCAGAGCAGACTGACTTCAGGTAGTCACAGAATTCAGAGAATCATCCAGATTTGATTTGGAAAAGAAATTGAGAGGGTTTTTTGTTTTGTTTGTTTGTTTTAATTCTCCAATATGGGTCAAACCAACACAGACAAATCTGTCTAAGAAGGCCCAGGTGTCAAGTACTTAAAAGTCTGGGTTTGAGTGCAGATGCTGAACCTGAATTGCCACCTCCTTTTTCCTGAAAGACTCCTAATCTTTAACATCTCTATAGTAAGCAGGTAAAATGTCATCTTGATTGTATTGTGAATAGTTGTTCCTATTGAACTCAACTGGTGCAGATGGAGGGTGGTGGTGGTTCTGCTTTAGTTTGTTTTTGAGGAATTTATCTCTCTCCCCCTCTACACACACACACTTTTACCCTTATTTGGGAGATAAAGACCTTTACTTTTTTTTTAAAGAAAAATCAAACACTGAGAGAAAGTCAGTGTGTACCTCCCTTACTCATGAAGGTAATCAACTGAATGGAAACAACTCAGAGAGGAGAAAGGAAGGAGTAAGGTCCTAACATTTAAATGGGTCCTAGTCTAATCGTTTAAAAATGGCTGGAAAGCTTTTTACAGCACAGTCCTCCTTTTGAGCTGGGTCATACAATGTCCAGGAAGGCTTATGTGCATATTCTGAATGACAGCCCTCACAGTATCCCAAGCAGCGGGTTTTACAAGCTGTATTTCTGTCTCAGTAAACAGGGACTCAGGGCGGAGCAGGCAAATCCTCATGGTCTCTCCAAGACAGAAGCCAGCTGAGATACCTCAGAGTGATGGGGGTTATCTGCCTTGCTACCTGTGCATTCTTGGGCAGGCTGCATGGCCCCATAGCATCTTCAGAAGCAGGGACTGGTCAACAACCATTTCTGACAATTTTATACCTGGGAAGGCTCAACATTAAGCCAGAATCAATTTGGCAGAACATACTTTTTTACTTTATTATTAAACAAGACATAGGTTCTGACTGTGTGCCAGTCACTGAAGTGACATGATGGTATCCTGCTATTGCTATAGTTCAGATGCCGTGAGAAATACCCAACCCTATTATATGATTGCATGCTTTTTGTGTTATTGTTGTTATGCACTATCAGGTCATTTCCAACTTTATGGGGACCCTACAATAAGGCATTTTGAGGCATGTGAAATGTTCAAATAATGGTCTACCATTGTCATTCTCCATGGAGTTTCCATGACTGCGTGGGGATTTGAACCCAGGTCTGCTGATTCCTAATTTGACCCCGTAACCACTATGCACACTGGCTGTTGCTGGCTAATGCTATTATAGCTGACAAAACTCAAAGATCCTATAAGGGAAGTAAACCAGATAAGCTTGTATATAAATATCTTATGTTTCCAATTTATTCAAATTGCAATAAATTCCTCAGGATCCAGCCAATGTGGAGTTTCCTGGCGATAATGTGGAAACCTTGGAGTGCACTGGAAATTTCCCTATAAGCAGACCAACAGCAAGCAGAAAACTAACCAGCATGTTCCTAGTTTATTAACTCCTCTAGTGAATGGGTTTGGAAGACTCTGCTAAATTATGTCCAAAATATTCTGAGCAAACAAGGGATTGTTCCCTTTTCAAAAGAGAAAGAAAAGATAGCAAAGGTGGGATTCGCAAGGCCTGTAATTTACTAGATCACATTCTAGCTGTGTACAATGGGGATGTCAATTGTGCTGATCTTCAAAGCACTATTTTTGTCAGAAATTTGGGATTCCCACCCCAAATTTGTTGATTTGAGCCTCCTCGTAGTTTCTTCTCCGCCTGCCCCCCCATCCAGTATTTAATAAGTCCAACTCAAGAGATGGACCTGTTTCTCCCCAAAGTTCAGGATTCTATCACAAAATGAAAACAGGGAGGGCTTGAAAAGGAGAAAGAGTTATTTTGTTCCCTTATAGCTTATGTCAGCAGAGTGCACACTTAAATCTCCCAAGATTACAATAGGGAGCGAGGCTGCATTAAGCAATTATAGTAATAGCAACCTTGTTAAGAATGAGTTACCTGATATGAGATGGGAGCAATAACAGTGCACGCTGCCAACTGCATGTGCAGACTTGTGTTGTTCCAGAATAAAGCACCTGCAATTTACCCACAGGATTAACCCACTGATTCCCGGGAGAGGTTCAAATTGTATGTTTTCCACTTACTTCTGCTAGGATCTGCCACTTTGCCAGCACGCCTATGGTGTCAAAAGCAGGCACAGCCGTTGCTGGCTGGCTTCATGCAATCCGAAATGTTGAAGAATACATAGTTAAAAATATGCCCTTGAAAGAATGGCAAAGGATAAATATGTTGGCATTCCTTAAATGCTGATATGGTGTCTAACTTTTATGTTTAGCAGTGCTTTTTCTGCCTTGTTCTTTCAACAAAACTTTTTCTGGTGGTTTACACATGACAAAAAAGACAACACACTTAAGAGAATTAGATTAGATTAGTCCTCCTTCAGTCTCGAGAGACTATGGTAGGAAAATACAATGCAAGAAAAAATACTGTAGTCAAAAATAAAATGAGCCCATGAAATCCATTGAGCTCCTGATGCTTGAAAGTGCTGGGTAGCTCAGGGATTTAGGTCTCTGCCCGCAAAGCCCAAGGTTGGGACATAAATGTTCCCCACTGGGCCTCCTTGAGAGGGAGTGGATGATCCACAGGGTCCCTTCCAGCTCTGCAGTTCTCAGATGATGGTGGTGGAAAGAGGTGAGATTAAAAGCAATTGGCAGATGATTGGTTGCGCCAAAGGGATTTGGTTTTGAAGCAGCTGCTCCAGAGCCCCTCTAGCAGAATAAGGGGAGGAGGAGGGCTGTCTAATGGAGCAGGTCTGACTTCCCCCCATTTTGCCCTGAATTAAGTCATACCTCTTACCATCTAAAGAAGGAGCCATGATGACCTCTAGAGCCTAAAGTCGCCCAATTGCACTATACAGTAGTTGGTGCTGAAAGGATGGCGACATAAGCACAAAGCAACATGACCTTCTTTTAAGGCTGACTAATCTGAGTGACAATCGTCATCACCATCAGATACTTTGAGCCCCAGAGAAGAGGGAGGAAGCCACCCCTCCCATCTGCAGAGGTTGCATCTGAGTAGCGTCGCTTTGGTTACATTATGCAACCTTGCCAGCAGGATGCTCTCTCCAGATTTTACTTTCATTTTAGGTGTAAAGGGTTGTAAAAATTAAGCAAGACATCCACAGCGGTTAGAGATGATGTCTTTACGATGCTATGTTCAAAACAGATCACAGGGAGGTTTATTTTATTTTATTTTTTTATTGAGATTGCAATTTGCAGAATACCCCAGCCACCCCGATTCAGAAGTGCGACAAGTTCCTTGTTCTTATTTGAAGGAATGCTCTGCTTCTGCCACTTGGGAGAGTCCTTCCTTATGCCACGCATGTCGTCAAAGAGCCCTGACTGCAAGTCTGTACTACTGAGGGAGGCAACTTCTGCCCAGAAAGAAGTGTCTTCCTTCCTTTTCTAGGCAGGGTTGGACTCCGTCTAAGGGACTGGGTTTGTAATACTGCCAGCTTTGTCACTGGAGGCCGTGGCTCAATGAAACTATCAGATTTAACTGTGGGATGGGGTGGAGGTGGAACAGCCTTGTGATCCATAGAAACACATTTTCTGCATAGGATAATATCTTTATTGGATCACTTAAAAGTTGCAAGAAAGGCAAGCTTTCAGGTTCTTCAGAACTCTCTGTCAAGCATCAGGAGGACTTGAAAGTTCACCTTACCTGTAACTTTTGTGTGACTTGATGAAGGTATTATCCAACCTGAAGATGTTTCAAATATAAGAGACTCCATACTATTAGACGCAATATCTGGGAAGATTCTCAGGCATCCAGGTGAGGTTATCTGGAAGTTGAGGTTATCATGGTGATAATCTCATCATCCAGGTGAGGTTATCATGGCAACTGGACTTCTTTCTTGTTAGGTTGAAACATTTCACTACTCATCCTGAAGAAGCTACTTGTATGAGTAGCGAAACGTTTCAACCTAACAAGAAAGAAGTCCCGTCGCCATGACAGAGCTTCCAGATATTAAACACAATGTGCTTGTTTGATTGCATGTATGTACATATGTATTTAGAGGGACATGGTGGCACTGAGGGTTAAACCACAGAAGGTTAAGCCTCTGTGCTGCAAGGTCAGAAGACCTGCAGTGGTAAGATCGAATCCATGCGATGGAGGGAGCTCCCATTGCTTGTCCCAGCTACTGCCAACCTAGCAGTTTGAAAGCATGTAAAAATGCAAGTAGATAAATAGTGGTGGGAAGGTAACGATGTTCCGTGTCTAGTCACACTGGCCACGTGACCACAGAAACTGTCTTCAGACAAACGCTGGCTCTATGGCTTGGAAACAGGGATGAGCACCATGCCCTAGGGTCGGACACGACTGGACTAAATGTCAAGAGGAACCTTTACCTTTACCTTACATATGTATTTAGACATCCTCATAACATGAGGCCCTGATCTGCCACTCATTTAGCTTTTTCATAAACCTGGGATTGCTGGACCGCCCTCCCCAGCAATTTATGCCACACTTATGTGGCATGGAGCACCTTCCCACCCGCTGTGGCTGGAGTACCCAGGTGCAGCTTCTCTGAGACAGACATAACCTGGGCTCTGTTATCCGTCCTCTAGTGACCTCCAGATGAGACTGCTTAATGCACTCTGAAAAACTCGTTTAGTCCAAAAGGAAGCTGCTTGGATTTAGCATCTTGGCACCAGCCAAGAGGAACATATCTCGCCCTATCTCAGTCCGTCTCTAGGTATAACAGTCCTGGTGCTTGTCTTTAAGAACTTGTTACATCTTAAGAACTTAAGATAAGATAACTTAAGTTAAGAACTTAACTTAAGATAACTAAAACTATTTTTATGTTGAGGTTGTCTTAGCAAACCCTCCTTCCAAATGTCCCTCAAAAGCTAGGCAGGTGGCTAATCAGAGCAATTAATTTGGCTGTGGGCGTACTTACACACCTGTCTGTCTCTCCATCTCTATTCTTCTCCTCCAATTTTTCCTTATGATTCTCTTGGCTTTCCTTTCCTCTTGGAAGACAGCTTATCCTCTACTCCCTAAAACTGGCCTGGTTTCCCCCCACCTCCCCCAGTATGCTCAAAGATCCTATCCTGAACTTAAAGAAGTTGCTTGTTCGGATTATATCTCCCAGAATTCCTTGGGCAGTATGGCCAGTTCTTCCACCTGCCTTGCTTGGAAAAATTCTGTCTATACGAAAACCACTTATGTATATGTGTGTGTCTGTGCGTGCTGCAGGTGTGATTGTGCACATATGAATATAACCAAGAAGTACTTTCTCTGTATTTGACACCACAGAGAATATGGCTGTCACATTTATTCATTTATTACTTATTCCTACATTTCTTTGCCTTTCCTCCTGTGAACTCACCACCTGCCTCTCTTCCTATGTTCTCAGAAGCACTGCCAAACAGGAAACTTCACAAAGTGCCCCAGACTATTAGAGCTTGACTTCAAGTCCTCTATGAGTATCACTGCATCTCAGGGGAAGCCTTACCATCCCCATCTCCGGTGGTTTGGTTCTCCTGCTGTCAAACCACAGATGGGATGGATATTGCATACGAATAAGCCAAGGAGGACCAGCTGAAGTCCTTCCACCACCTGAAGGAAGAACGGGAGCACTGCTGCCATCCCCTCTTATTGCCACAATAGAACAACGATGGCAGTGGTGGAGGGGCAGCAGCCCGTCCTTTCTCCTAGTGGTTTCCCCACTTCTACAGCGTGACCTAAAAGATTGCACAGATCAACCTATTTGCTGAGGCTCCTGAGCCACCTATGTGTGCAGCACCTGGCGCTGGGGCCAAGCAGTAAGCAGACCAGGGTGACCATGGTGCACATGCCTTGTAAAGGTAGGAAAGCAGAAGAGGAAAAGGCTGCCAGGTGGCCATGAGTGGGAAGTGGTGACAGCTCCTCTGCCCCCCCACCCCCCACCCCCCAGTGCTCTTCTACCTAAGGCAAATGCCTCACCAGAGCTAATGGCCAGGCTAGCCCTGGGTTAAGAGTATAGGATCCAGTGTCCTAGAGACCTTTCTAGAACCTGGAGAGGCAGTCTGCCAAGACAGATCCAGCCTTTAAGCAGAGTGAGGCCACAGCTTCAGGGAGCTGATACTGGGTGCGGCCATCCCCAAATATTGTACTTTGCTGCCTGAAGAAAAAGACATTGCAGAAGCCAGCTGGACTGGCAGTTGACTCTTACATCATCATTGGCAATTACAGAGTGTCCCCTCTCACATGCGAGGACTGGGTGTGTAGCACACAAAACTCTGCCCTCTCACAGAAGTGGGGTTGGGGGCTCAGGAGGGACAATTAGGCCTGCCCTCAGCTTGTGCTACTTCTGTGCTTGCCTTACTCTACTTTACAACAGGGCCAGCCCTGATTCCAGGGAGTGGCTGCAGTAGCCCATGTGCCCTTGTTTCTCCTCCCAAGTTTCTACACCTAAGCAATGAAGCCAGCTTTCCTGAAGAAAATGAAAACTGAGCAAGAATAATTTGGGCCGGTGTTGCCAGCAGATCAGTGGACTTTGTCTCTAGACATGATGCTCTAGATCATGAGGCTGGCTATACTTTCAGTGAGTTACCTCAGAAGCTGTAGGGTTCTAACACCATAGCAATGGCAATGCATTTGAGAAGGGATATTTGCTAAGGATCATGTCTTCATGGTTCACCCAGGCAGGTGGCCCATATAGCCTTACTTCCTGCTGGATATAACTTCTCCCACATCAGTTCCAGCCCAGATGAGATATCTCACCTTGTAAAAGATTTCCCTGGAGCCAGATTCTATAAGGGCCAAAGGGAAATAGGCAGGTGCTGCTCCTCCTCCTTCCTTGTTTAGCTCTTGTTGCTCTTGGAAAGGAAAGGAAAGGAGTTCACTAAGCAGACAACAGTACCAAGGGGAAGGAGGCGATCATGATATCTCCATGGGACACTGTCAGCGGGACCTCTGCTGCAATGTAGGTTTCAACAAGTGCCTAACTATTCCAACCCTTGAAGCTGGCTCTGCTTTTTGCCACAGGATTTCTTGCCCCCAACTTGTTGCATTTTGCAAGGGATCTAAACATGGGAATCAGAATAAATTATGCAGTGAAATTTATTATAAGTGAATGAATGAATGAATGAATGAATGAATGAATGAATGAATTTAAAATGCTGGTTCATAAATAGTTGATAATTTGCCAAGTATAAATTTGTTATTATAATTACATTAGATGACTTTGCATTACATAGCCTGATATTGGTCATAATCCTGTTCCAGAGTGCAAGGCAATTGCATCTGTGCTCTGGCAGACTGTCTTTTGCATGCTTGGTCTCACACTGGTTGCAAGCTGGGAGACGTGGCTGTCTGTGTGATTGGTCACATGATGGGGGAGATGCCAAGGCTGGAGGGATGCTGATGTGGCAGCCTTGAGCTCCAAATAGGACATGGCCATTCCATTAATTTAAAAACACATACATAAGCTCATATACAGCTAAAGAAATCAGTTTGGTTGAATCAGAAGACATTTCTTTCTAGGACAAAATCTGGCAGACTGAATCAAGTTGTCTTTTCCTTCTTTCCTTGGGCTTCAGCCAGACCTCTCACAGACTGGCAGCCATCTTCCTTTCAGCAGCCCACGACTTCTTGTAATTAAGTCTCATTAGCAATCAATTGGCCTTGCTAAGATACTTAGCATCCCTATAAATTAGCTCTTCTTAAGCAATGGAAGTGAAATTAAGTTGTTGGAAAAGACCATATCGACATGGCAATTACAGTGTTGTTTCCACTGGAATGGAAAGAGTTAAAGCAATTAATCCCAATTAAGCATAACAGAATCAAAGACAAATGAAGACATGGCACAGAAAATATGAAAAATCCAGAGGGATTAGATTAGAAAGCTCAGTGCTTCCAACCAAGATTTAAACACTTATCAGAAACCTACCTCAACATTAAAAAAATGCTTCCGATCCAGGTTTCTTTCAAATTAATGTGTGGAAATAAGATTTTGAAATCATGTATTCCTTCCGTTTGTAATGTTTTTAACCTAATGCTGCACATGTTGAAAGTTCACCTGCTATCCTGACCTACATTCTATAGTCATTGCATCAGCAGTTTCACAGGGATCCATGAGAGCAGACTGGTTATACAGGAAATACAGTGTGTTTTTCCATAGTGTATATATACAGTTGCTTCAAATTACCTTCACATAATATGCAACTAGAATGTGCAATAAGTGCCTTTGGTCAGAAAAACAAACCCAAGAGCTGGACTAAAAATTACACACAATCCCAAGGTGAACTGTTTCTGGACCACATACCCCAGGTCATTGACCTCCTGTGTGACAATATTTTGACTCTGACAAGTGCCTTGGGGGACAAAAATCCTAAGAGTGGGTTTTTCTGTGTAGCCACTATTCTTTATTATGAATAAACTGACCAGTTTTGCACATCTACCCTGTTTCCCCCAAAATAAGACCTAACCTGAAAATAAGCCCTAGTATGATTTTTCAGGATGCTTGTAATATAAGTCCTACCCTGAAAATAAGCCCCAGTTAAGTGAAATCCCATCCTCCACCATTGTGCAGCAATCAGAAGAAGATGACATGACTGTATTTGAGTAAATGTAGATTGTTGTACATGAAAAAAATGAAACATCCCCTTAAAATAAACCCTGATGCGTTTTTTGGAGCAAACATTAATATAAGACCCTGTCTTATTTTGGGAGAAACACGGTAAATAGAAATTGTGTGTTGTTGGACATTCTGACTCATTGTACCTGATCCTGTTTCTGCCAACAAGCCATGGTTGTTAGCCATCCATAAACCAAGAATGGAAACCATGATTTGTTCTTGGTTTATTAATTCTGGCTTGTATAAATCATACCTTGTTCTGAACTCTGAACTCAGAACCATGGTTTGTTCTTGGTTTGTTTCATCAACTCTTCACACTGAAAGGGAGCTGACAAAAAAGGCAGGAGCAGGGTTGCCATGTGTCAGAGTACCAGCTGAAGTTTCAGGGAATTGCTGCATTTCTTCCAGTGGAGCCTCCAAGGAGCCTCATGGCATAGTGGCTAAAACTGCTGTACTACAGTCCAAACTGTGCTCACGACCTGGGGTTCAATCCCAGGTAGCCGGCTCAAAGTTGACTCAGCCTTCTGTCCTTCCAAGGTTGGTAAAATGAGTACCCAGCTTGCCGGGGGGGGGGGGGGAGCTAGGGGGAGGTATATAAGCTTTGCTTTTACTTTGGAGAAATCTCAGGGTCAGCAGTATTTTGAGGAGGAGATTGTTTGATTTTTCTGTTAAGTTACTTTAATGTCTGGCCACAGATATCCAGAATTGCTGGTAAGGCTGATTGGCACAGTGCAAAGGTGTCTGTATGTGTGTTATTCCAAATGGCATGGTAGTTCAAAGTGCTTGCACCCACTGGATGTCTCTCCTGTTCTTTCCTGTGCTCCTGGGTTGTTGATGCACTGACATTGGGCCCACTGTACCTTTTGGAAAAAGACAAGGTGGAGCACTACGACGGTGACTTATGAAGTGTCTTGTGATATAAACCCTATCAGCTGTGGGACAAACGTGGTGAAAACATCTCCCTTTCAATCTCTGTTCCATATGTGTCGTCTCCGACACATTTTTGGCATCACCTGGCAGGACAAAGTTCCAAATAGAGTAGTCCTGGAACGAACGGGAATATTTAGCATGTATACATAACTGAAACAGTGATGTCAACATTGGCTTGGGCATGTCATGAGAATGGCTGACGGTCGGATTCCAAAAGTTCTCCTTAGTGCAGGGAAAGCACCCCAGAGGGAGACCATAGCTGTGATACAAGGACATCTACAAGCGGGATCTGAAAGCCTTAGGAATGGACCTCAACAGATGGGGAACCTTGACATCTGAGCGTTCAGCCTGGAGGCAGGTGGTGCATCACGGCATCTCCCATTTTGAAGAGACCCTTGTCCAGCAGGCTGAGGCAAAGAGGCAGTCCCGAAACCAGCAAAATCAGGGAGCTAGACAAGGGACAGATTGTATTTGTCTTCAGCATGGAAGGGATTGTCACTCTCGAATTGGCCTTCTCAGCCACACCAGACGTTGTTCCAAGACCTCTATTCAGAGCCCGTTACCATAGTCTCTTGAGACTGAAGGATGCCTACTACAAGCTTCTCAACTTCCTTTCTCGATGTAGTGAATGTAGACAGAGAGTTCTGGAGATCTTTTCTGATCACTTCTCCTTTTTTCCAGTCCTTTACTAAGGAAACTGCAAGCATACATTACATGAAAGTAGACATTTTGCTGCCTAAGGTAAAGGCTAAGAGGGCAGCCCTGTAAGTCCATCTTATAGCAGTTGACTTTGGTGGTAGCACTGCAACGTGGGCAACAGGCTAGCAGCACTTGTGACCTTCACCTCAAGGCCAGGAGGGACTATGTGTCTGACACAGCTCTGCTGCCTGACAGAAAGGAACAGCCAGGAAGGTGGCTCAACAGCAACAGCCAGGAGAGAGAATCAGGACTGTCTTCCTGACCGTTGCCTCCTTCCTTGCCAGGGTTTGCACGAAAGATCTAATATGGCAGTATACCAAACAAACAAACAAACAAACAAGACCTCATAACATTTTCTTCAAAAAGAGAGAGAGCCTTGGCAGGTGGCATTTGGGCTATAAGGAGTGGTAGCATGGATTAATTTTTTAAAAAATCTATCCAAAGGCAAGGTGGGTTTGATATGTCTATTAGACCAGTAAAAAAAATCACAAACAAATACAAGCTCTTGGCTTATAGGAGCCCCACAAAGGCCGAAAGGGGCTGAAAGCTACCTGTTTTTGGGTGGTTTTCAGTGGCCTAATAGACGTATCAACATATAGACACACACCACTTTTGTATTGTGTACAAGGACTACATGGTGGATTTCCCCCCTTTTCTTTTTATATCAGTCTTGGACCAGATAGCACTTCAATGAGGGGCCACATTCAAAAGGAGGATACCCCTCTGGTAGCCTTTCAAATGCTGGACTCTTCTGCCTTAAAAGAGGACACATGACCAGCACCAGCAGCAGCCAAAGAAACAGCAGCTGCAGGGAGCTTCTTCCACACCCTCTTGCTAGAAATAACATCCACCTCAACCTTGCTGTGGGAATGCTGGACTGAAAAGAAGCAGGAAGCTCGGAAGACATTTCGCTTTGATGGAGCAGGAAATACAGTAGTGTGTCTCCCACACCCACACATGCCAAAGTATCTGAGCCCATTAAAGGGTTCTTCCAGGCAAGGAAACAATTCTCTCGCACTCTCCCAGTTTGTCTCTAGTGGCCAGGAAGGACTTCAAAGGGTTACCAGGATTGTGTCCCACCCTTTCCCAATAAAAGCCACTTTCCAGAAGATTGCTCTTCCAAAAGCAGTCCTTGAAATCCTTTCAGAAATGTGCAAGAGAATCATTTTCCCACTGAAGCTTCTTACATAAGAACATAATAATTACATAAGAACATAAGAAGAGCCCTGCTGGATCAGGCCAAGGGCCCATCTAGTCCAGCTTCTTGTATCTCACAATGGCCCCACCAGATGCCTCTGGGAGGACATGAGACCACGAGATCCCTGTCCCCTGCATCTGGCATTTGGAGGTCCCTTCCTTTTAAGCCTGGAGATTAGACATCCCCATCATGGCTTGTAACCTTTGGTGGACTTCTCCTCCAGGAATCTGTCCAATCCCCTTTTCAAGGCATCTAGGCCAGATGCCGTCACCACATCCTGTGGCAAGGAGTTCTTGTCTCTAGAGCATTTTGGACTCTGTTGTAATTGACAGAAATTGAAAGCTTCTGATCACATAGCTCCTGACTGCAGAAAGTGCTACAGCTCTAAACTCCCCCCTACCTAGGGTTGCCAGATGTCAGGCAAAAGGAGGACATGTCCTCCTTTTTAGCCTAATGACCTCCATCAGGCAGGCAAAGATAAAAACCTTTAAAATGTCAGGCTTTTGTATATTTTATGTTATAATTTTGGATGGGAGGGGGAGATGTGGAAGGACCCCCTTCTCCCTGGCTTTCCCCACCCCCACCTGCCCGCCCACCCCCGGTATTTTGAAAAAAAGCCTCCATTGAATTTATTTTTAATTTTTAACATGACTGTTTCTTGGTTGGTTGACTAAGAGACATTTATTGGCAGCTATTGTAATAAAATTGTATTGATTGTGGGTTTAATCTGGAATGATTCAAATGAAACATTCAATATGTCCTCCTTTGTCCTCCTTTTTGTCTTTCTATGTCCTCCTTTTAGTACCCATGTATCTGGCAACCCTACCCCCACCCCCACCCCCTAAAAAAGCAAATTAAAAAATAAACCACCATCTCAGGAAGGCTTATAGCATTGGTGGTTCCCAACCTTGGGTCCCCAAATGTTCTTGGACTAAAACTCCCACAAACCTTCACCACTAGTTGTGCTGGCTAGGATTTCTGGGAGTTGCAGTCCAGGAACATCTGTGAATCCAATGTTGGGAACCACTTTAGGGAAGAAATGGGTGAGGATGGGAGCCAAATTATGCTGCTTTGAGTTCACAGGAGGAAAGGCAAAGAAATGTAGGAATAAGTAATAAATGAATAAATGTGACAGCCATATTCTCTGTGGTGTCAAATACAGAGAAAGTACTTCTTGGTTATATTCATATGTGCACAATCACACCTGCAGCACGCACAGACACACACATATACATAAGTGGTTTTCGTATAGACAGAATTTTTCCAAGCAAGGCAGGTGGAAGAACTGGCCATACTGCCCAAGGAATTCTGGGAGATATAATCCGAACAAGCAATTTCTTCAAGTTCAGGATAGGATCTTTGAGCATACTGGGGGAGGTGGGGGGAAACCAGGCCAGTTTTAGGGAGTAGAGGATAAGCTGTCTTCCAAGAGGAAAGGAAGGCCAGGAGAATCATAAGGAAAAATTGGAGGAGAAGAAAATGGTCAGAAGATCCTGTCAGGCAGATATCATAGAAAGCTCTGCAGTAGAAGAAGGCCACAAGCCGAGTGTTGTAACAGGTCCCCTTCCTTGTGCCTGGTGTTGCCATATCAATAATGACAAGTGTAAACATATTTCCTTATTGCCTCACAGAGGCTGACTTCATCTGTCGTCAGCTAGATGCTTAAAGTAAAACCAGGAAATCTAGGGCCTGCTTTAAGGGATTACCTGAGGCACTCAGGAATCACAGGCTGCCAGTCACACTTAATCATACAAAAGCAGCATGGCTTTTTCTGTGCTATTTTTATACCTTTAAGGCAGAGCCAGAATGTTTCCGCATTCAAAAACGAGATACAAAATTCAAAATACAATGTTGAAAATATGTGGTGACTCGCGCATTCGGCTTTTCTGCCTACTAATGACAATGGACTCCACACAATGTGACCCAGTGGGTCTCACTCTTGGGGATTGTAAGTCCCACCCAACCCTCTTTCAAACCCAGGGTCCCGCCATGATAGAAACAAAAAGCTCATTTATTCCAAGAAGATCATTAAGAAGTACAATGGGCAATCCCCAGCAGGAAGTGCTACATCTGCCACACACAAGCCCTGTTGAATTCTTGGCTGCTCAACTGATATAATAACACATTGAGGAATGACTACCCCCCCCTCTCTGTTGCCATTTCCTCCACTAGGAGAATGATGCTTTCTCAGGATTTCCGCTCATCTTTGGAACCTACACACACAGGGGGGGGGGGGGTGTTCTTCTCTTTAGACACCTCATTGTCCAAGCGGAGAAAGCGACCATGGAGAGCAGGAGGGGCTCATCATTACTCTCTACACATGAACTGTTGATAACATTTCTGTAAGGAGTGTCCAAATAGGGCTTTACTGTTCAAAGTTACTATGTAAAAAGGTTGCAGATGGGTAAATTGTGGCAGGCAAGATTCCTAGGAGGTGGCAGGCCATATAGCACGAGGGCATGCCATCGGAAAGGCAACCGAGGGATGCTTCATTATTGCAACAGACACATTCCGCCCGGCCTACTTCTGTATCCCATTGGCGGTACACCTGCTGGCAGCTGAAAGCCCACCAGTGGGACTTGCTATAGGCTACGGTTGCTTCTGTGGAAAGCGATAGCAAGAGGAACTCTGCTGGAAGGAAGGAAAAGAGCAAAAGAGTTGAGCTGCTTTAAGGCGTGACCTTTGAGGTGAGGGGTAGGAGGGGGAAAAGCTCCCCCTTTTACACAAGACCCCAAGGAGAGTCCCCCGAGTCCTCCAAGTGTCCTCGTTCCTCTCCACCAAGGGTGCTTCGGGTGAAGCTTGTATTGTCTGATCACCCTGCTTTGCTCACAAAAGTTTATTGGGGGGGGGTGTCTTCAGACATTTTAAACCTTCCATTCGTCACCCAGTTCTATCCCCTTCTTCTTAACTCAAATGAAGGAAAAATAGAAAGACCACATTTGGGAGGGCCTTTGGGTGAGACATCTTCCACACATCCCATTCTTTCTGTGAGTCTGCTTTCTTATCAGCAGTGCCACCATCTGCCTGCTGGTGGCCTTCTTCCCCTTTGTGGCTTGCTTGCCAAGTAGAGTTAACAAGCAAACAGGAAGTGTTTTGGTTAGCGCCACCTGGTTCATCCTGGTAATACCGCAACTCTGTCACAACTCTTAGTCTTCCGATAAACCACCACCATCTTTGTTTGGGGGACTGGCTGAGAAAAAGGTGAACAAGCAGGCCATCATGGTAAACTGGATGGGCAAGTCACAGGGCTTTGGTCAGTAAGGCCCCTGCTGGGGTACCCCCCCCTCCATTGGCAGGTGCCCAAACATGTTCCACTTGGATGCTCACCTTGGATGGAGTAACGGAACAATCACCTTTGAGTGATCCCATTAGGAATTCTCTGTCTGGAAGGATCTCCAGCGGCAAGGGGGCCAAGCAGCATGTGAGAGTTCCTCTCAAGCCTTCTGATGCAAGGCATGTGCTGCTGTATTGTCACATTCATGCCACTGGGAAATACTGTCACATGTGGCACAGTTTCTGCAGCAAACCTGCTTCAGTAGACCTGGCAATTACTCAGTGGGAAATGGTGACCATGTTACAGAGGCTGGCAAAAGAGCAAGAGAGCATGTGCGAAGTTCCATAGCAAAATCAGGAGGTCTAGACTAGAGCTGGGCAAAAACCTCAGTTTGGAGGTTCATGCCAGTTCATGCACATGGCACCAGGGGTGCCACATGTTCCCTTCCTCTGCCTCCCTGGCCAATGACCCGCTCATCAGCTGGCATGTGCTCTTCTGCTCCTCTTTGGCTGTTCCACCAGTCTGCGGCAGGAGCACAGGCTTTTCTGCCCTGCCTTCTTGGTTGATTGCCCACGCAGATCAGGAGACAGGACAGGACTAGTCAAACAGCTGAAGAGGAGAAGAGGAGCACACGCTGTCTGGTGAGTAGATCATTGGCCAGGGAGGTGGTGAAATGTGCATGTAGCACCTCAGGTGTCATGTGTATGAACTGTCATGAACCTCTGAATCAAGGTTCATGTCCATCTCTAGTCTCAAGACCCTTCCCTCACATGCTAGGGATAATGACTGGTGCCCTTCCTTGTTCACGTTCATGTTTTAAAAACTCTGCCTCAAGGTAGAGACTTTTGGGTAGAGTGGGTGGCAGATAAGTTAAATAAATAAATAAATAAAAGTCACAACAGATTCACACAATACAGCTGAAGGGACAGGTGACTCTAAATATGTGTCAGTAGAGATGCCAACTCACTGTATACTAACATGGTATTATGAATTGTGGAATACAGTGGTACCTCACTAGACGATGACCCTGCTGTACAACAAATCCGCAGGACGGTGACTTGTTTGTGATCGCTATAGTGATCACAAAACAATGTTTCCTGTGGGGGATTTTAACAGCTGATCAGCGCTGGGAAAGTGGCTTCCCCTATGGGCAATCTTCGCTGGACGACAAGGTAATTTCCCCATTGGAACCCATTAAATGGGTTTCAATGCATTCCAATGGGGAAACTGTTTTCCCTGGACAATGTTTTCGCTTAACAGCGATTTCAGGGGAACGGATTATCGTCATGGTGTGGGGCACCACTGCAATACTTTATGTTTTGTTCCCTTTGTTCCTTGGGGAAGCCAATAGTGGTGACCTTAAAGACTGAAATTCTGTTGCACAGTTATAAGATGTGGTTTTCAGAAGTGAATTGCCACGAGTTAAGAAATCTCTACAGACATCATCTGTTGTAAATTAAGTTAAGGATTCTCCATAGGTATTAACTGTTGCAGTCTCAGATGTGACTGGGCATGCAACTGGTAATGTCTAGAGAGATTTCTCAACTTTATTTATTTATTTAAATTATTTACATGCTATATATTCGCGAAGGCTTTCACGGCCAGGATCTAATGGTTGTTGTGGGTTTTTCGGGCTCTTTGGCCGTGTTCTGAAGGTTGTGGTACTTCCTAACGTTTTGCCAGTCTCTGTGGCCGGCATCTTCAAAAGACAGCACTCTGTGCTCTGGTGGTGCTGTCCTCTGAAGATGCCGGCCACAGAGACTGGCGAAACGTTAGGAAGTACAACCTTCAGAACACGGCCAAAGAGCCCAAAAAACCCACAACAACTATTTACATGCTGCTTTTCTCCCCATACGGGGACCCAAAGTAGATCACAACAGGTAAAATAAGAAATGTAAAGGCACCATATAAATATCATATTTTTAAAACAACTAAACATACATTTAGTTTGAAGCAATCAAGTATAAAAACTATTTAAGGCATTTAAAAACCTGTAAGTTAAGAACCAGCATTCCTGAGGTAATGTACCGCTTAAAGGCCTGCCTGAAGAGGAAGGTCTTTGCTTGGTGACAGAAGGACAAGAAGGAAGGACCAGTCTGGCTTTTCAGGGCAGTGCATTCCAAAGTTTGGGAGCAGCCACCGAGAAGGCCCTCTCTTGTGTCCTCACCAAGTGAGGTTGGGAAGGTGGTAGAACGGAGAGAACGGCCTCCCCAGAAGATCTTAAAAGCCAAGACAACTCACATGGGGTGACATGGTCCTTCAAACCATATTGGGCTCTAACAGTTATGCCTTTTGTTTGTTTGTAGTAGGGTTGTGGCCATAATAATGTGAGGGAAATCCATAAAAGGACATTTATTCCACCATTATTCTAATCTACATCCATGGGCAACATGGCATGTGGATGGCATGTGCCCTCTATGCTCGTTATGTGGCTCCACTGTCAAAATGACACCACACCCCTGAATTTTAGCAGCACGGAACAGATAAACATTCTTCAAAATTTATTTTAGAAGAAGGTAACATTGAGAAAACATGGCTTGTTTCAGTCAAAAATCTACCTCACATGCTACAATTCTACACACATTTTCTTGGGAATAAGCACTGCTGAACACAGGGAGCCATGTATTCTCGAAGGCTTTCACAGCCAGGATCTGATGGTTGTTAGTTTGAATTTCTGAAAGTGTAAACTAGCTTAATAAATGAGCCACTTCAGGATATCAACAAACTGAACACTTCCTCTGCTCCACGGTGAAGGGGCAGAGGAAGTGAGATTTTTTTAAAAAGACTCTGGTAAACCATTGCATCACTTACACAATTTTTAAAAGACAATTTCTTGCCTTTGCTTTGTCTTAAAAGACTGGTTGAGAAACTGCTCATAGCCAAATTCATGGGTTAAGCTGTGGGCAGTTTCTTGATTACTCCTTCAGACAAGGCAAAGAATGTGTGTGTGTGTGTAGAAGACACAACTAGAAGAAGCCTTGACAGCCAGATGGCTTGCTTTTTGGTCCGTATTGAGAAATCACACATGCTGGACCAAACTAGAGTGATCCTATCCCCCCCCCAAAAAAGTAGAAGCCCCTGACAGTGGCTCAGAAAGGTGCAGATAGGGACTCTCTGGGGATGATTTGGCTTACTCGAGTGATTACCGTATTTTCCATAAGACACACCAATTTTTTAGGAGAAGAAAACAGGAAAATATAATCTGTTTTCTTCGCTCCATAAGACGCACAGACTTTCCACCCCCGTTTTGTGGGGGGGAAAGTGTGTCTTATGGTGCAAAAAATACGGTATGTTGTATGCTAGAAAAGGGAGGAAACCAACCCATCTCTACAGTGGACGAAGCCGTGGGCTTTATGTTGTCTGATCATGCTCTTAGTTTCTGAATTAATTTATTAATATTTTAAAATCAAACAACAAATCATTATAGCACAAGCTTATTCAGATTCAAGGTTCATTGAAACACTGACAGTTGTTGAAAGAATGAGTAACTTTCTGCATCTGTTGAAAGAACAATGTAATAAGAAGAAAAACAACGGAAGCCCTATCATTGTGTTTATGACTCAGTATTCAGTCGGCAATGCAGATACTGGGTTGGATCCAGACTACATTAGTCATGCTTTAGTTTTTACCAAAATCAATGGAACATAAGTTAGTCATAACTAACTTGCTCTATTAGTATCAATGGGACTAAAACATGACTAGCTCAGTTTGGATCCAACCCATTCTGCAGATAATACCGCAACCCTTATGCCGCAGTGATAAGTTCCTAGCACCATGACATACAAATTAGTCATGGTGGGAGATGTCCTTAGACTGGTCTATTTTATTTAGGCTTCTGTGTTGTGCCTCCAGATTCTACGGTTCTTGCAAAACTGGCTTACGTAAGTTAGAGGATGAGTTTATGTTTTGTATGGTACACTGACAGGTGCCATGCTAAGCTGAGGTTTTCACTGAGCTATAGTCCAAAATACTAACTTTCCCCATCTCTGTTCATAATGGCGTCATATTAATCTTCATCAGCAAAGAAAATCCTGTAAACCCAACTCACCTACCTATTCACAGACAGATCTCAGGTCTCCGTGGTTCATTTGTGTTTTGTGGCCTGCAGCCAGGTGTTCTAGCTCACAGGTATGGGTGGAGAGACTACATTGCTAAATAGAACGGTAATTGCTCTAGGATTGTCACAGTTAAATCTGTAGCATTGTACATTGACTACATGGCATACAGCTCAATGCGAATCTGCCCAGACTTTTTCCCTTCTAATCTGTACTTTTTTTTTAATGCAGCTGAGCTTCTCCTTTTTTGAAAGGGGATGCTGTGTTGATGTAGAAAGGTGATTTCTTAAGTAGGGTGTATTCTCTGTGACTATGGGAACACCCACCCCCACAAGCCACCTCTGAAATTCTTCTTCTTGTTGTTGTTAGAATTATCTACCCTAGTGCTAGATCATTTGGTTGCTGAACTGCTGGGGTACTTTTTTTGTCTTTGTCCCTCGATAACCTCCCAGGATTTCCTCTGCACTGGCCATACTGGCTCTTCGTGGGACAGTTTGTCTACTTCCATGTCTAGCTTCTTTCGCTTCACAATCCCCATGTGCCTCCACTTTGCATATGATTTCCAGTGTGGTACCTGTTGGTCTGTGT
The DNA here is from genome assembly GCF_051106095.1 of Pogona vitticeps. Lineage (NCBI taxonomy): Eukaryota > Metazoa > Chordata > Lepidosauria > Squamata > Agamidae > Pogona > Pogona vitticeps. Next base: position 146,140,436 of record NC_135783.1, on the reverse strand, counting down.
TTTCACCAGACCCATCATATTGTTGCATGCAACTAGCATTAGGACATCACTGGAAAAATGAGTGAGGCAGTGAGTGAGTGAGAGAGAGAGAGAGAAATTGGGAAAGTTGAGTAAATAAATAAATACACTGAGGGCAGAGAAAAAGTGGGGAAGAGGGTAGTAACAACAACAGAGGAGGAAGGGGGAAATTATGGTTGCACATTGAATGGAACCATATTTAGGAATATAGAAAACACTTGCATTAAAGCTGCTCCAAAGGAATCTGAATCAAAACAATTTGGATGTCAGCGTAGTCACAGGGAGCTACAATAAACCTTACTCCCAAATAGATTATAGATAAAAGCAAAATATAAATAAAAAGTTAAAAAAGACAAAAATGTGGTGACACCTTAAAGACCAACTTTTATCTTTTTTTATTGTGAACTTTTGTGGACAAGTCCACTTCATCAGATGCAAGAGAAAGAAATTCAACATGACAAGTATTTATACATGGCATCAAAAATATAGATATCAAATACAGAGATCATGGTTGGCAGGCAAGAGAGTCAGCATATGTATATTATGCTGACAAAGACAATGTATATTATACAACATCATGGTTGTAGTGTCTTTGGTAAATTATAGGTAAAAGCAAAATAGAAATAAAAAGTAAAAAAAAAAAAGACCAAGTGGTGGCACCTTAAAGACTAACAATATGCTCATACCCATATTGCATGCAGTGAGTATGCTTCTACAGACAGATTTTAGAAAAATTCAAGAATCTTTCTGATACTTAAATTGGTAGCTCCTCTAAACACTAACGTTGCTTGAATGAGTTCAAATCTCCAGGGCCTGATGAATTGCATCTAGGAGTATTGAAGAAACTGCCTGAACAACTCTCAGAACCACTATCCATTATTTTCTTGAAATCATGGGGAATGGGTGAAGAGCCAGATGACTGGAGAAAAGTTAATGCAGTCCCTATTTTCAAAAAGGAATCTCGGAACTACAGAATAGTCAGCCTGACATCAATCCCAGGGAAAATTCTGGAGCAGATTATAAAGCAGTCACTCTGCAAGCACTTTGAAAACAATGCAGTAATAACTAGATGTCAACATGAATTTGTCAAGATCCTGCCAGGCTAATCTTATCTCATTTTTTATGGTATAATCTCCCTAGTGGATGGTGGGAATGCTGTAGACATAAAATATCTTGACTTCAGCACAGCTTTTGCCAAAGTGTCCCATGATATTCTGATTAGCAAGATAACCAGGTGTGGGCTGGATAGAACTATTATTAGATGAATACACAGTTAAAGAATCATACTCAGAAAATGACTATCAGTGGCTTCTTTTCAAGCTAAGAGGAGATTCAAGTGGGGTACAAAAATGTATTAGGGAAGTGCTGATGCACTGCAGTACTTACTTTTTTAAAAAATTGAAAACTTCCTCCCAGAAGCAGGAGGAGATGAGAAGGGGCAAGGAGGGTTTTTTGTTGTTGTTTTCAATAGGCAGGTGGACTAAATAGGGTTGTTTGAACTGATGTGCTGTTTGGATGTGCTGTTTGGATGCAAAGACTGCACCAATTGGCACACCCGACTTCTACCTGACCTGTTGAGTCTGCATCTGCCCACTTCATATGGGCTCATGTAGACAAGCCCTAACTCAGTGTCTCCCTAATGGGATTTATTTTTATGGCATGGCTCCTCAAGTGCAGCCTGAAGGGATGAGCTCACAGACTATAGACTGAATTCTTCCACAGTCACAGACAATTTGTCCTGTATCCAAATAGCCCCATTTTACTTGATTGTTCTTTGATCTTTCTATTTGGCTTTGAAGTCTATTAAGTGACTTCCAGATGGTCTGGCCAGAGTCTTGTCCTGGTGGGAGACAATCTTCACCATTCACCAATTTGCCAAGGTGTGCTGTTTTTGTTCTCCATAGGTTTAGCCTGGCCTCTTCTGATTTCATATTTAGAGCTTGAGAAGCGAGCAGAAAACATTTCCTTAATTTTAACCATCATTTATGGGGTTGGTGTCTGTGAAGGAGATGGGTTTGGTGCTGTATTACCTTATTTTGTTCAGCTAGCATGTCTTGACATATTTCTGGAGGGGCAATGACAGAAGTTGTTGTTACTTTATGAATCACTTTATGAATCACCATTTAGTCATTAACTATCTATAATTACTAATGTATTGCTTTTATTATTAATTTTTAAACACTTAGCAATAGAAAAATGGTGAAGCCTTTCAGACCATGACAGTAATACAAAATATTACTCATTACCAAAAATATGACCTCACCATTCATGTTACTGTATTCTTATTTTGTAAAAGTAAATGTTATTCCCACTTTATTATTACAGCAGATGTGTTGTTGGTAATGGTACAGGTGGCTCAAAGAACTCCTATCAGTCAAGGGTCAAAGTTGTACTTCATTCAGCTAAATATCAGGGAAACAAAATGGAGGAGTCGGGAACTTACCCTTCCTTTTTGGGCTGCTTCCTAGTACTGTACTAACCATTAAAAGATACGTGTGACTGTTCCATTTCCCCCTCCTTACTGACTTTTCTGTGGTAAAGAGGGGGGGGGGAGAAATGGATCCAAGGCTGAACAAGAACAAAATTACAGATAAAATAGTAGTGTTGTCTGGATCCCGCCACCCCGCCCCACAAATTCCTGCAAATAAAGCCGGGCATCCAAAGAGAAAGAGGACAAAAACTCATCACAATCTTTGACATCTGATTGATTGTGGAAAATGTAGGGAACATGGTTGCACTGGGAACATGAGGTACTCAAACTGTGAAATAAAAACATAACATCCCTCCAGGGTTTCCCGCCACCACCACCCCGACCTTCCATAGAAAATAAAAGCCAAGGGGTGGAATTAGATCAAAGTAAGAGTTAGAAGAGTTGCATAGTTGAGTTATGACCAATCTCTATACTTTCCCAAATCTAATTTGATTGTGGTTGTTTCAGACTGACTGACATGCTCATGCAAAGTAGGCATGTTATTGGGTTGGACCAATTTTTAAAATATCTCACCGCAAAAACTTAAATGAGGTATCAGGAGCAGCAAAAACAGACATAGGTATAGAAAAGCATCTGTTTTAATATCATGCTTTAATACAGTTCTCTTCCCCCTTTCCAAAGTGGTAATGGTATTTGCCTGTTAAATCTCAACCCGTAGAATCATAAAGGCTATCGGAGGTCTCATATCCTGAGTTTTCCTAGATTACATTCCGTTTCATCACATCAGACACACAGAGTCATAGTTTACAAACACTAACACTTTTGGAGCTACTGTAGACACGGCACCTCAGAGAGAAATTATATCCAAAAAAGTATTGACAGTGTTATGTTATCAAGATTGGCCAACAGACACATCCTGGCAGTGGGTAAGAATAAACACATGTAGCGTGATAAGGAGCTATTATTCTGATTTAAATCTTGGATATTGGACTGAAGCGTTCAAATGGGTTGTAACTCAGCAGTCTCTTTAAACTCCCTTTAAAGTTTCTGTGCTGCACCCTCAGTGACTTTCAGGTCAGTAAAATGAGAGGCACAAGTGTTCTCCCACTGATTTTCGAATATTGATGTCAGCTGTGTGTGTGTGTGTGTGCCTTCATTTTTTAATGGAGCAAAGCGGGACTGTGTGGCCCTCAATCCGTTGTTCCCCTCAGCCAACTCCCCACAGCCCTAACCAGGAGTCATGAGATTTACATTCCATGCTTTTCCACGTGCGGCCATTCCACCCAGCCCGGCTGCAGATCTGGCTAGCCTATCTCCCTCAAGGAGGGGATTCAATGGGCTCATTGTTTCTCCCTGAACAGCTGCCACCGGACTTACAGAGCTGGCTACCCACTGGCTGCCAAAGGCAGCGCTGCTCTACAAGCTCGGAAGGACAACACACAAAGGCTCTTTGGTTGAGGACGGTCTTCTAAAAGAGCAGGAAGGCATCTTTATGCAGGAGAGGCCTTTGCTAGAGCCCGAAAGTTAGCAGAGACTCACTTGGCTGGCTGAGCTGCTATCACCCAGATTCCCACACCACTTTAATCAGTTAATTCCTGGCAAGACATTTTATAAGGCCTGAAAGATACAGCCTAGGTAGAAGAGGCTTGAATTGCTCACAAGACTGGCCCAAGATATATGGCCGTCTGAGGCAGTGGTGACCGCTGCCCATTGTAGTTGGTGGGACAGATCACAACAGCCAATGGTGGGAGGAGCCAAGAGTGAAGGACAGAGTCATGATAAAAGTATACATCGGCAGTTAGCCAGTCCGGCAAGGAAGTAGTCACACGTACACTTAAACAGAGTCAGGCAGCCCCTGATTCATTCCCACTCCCACTCATTTACTCCACAACTCAGCTGAGGGGGAGAAGATGCAGATTGTGCCCCAGATTAGAAATGCTCCCGTTGAGTGGTGTAGTGGAGCCAGGGCTCATAGGGTCAAGGCCCCAGGGCTCTCTCAGTAGCAGGAATTAGGACACCATCTGCCACATCCCTCATACTTCCCTGTTCTCTCTAGCTTAACTGGAATCGTCACCATAGCCAGGAAAGATATTGATTTTTCCCAGAACAGCAGATTGTTGCAATGCAAACTATTTTGGCCTTGAAAGGGCAATCAGCAGTCATTAACTTTACAAAAGGCCTGTCTCACATGTGGATAGAAACCAATCTGGCTCTCTGTGTTTTTGGATTCTTTTAATGGGTGGCACTGGTTATAGGGGCGGTCATGCGCTATTACACCCATATTTCCATCTGCCGCTGCTGCTCTCTGGGCCTGTTGTCAAAGCCGGGCAGCCAGTTCCTTCTGATGACCCCCATTTTGTTTCTTTCCCCCAACCCCACTCAAACAGTGTCAGGTGGGAGTTCAGAAGGTCAGAGGGACACCAGTGGGAACCTGATCCACCAACTCAGGTAAGGAGGTGGGCTGGAACAGGCTGCAGGAGAAGGGTAACCCATCTGGTGGACAACAATGCCTCAGCGGCTGTAATGAACAAGACTCTATTAACCTGTGGTGAACAGCAAGATGGCATCTTCTTTGCCGTTCCCTAGAGAAGACCTGACTGGACTGGCAGTTATATTTTACTGTAGTGCAAATGACAACAGAATAGGCATCACTGCCACTAAGGGCACGAGGCACAGGGCGGGTGGGCTGTGTGTCTCACACATATCTGGGTCCACTGTTTGCCTCTCCTCATCTGCCACTTTAAGGAGACCTCTTACTCTGCCTAGTGACACAGCTGGCCCTGGTTGCTTGGACAGCCTTTTCTGGGGGTGGGTGGGTCCTGCTGCCATTGTTGCTACCTGCTCCCTGATACATGAGGCAAACACGGGGGGGGGGTTGACTCAGCTCTCCCCTGCTCTTTGAGGCACAAGCACCATCCCTGCTCATCATCATTGCTGTTGCCCCTCCTCTAATGACGAACACCTGCCTTTTTTGTTCTGAAGCTGGGAGGGGGGGCTGCACAGAGAGAGCAAGGCCAGCTGCATAAAGAGTCCAGCGTTGCTCCCCGGAAGTCCAACCAAGCCCAGATATGCATGGCTGGGGAAGTCCTTCCTTGGGGAAACATTGTTTGGGGGGGGCATCCCAGGAGATCTACCCACTGCTGGCTGACGCGGCAGTCTCTCGCCCCAATCACATTCTGGACAATATATTCTTTACTTTGCTTTTCTTATTGAAATAATAATAAAACCCCCGGGAACGTTGCTATAAATGATAAGTTAACTTGTAGCATAAAAGTTAAGAGAGATTAAAAAAATATTAACTTTTATGATATATGGGGCAGATTTCTTGAATATATGCTAACAAGAGGAAAAGGGAAAGTTCCAGATCAGGATTCCATGCAGTTCTGGAGAAGAGGACAATAAAGGAAGAAGAATAAAGATAATGGAAGCAGAAGACTACTGCAAGAGGTCCTGACCAGGGTAGAGGGAAACACAGTTGATTTGTATTTTGATTTATGTATTTCATGTAGTAGTTAAAATTTTAAAAAAGGAAGATAAAAAAATAAAATTTGAAAAAAAGCAGCCATGTGATCCATTAATTCAATATTCTGGGTTAGGCAAGACCTCTAACTGGACCACTGAAAGGATGCAAATGAGGCAAGCTTTTGAATTTTCCAAGCATTTCACCCAGAATTTTGCCTTCATGAATGGATCACATGCCTAATTTTTGCATGTGCTGCTGGAATACCACAAAGTTCTCCTGCTACGGGCAGAGCTTTTTCCATGAGACTACAGTCCAGGGGGAAATCCGCCTATTCTGAGCACTACGTATGATGAATAATTTTGCTGTTTTTGACTTTTTAACCTAGTGCAATGCCTAAATTATTTTTTGGGCAGAGGCAAAGAGTGATACCAGCTCTGCGCTTCTCTGCTCCAAGCCTATCATACAGGTCTGCAGCCTCAGCCACGGCAATTGGTAGATCTGTGGAGGGTGAAGTCAGGCTTTTGTCTTCCCAAATACAGAGATTCTGCTTGACTTCAACAGCTGCACCAATTTACAGTGCTTAAAAGACTTCTTCTCTGTGTCCTGCAGTTCCCTTGGCTTCTGGGCCATAAAAAGGATTACATGGCAGTGGTGGGAGCCTCAAGAGACAAGCAGGAAATATTTTATTTCTGAAAAATTGGCCCCGTTGCTGATGTTCATTAACCTTTCCTGGTTACAAACAGATTTCAACCACGAATTCCCAGAGGGTAGCTATGGTTCACATACTGGAAGATGAGATGAAGTGAAACACAACAGGGTTGCTGTTTCCAAGTTCTTTGAAAAGCTTTATCTCTAATTGGGAAAGGTTGGATGCATACCAAACAGAGGCAACAACTGCAAAACCGGACAAGGTTTGCATATGTGTGGTTTCCTAAGATGTGTTCTTTGATTACCCCTGTTCAAATTACCGGACAAGTAGTATGCATAGGAAGAACCTGCTGATATCACATCTGCGCCTGCACAGTTCGTCAAACACGCTGCCTCCCTGACTGCATGCGCACCGTGCCACACTCCAGCAGAATCGAGATCAGCTTTCCCTTTTATCAGTCAAGGGTGGAGAACAATCGTCTCAGAAGTGGATGAATCATATTCCCATCATCCTTCGCCAGGGCCCCGGCTGTCTAGGGCTTATGAGCATTTGAGATTATACTACAATCTTGTGAAAGGTGTGGTAGGGTTCATGAGCAAAGCCGTAAAGTAGCAGGTTACTGCTGATGATGCAGTTCCTATCAAAATTTGATAGTCACTCCTTTTCTTATTTATCATAAAATAATGGAATGCACAAACAGGATTTCCCCCGTGCAAGGCTTTTTATACATTGAGGAGAAACACTTTTTCTGTGGGAGATAATACTCCTTAACCTTTTCTTTATGTATTGGTGAGAAAGTAGATCCAAGTAGATCCACTGTACAGTATCTTCTAAAAGAAGTCAGTGTTTCTAAGCCTCCACTTCCATTTCTAAACAAGAATTAACAGAAAGCCAGGAATGTTTATTGTATGTGAAGGAGCTAGATCATTTAAGGATTGTTAAGGATTTTCTGCTGTGGACTCCTTCTGGCCTCTGGCAAAGTCCTTTCTCTGTGTCATTGTCTCCTTCTGTGCATATTAACATTCTGCACCTTTGGAATTTTGAATGTATGCATGCTTTGGACTAGGAGACAGTTACTTGTAGATCAACCATGCACCCTGATTGCCTCCAGATATGTCAAACTACTATCTTGGCTGAGGATAATGGGAGAGGCAGTTTTAAATAGAATACCAACCATAATGCAGAACAGACCAACTCCTAGTACACTACTGTAAATTCTCATCTCAGGATGTTGAAAATCCCCCCTTTTTCATCTCACATTATCAGCTGCTTCAGAGATGGACAGTTAAACACTTCCTAGACAAACATTCAAGGTACATTCCAATCCCAAAGAAGGGAGGTGCCAAGGACTGCAGTAACTATATGACCATTGCTTTAATTTCCCATGGAAGCAAAGTGATGCTCAAGGTGTTGCAACAAAGGCTTCTATGGAATGAGAACTGCCTGATCTTCAAACTGGATTCCGAAAAGAGGCACTTGAAAATTTCAGAATATCACTCTATGCTTTATAGACTACAGCAAAGTCTTTGACTGTTGGAATCATGAGAAACTATGGGTAGTTCTGAAAGAAATGGGTGTGCTTCAGCACTTGATTGTCCTGATGTGTAACCTGTCCTGTATTGTGGACCAGAAGCTACCATTAAGACAGAATATGGAGACAGAATGGTTTCCTATAGGCAAAGGTGTCAGGCAAGGGTGCATTTTATTCCCTTATCTGTTCAATCTGTATACAGAACGTATCAGACGGAAAGCCAGGCTAGATTCAAATGAAGGAGGAGTGAAAATTGGGGGAAGAAACATCACTAAGAACTGGATTTAGGCTGCAGAATTTTATGTGGAGTCCAGATGATGTCTCCTCTTTGTAGTTCTCCACATTTCTTCCATCGTTTTTCTTTCCTCCAAAATCAAATACAACAAAGTATTAAGGATGGAAAACAGAACAACTGCCCAGGACCTTTGGAACTGAAACACCAACACCCATCTGTTTGGCAGTATCCCAAGACCTGAAAACATCCCCCATGAAATATAAAAAGATACCAAACAAGCACAGTGAAACAGCTCAGTTTAAGGGGCTCTGCAGTTTTTTCAAGTTGAGGGAGCAGTTTAGCAAAAATGTACATGCATATTGTGCACATCACACTACATGTCTGGGTACACTGAAAATAGTAAACGTATTCATGACGTTGTTGTGTGTCATCAAGTTGGAACCAACCTACAGCAACCCTAATAAGGCTTTTAAGGGAAGTGGGAGAGATAAGGAGTGGCTTTACCTGCTCCACACTCCCAGTGAGCTTCCATGGCTAAGTAGGGATTGGAACTCAGGCCTACTGAGTTCTTATCTATCATTTTATCCGTTACACTACACTGGGTATATTTAGGAAATTAGGAGGCCTAACATCATCTCACCACTGTTTGTTTTATGTTGATACATTTTCTACAGTGTTCCAAACAGGCAGTTCAGGCTGAGTTAGTTAGATGGTGTCAGGATTCTTTACTAGTGCCTTTATATAAGGCTCAGCAGAATATCAATTAAAAATAGAAAAAAGAAAATGAATAGATTGCACAAAATTCCATATTCCTATAGACGCTGCAAGGGGTTATGCTTTATCAAATCTGGAATTCTTTTGCAAGACTAAACCCAACCATATCACCCCTTCCATTCTAAGAACAAAAGGGAGTCCACAAATGGAAGCCAGAAGTTTTGTTTTGTGTTTTATTCTGCATTTACTTGCACCTTGAGTTTTGAAAGAAAAACCTTCCAGTCTCATATGAGAAACACCAGCTCATCAACTGCTATTCCCGTTGGCCTAGTTCCAGTATTGCAGGATTCAAAGAGCCCAACAAGGCTGCTCTTTAAGCAAAGATATAATTCAGCCAAGTGAACGGTGAATCCAGGCAAAGAGAGAAATAATGTTCCTATGGAATCCTGGTGTCCTTCAAGAGTCAAAGGTCTGTTGGATGAAGCAGGACTTACTCCATTGAAGAATATGGCATCCCTCCTCATACCCAGCCACCACTGAGCCCATCATGTTAAGGACTGTTTTCCTCAGCTGCCCCTGATATGCCAGCTGTCTTTCCTGCTGGGGAACAAGGATCTTGTTTCTATAACATGTAGGGCTTAGCTACTGGAAACATAGTTTACAGAGAGCCACATTTAAGAGATGGTTCAGAAACAACAGCTAGTGTGGACTGCACTGGCCTTTTCGTTTTTTTGGCTGCTGCCCTGGCTTTTTCATACCCATTTGAAAATGCTGCCTTTATCTGGCCAACTGGACGGAGACTGGAACATGCACATCACCAGGGATATTGCCCTGAACTTTTTTGTCAGTGAAGAAAGGACACTTTCCATTGTTTTGGAGTTGTGGAATGCTCTTCAGTCATCTCATTTTTCTCAGTCCAATATGCTTTCCCCTCTTCACAAGTCACAAGCTTTTAGGAATAGAGATGCCAAGAGAAATTGTGAAAGTTGAGTTAACCTGATAAGGGGACTGTTGTACTGTTTGGAGTCCTGCAGATTTCCCGGCTTTATGGTAGCAAATGTTGCACACAGGAAGAAAATATCACAGAGGATCATTCAATAAAAAGAGAACTAAGGAATCCCTTATGTGGTGCAGTGAATGGAGTGCTAGATTTAACCTAGAGAGATGAGGCCCAAAATCTAAGCCCAGCCATAACCTTTCACAAGTTGTTGATCCTTAGCCTCATCTCCCATCTATAAAATGGACATAATTGTTTCTATTTATTTATAAAATACATTTGGGCACCTCTGAAATTTAAAAAAAAATGCCAAGGTACCACAGAAACAAAACCTCAACCTATTTCACAGAATGACTGTGAAGACAAGTTGGAAGATTACAAACCCAAACAAATAAACACGACCCTGTATCAGCATACAAGTAATCATATGAAAGACTATACCATTTATGCAGGGTATATACATTTATGGCTTTATACAAACAATTATTTTGTTTGGGGGGGGGAAGCTTCAGGCACTTTCCACATACATCCAAATGATAGTCTGAAGTGTACAGCAAGTGACATCACATTCTTAACAATTCACACAAATAACATCTGAACTGTTTTCATGTCAGTAATTGTAGAAGACAAGAGGGCATAAAAAGAGGGAACTATTCTCCACATAGAAGCTTTTAACGCAGAATATAATGCAGAATTGCGTTTCTTTGCTTGCAGAACTGCAACATTACTTTTAAGTAATTATAAAATACAACCCCCCTCATCTTATTTTTAAAAAAATTAGTAATAAATTAACAAGTTTGAACATTTTATAACATGAACTTTAAAAAAAAATAGTAACACCAATCCAGTTATTTGAACAAGTGCAAACTTAAGGGTGCAATTCTAAAGCTCACTAACTAGAGGGAAAGTCCCACTGAATACAGCAGACATCTCCTCTTAGCACACTTGTGTAGAATTGCACTTACAAGACTACTAAAAAACTGGTCCACCTTAGTAATATGTTTTCCTCTCTTTTAGGGATGTTCTGTGGTCAGCATTCAACAGCACAAAATTGGCTTACAATTTTATAGAACTTGTCAGTTTATCATAGCAGAGATCACATCAATGCAGCTATTGATACAAAATACAGTACAGTAGAAAAAATACATTAGAACAGTTCTATTGTAGAATGCTTATCTACAAAAAGAGAAGTGGGAGAGCCAAAAACAAAGCAGCTTGATAAAATAATCCACCTAGTTTACAAAGTCATGATCTACATTTTAAAAAAACTAAGACACTACAAAAATTAAGATACATACAAAAGCATGTTTTATCAGCTGTCACATCCTGCTTGCCTCCTAATATCACTCTTTTCTCAATTTTTAGTTTCAATGTGGTCACAGAAGAATTGCCCCCACTGCGCTAGAAGGGTGTCACTGAGTACCAGACCCAAGCAAGGTAAGTTGTCAGTATCTAAAGAAACCAGAGAGCAGAGGGCATCTGCTCCCAATTTGTAGAGACAGGTTTATGTTTACTGTTTAAAACACAGGGGAGAATTTTAAAATGCTTCCCAGAAATTTCATGGGAGAACTAACAGAACATTGCTTAAGAATCTAGTATTATCAGAAGGCCCTTCTATTATCTTTCGTGTACTTGGCAAATTACAGTTGATCTCTGAGAGTCATTGCATAAAGACAGAATTGAGCATAGGAATCTCAATAGGCACATGCCTTTTTAGGCTCCTCCCTTTCCCACTGGGGCACATGATCTACTGAATGGGTTAAGAGTGAAATAAAGTCACTGAACAATTCAATGGAGAGATATAAGGGAGGCAAAAGGCAGCAAATATATGGCACCAGGTCCAAAGGAATTATCCATGAGAAGATGCCCTAAAACAATGGTTCCCAACTTTGGGTCCCCAGATGTTCTTACACTGCAACTCCCAGAAGCGTTCAACCAGTAGCTGTGCTGGCCAGGATTTCTGGGAGTTGTAGTCTAAAAACATCTGGAGACCCAAGGTTGGGAACCATTGCTCTAAAACATTTAAACATGAAGATTCCATAACTCTCAAGTAACCATTCTGTTGTCTAGTTATGTGTTTTTATGGTGTGTCATCAAGTTGGAAGCAACCTATAGCCTAACAGGGCTTTCAAGGCAAGTGAAATATTTAAGGAATGACTTTACCAGTTCCTCACCCCCAATGAGTTTCCATGGCTGAGTGGGGATTTGAGCTCAGACTTCTAGAGTCACAGTCTGTCACTCTATCCACTACGCCACACTGGGAATCTTTCTAGTTATACTTAAAGCATTTTCTGCTCTTGGCTTTGAAGGGAGGGTGACAGAAAACAGGGACAATGCCCAATTAAGTTAGTTTGCCAAGCAATTGCTTAATTATTAGCTCACACCTATACTGTATTTACTTATGTATCTATATATTTTAAGTTTGCTCTTATACACGTCTTGTGAAACTGTAAAGACCAAGGGCCCTTCTCAACCTTGTAAGATGTTGAACAAACTGATCACTAAATAGCAAATAAAACTGTTATGTTTATGGTTGGACTGCATGACTTGTGACCAATATTAATTCCTTGAAAATATATTATTTTATGAAGCATAAAGCACACTCCAGCTCTCTGAATATATTTAAATGAAAATAGGAGTTAGTAAAAAGTAAAGGAGAAACTAGAAATGCTACAGGTAACAACAAGTGATTACACATAGATTACAAATGATAATGGCAGTAAGCCCAAAGGTCCATGTCCCTGGGGTAATAAACTTTATGAAACGTCCATAAAATAAATATGAAACTCTGCATATAGAACAACACATAAAAACTTTGTTTAGAGGGGGAGTCAGTGTTAGAACAGTTAACAGAATTTATCTGTAAATACATGTCTCCAGATCACACTTTTGCCAGGGAAAAAAAACCCACACAAAAATGTACATTTAGAAACCTTTTTTTTATAAATCTTGCAGAGTGCTAATATAAATTCTCTCCCTTTAGTCTTATTAAAATACTGTATATAAAACATTACAAATGTTGTTAAGTATCCTGGACTCTGCAAATTTTAAAGGAGCTTATATAACAAAGTAGAGATGTAAGAAAAAAAATAGCTATATGCCTCTTATAAAATTTAAGTTGATCACAAAAATTAATAAACCAGTCTGGAAGTCAGCCCCATAATGAATGCACTGTACAATCAGTAACAAAGGCGACAAAGCTTCCAGCCTGCTCTCAGATGTGGAAATCTGAATGGCCAACAACTTTGGTTAGATCATAATCAAGGATATGTTCTCATACAAAAACTATACAGCAATTTCAATATATTTAAGGCAGCTGAACAGGACACAGTTCTCAATGAAATGAGGAGAACAAAAGAAAGCTGATCGCAAGTGAACAATGTTTAAAACTACCACAGTATTAACATTTGTAGTCTTTTCTTGGTTCTATTACACACCTAAATAAACCATTATACTTTACACTTTATACTGTACACACAGCCAACACAGAACATAATGCACAAGTATCTTCTGCTTTTTTATGACACTGTAGTGAGTTTGGCACTTCAAATGGCACACTGCTTAATTACAGCAGCAAATAACCTGCAAGTATCTGGCAAATGTCCTGTACTTGGGATGGTGGTGGTGGTGGGGTGGTGGAATTTATCTGCTGCCAAGCCTGACAAGAGGAAAAAAAAACATTACAGATAAAAAATGAAGAGAGGCTGAAGCCCATCTTTGGACTCCCTTGTTCAGTTCTTGTAAGTCCGAGATGTCTGATGAACTTTCACCTGGAGCCTGGAATAACAGAAAGAAAAATAATGACAGAAAGCAAGCACAAATATTCGGAATGAAAGACAAAATGTCATGCATATATTTGGTACTGAAATACTGGACACTGCCAAGAATGAAAGATCCAGGTGTTTTTAAGGAACTCCACCAATGTCTTATCAGTACAAGCCTGTTTTTAAAATATTTATGAAGTCATACTGAACTAAATGTTGCAGGATTTCTCCATTATTTTTAAGACCTAGCAAAGACAACCATTTCTAGGCCAGCATGTTTCACTACATATTATATTCATATTGATCACAAATCTCTATTTCCTGTATGACAGCTCATGAACGTCTCACATTTAGGCAACTTTTCTTTTAATTACTAAGGCCTTCTGCTAAATTTTGTCCTGTCATTAAACAGCTAAAGGCACATAACAAATCTCAGGGTAAGACTGTGATCTTTCATATGTTCTTGGACACCATCCCCCATCAGTCCCAATCAGTCTTGGTCAACAGTGAGGGATGACGGAAACCATGGTTCATAACCATCTGGAAGGTCACAGTTCTCCCAGCCCTGTTTTAAGCCAGGAATTGATTGCAAAGTATACACATTAAAAGATGGGGAACTAACCTTCAAGTCTCATCCTGACACCCAGCTGTGTGTCGTCGTCTTAACACCATGTGACAAGCTTTGGTTAGGCAACACAGTGTCAAAATTGAAATCTATTGTGTCCCCATCCATGAGGTCATTACGAATTATGGATTCCACATCACAGTCCAGTCGTTCAATCGACATATCATCTAAGTCACTAGGGAGCTTCTCCTGATGAAAAGAAGCAACCCCTACTCTTCCATAACCGTTACAACTGTTCACAGTGGTGTACGGGTTTGTGCCACTCATATGCCCTGGGTGGCTCATAGGCACTTGTACTGAGGCTTTCACTGTGGACGAACTTAAACTTGAAGCATGAGACACCGTGCTAAGTGTGAGCGACAAGGTTTGGCTGTTAACAACTCCTGATGTTGGCTGGGCATGTCCTTGGCGGGCATGGGCACTTGGGGCAATGATTTTGTTATGGGACTGCTGGCTGCCATACGGGGATATTGCAGAGTTAGTGACCATTAAGACATTTTGCCCTAGCACTCGACCACTAGGCTGGGAAACATGAGCATCTACAGATGCCATGATATCATTGTGAGGAGGAGAGTCAGATGTCAGCAACTCCTTGAGAAGTCCCACATGGCAGTTATATTGGTTCAGAGTCCCATACGTCGCTTTACTGTCTTGAAGTGCTTGCATAGACATCTGGGGCAAAGAGTTCATGCTGGCCTGGCCATAACTGTATTTCCTATAGTCCGCATTGGGTGAACCTATACTTGTGCTTGATGAAGTATATGAATAGCCAGGAGATTGCTGCATCAAGGTAGTAGGTGGAGACTGATTTGATCCAGCTAAGGATGCATTCGGGGATAAAAGGTTGAGGTTATCCAAGAGATTCTCCATGTTTTCTGAACTGCTCATCTCAGAAAGGCTAGGCAGAGTTGAAGCCATTTTGGTGGTCGATGGAGGGTAGACCATAGAGTGTACATCCCCTTCTCCAAGGTCATCCTGTTCTGGCAGGATCGGAGAAAGTCTTCCACTGATTGTGCTAGCATTCGAACTGGCTCGAGGTCTAAAAGAACCCCAATTATTATCAAAGTCGTCATTACTGTGAGAACTGGGGCTTGCCGGCCATTTTGAGAACTGCGTGCCCGGACTATCGCTGCTTCCATCTTGACCCGTCTGAAGCGCTGCTTTTTTCTTGGCAGCTCTCCCCCTGCTCTTTGCAAACTTGCTGCTGTTGTCCATGGAGGCAGCCCTTCTCCGGGGAGACTTGCCACTTTTACCTCCTTCTGGATTAAGCATCCACCAAGAACTTTTTCCTGTTCCTTCATTCTGCACTCTGATAAACTTGCTGTGCAACGAAAGGTTGTGACGAATGGAGTTCTGAAAAAAGAAGCAAGATGTAAGAAAAATATTACGTCACTCCCTCCCAGTCACTATATTCTTGACAGACAATCCATTCTATCTAATACCCAACAGCCACAGACATAATCTCATTTCCCAATGAAATATTCTACTAATCTCCTAGAAAATACACATTTTCTCCTTTTGATCTGAAGCAAAATGAGAAAAAAAACCTCAACATTTTTACTGTGGCTGCTTTCCAATGGAAGATGTCCTGTAGGTCTAGAAATCTATTGACACCCATCATCCCTGCTTCTGCAAACTATTAGGATGTAAATGCCCAGCTATGCGTTTTGGTTTATCAGAACCTGCTTTGATCAAGCACAAATTGCAAAATATGCAAACTAAGGACTAAACTAAGTGGCATGTATTTTAAAGAGATGTTTCTCTGTTTGGATAGAAATATTTTGGGGGAATCTACTTCTCACCTAAAATGGGAGAGTATGGGGAAATCTGCATTTCCTTGCATTATACAGTACTCTGCTGTTTTGGCCAACCTGGATCACTTCTGGCAATTAGAACGGGACAGGAGGAAATGGTTTACAACCACAGAGCAGAGCAAGATAAGGAGCAGCAAGTGGGAGAAACAACAGATTTCATTTCCTTCCCCCATATTCTCTTCCTTGTGTGAAAAATAGAGCCCATTAAATCCACCCTTTTCTGTAAAGGAGGCAAACATATATTTAAGTAACACACAAAATTATCATGAATGCCCAGTTTGCCTCTTGAGTATTCAGGCCTCAAGTACCACGCGGCTTGGAAAATCCAGAAACAAGTGACATTCTGTCTGTGTTGCCTGCTTGCTCAGAAAAAAAAAGGGAACAAAAATTTTACCTGACGAAGAAAACAAGAAAGCTGCTCTGCTAAAAACATGCTGATCAAAAACAAATAAATAATGCTGCTTTAAAATACTGTTTTGTACACATCATATATGCTACCTTACCACAGCTATAAAGATTAGTGTTTATGATGGAAACAAGAGTTATCTCATACTCACACACACACATCTGTCCACAGCTTTCAATCCATCCACACATGGAAGTGTTTAGCATTTTACAGAAGCTACAGACTTCCTTAGTCATCAGAAAGTTACAATCTAGTATTCTTATAATAAGGACATTCAAGGTCGCTCTTAGAGGAGCTAAGCCACCTCCATATACTGCCAACACCAACAAAAGTTCCAAACAGGAAAAGGTTTGCAGCCCAGCGCCTGTTACATAAATTCCTGTTTTTCACACAGCCATGTGGAGATTAAAGGAACGATGATTTACTACTTTGGGGGGGAAAGCGTAGAAGAGGAGTAAATATTGCAAAAAAACAATTGTGGCATAGTTAATGATATTGTGTCTACAAAGCTTTGGCAAATGGAGACATGACCTGATAACAGTGCAGTTTCATGGAGTGAAAGTTGGCAAATGGGCAACCTAAGGCATGTGATTTGGAAGCTGCCTTTGTAAGCCACCCTAGGCCGAGAAAGTACACTGAAAAGGCTAGGTGTGTAAGATCTCTTCTAAAAATTAAACTTTCAGTGTTTAGTTCTATTTGCGGACTCAGGCGAGATAACCTCAAACACTTTCCCTTCCCTCAATAAAAAAAAACACACACACACATGCTATCCAAGATTAACAATTCTGTTGCACAAGGTTGGCTGTGGATATAAAAAGGCCACTGATTGGATTGGCTGAAGCAAAAGAGCACTGGTGCATCGTAAGGAGCAGATTCCTGCATCAGATGACCTGCCTGCCATCTGATGCCTCCCATCCCAGCGCATAGTTGGGTAACCAAATAAGTTGGTAGCCAAAAAGTAGGTATGTATCACCCCCATGACCACAAATCCACAAGGAGGGGGGAGAGACACACACTCCTGGCAACAACTGTGGGGAACTGCAGCAGTCTTCTGGAACCAGGCACACCCCTATCGGTTCCCTACCCACCTCCATCCCATAGAGTAGAATATTGCTTGCCTGGAACAGGGCCAACTGCCTCTCTGTCACACCAAAGATCTGCTCCTACTGGTAAAACTGCCCTCTACTCCTGCTGCCCCCAATAAAGCAGTGGCCACATTCGTCAATTGTACAAGCCAAAGCCTCTGCAACTCCCTCTCCCCTCAATCATAAAACAACCCCATGCATTACAGGGAGGGTGTGTGTGTGAAATCCTCTTGAAGACAACCAGAGAGGAGGTTGGGGCTCCCCATAGACCGTTACCCTGATGGACCAGATTGGAAATTGCAACTATCAGGCCCACCAGGCCCTTCAGCATTGCTGGCCGTTCCAGACTGGTTGGCCAACAGCACACTCTCTGGGCCTCTCTTCCCCAGTGCAAAGGCACCAGGGAAGAAGACTCTAAAATTGTCAGTCTGCTCCAGAGTGCAGGACTCATTGGACTACAAACCAGGTCCAGGTGAGTAAATTTTTAACTGACTGGCCTGACTTTTAGAGTTCTTTGCAGGGTTCATTTTGCAGGCTTCATGTCAACTTCATCCATAATAAAATTCTGCTGCAGCTTCTAATTTTGGCTCTGAATATCTATCTACCTGGGAACACTTTTGTATGTGTGTGCATTGATTCCATGTTGCTCCAGGATACAAATTATATTATGCTCTGACTCTTGAAATCCCATCTCTTCAGTATTCCTGTCATAATTTCTTGCTACTCAAAAATATTCCAAACAGATACGCAGAGTTTTGGAATGATGCATAATATAGATTAAGCAAATATGTACTAATGAGTTAATTTGGCTCATTAATTTGCAATCAACAGAAAATTGCTTCATTATTCTCTTATCTACAGTTTTATTTCCCTCTTATATCAATCACCTTTCAAGTGGTCAGAGAAGATTACTCAAATGCCTTTATTGGAACAGATAAACCATAACTTTCCTGCTACTTCAGACACAATATTGTGCATTATAAGACACATTCCTGTATCTTATTTTCAACAACAGCAGAGCACATTTTATTAAATGTAAGCAAGGTAGATGCATTTCAATGGATTCAAACAAATTTGCCTCAGCACTGAAGCATTTGCTATGTGGCTCAGCGGAAGACTTTAGAACAGGGCCAGGGAAAACACAGTCTCACCTCTCCATAAATTACTTTGAGCCAAATGACACATGACCTCAGACAACTACTAATTGCCATCAGTTCACATCCCTGGTTCTGTTTGGTTAAATTTAGTTACATTTGATGTTTTAGTTAAATGTTGACCTACACTGCACCTTGGTCGGCTACAGGCAAGGTGAAGGAATGAGCAGCCTCTGCATTCCTAACCCAGGCTGAGGAGATTTAAATCCAAATTACAGCCATCAAGTGGGTGTGAGTTGCTCCTGCAACAACAGCACTTTCTGCATAAAAGGCCCTCTACCCTTATGAAGCCTATGCACATTCTCCCTCAGAGTTTCTACAAATCCTTCAAGTTCTCTACAGGCTGCTAGAAAGAATTTCCAATGAAACAAGCTTCAGACCTTCTCCATTTCTAGGGGAGAATGATACCAGAAAGACTGTTCAAAAACATGTTTTTTTTTCTTTTTTTTTCTTCACTGTTCTTTTGCCAACACTATTGGGAGGGAAGACCTCTCTTCCATATCTGTTTTTGTTATCAAGAAGTCTGAGAAGGGCTACTTTGAGCTAAGTACAGTATGGCTGTTTTAACTGGTGATCTTCTTCATGCTGGGCACCAAGTTCTTGTGGGTAGTTCCAAAATTATATACAGTACTTTTATTAAAGTCCCAAAGTCTCATGGCTAGTTTAGCTTCTTAAGAACAGCAGCCATGAGACTTTGGGACTTTAATAAAAGCACGTAATTTTTGGGAACTACCCACAAGAACTTGCTGCACAGCTTGATGAAGATGAACTATCGAAATCCAGCTGTTTCTTTTTTTGAGGGTTTGTTAGTTTTTTTTTAAGTGGTCCACTAAAGGTATCACCTGTACCTGTGTTTGTATGGTTAAAACTGGGTATCAGTTACTATTTGATCTCTTAAGAATACTACAAGAACAGATATAGGACGTGTGAAAAGCAGAAAGTCTAGAACCAAGCACTAAATTGTTGTTGTGATAGCTGTGACCGCAAGATGAGCAACAGCCCCCTAAAGGTATGAATTGCAGTGTTGAAAGTGTCAAAGTTTCAGGCCATCAAAACTCTAGGACATGAGAAAGCAGCTGCAGATACATTCACTTTCAATTCAGAATCATTATCTTCTATTCTCATATAAAACACTCGTTCTAATTTGAGGGCTGGAACCAGAAGCCAGATGCCCATATTAGAAATACAATGAATCATGTATTGATCTGGAGATAAAATTCATAAGTACAAGAGTCGTGTCTATAATTATAATAAAATTTGGTTTTAAATGTCAGCAGATTTTACAGAAGTTCATTTTAGGATTTAACAATTACTTCCATTTCATTATATAATTGAGCATTTTCAAAAAAACATTTCGAAACTGAAAAGTCATCATGGGGTCCTTTCTTAAGCTCACCTCAGCAGAATATTCATTGCGTTAAGATAGTGGCGGTCAACATGTGGCCAGCAAACAGACCCCAGAGGCCTAAATGTGCCACCAGTCTCCCTGTCTCCCCCCAAAATTGACTTTTAAAAAATCCCTTGTGCTCTCTAGGGGGTATGACAGTTATTCTGACATGTTGGAAGGGCACTTCTCCGCACCCACATTTTAAAAAATGTATTTTTAAAAAATCTGGCCACTAAAGACTATGAGGGACTTTTTGAGTTTTTGTGAAAATTTTTTTTTCTAAAAATAAAAATATTTTGGGAGTGGGGAGGGGAGGGGGCAACACCTTCCAAGGCCCAGGAACTAACATGTCCAATTCTTAGACCTCTGGAGACTGCTTACCAAACCCAAACTTACCAACTTTAAAAGAGCTGAACATCTGCCTCATCATGTATTACTCTTTTCTCTTGACAACACAATTAGTACCAGTCAGAAATTATATAAAGGGATTAGAATAGCCTAAGTTTTAGGTGTCTGTCTTGTTTGTTTGTTTATTTATGGTTTTCTACTCTCTAACACATTGCTGTCATCTCCTATGAAAGTGGATGACTCCTATGAAAGTCATCATTTGAACAGGTGCTTCAAATTTAAAATTTATTTTTAATGGCATATACATAGTAAAATTAAATATTGTCCTTTTAATGATGATGAAAGCCACCTTGGGTCCCTTTAAGGAGAAAGGTAGGGCAAAACTATTTAAAATAAATAAATAGTAAATAAAATTTTAAAAGCACCAACGTAAACTTGTTCAAAATTAGCAACTAAGCATTTTGTTTAATCATTGCTCAATACATATATATCAAGACAAAGCTCCGAAACAGACAACATGCCAAAACAAAGTTAAACACAGAAAGCTCAGCAGAACAAGAAAGTTATATAACTTAATAAGAAATATAAAAGATAATTTGCAACCAGTTTCTCAGTGGTGGCAACAGCTGTGCAATGGCTTTCTCAGAAAAGGCATCATTAATTCTGTGTTGCAAACTACTTTGCCACCTACAGACATGGGACACACCGGAGCCCATCCTGCTTCCCAGCACCCTGAAATAAATGGCTAATCACAGCTATAATCATATGAATGCTTTGTGACATACAGTGGTGCCTCGCTTAACGATTGCCTCGTTTAGCGATGAATTCGCATAACGATGTTTTTTTTAGAAAATAATATGCACCGTATAACGATGTTTCCTATGGGC
The DNA here is from genome assembly GCF_051106095.1 of Pogona vitticeps. NCBI lineage: Eukaryota > Metazoa > Chordata > Lepidosauria > Squamata > Agamidae > Pogona > Pogona vitticeps. Next base: position 146,118,928 of record NC_135783.1, on the reverse strand, counting down.
GATTTTCGCTTAGCGAAGTTTGGGACCATGCTTCGCATAACGAATGCGATTTTAGGTCCCCTGCTTCACTTAACGATGTTTCTTTTTTCAATTAAAAAAGTGTCTTAGAAGGGTCAAAAACGGTTCTAAATGCTTGGATTCGTTAGAGGACCCCCTAAGTCATGTGCAAACCTGATTTGGCTTTGATCTGACTTTTCGTTAATTTATGGTTAATTTTTTTTTTGGCCCATAGGAACCAATGGACCTGTCAAAATCTGACAGCTCCATGCTTTCCTATGGGGGAGAAAACAATTCGCCATAAATTAACGAAAGTTCAGATCAAAGCCAAATCAGGTTTGCACACGACTTAGGGGGTCCTCTAACGAATCCAAGTATTTAGAACAGTTGCTGAGTCTTCATTAATTTTGTGTGAATTTTTTCTTCCCCCATAGGAAAGAATGGAGCTGTCAGATTTTGACAGCTGTCAAAAGTTGGGGGAAAAAAATTCACCATTAATTAACGAAAAGTCAGATCAAAGCCAAATTAACTTTTGCATCCGTTTTAGAGGGTGCAGAAGCTAATCCAAGCATTTAAAACCATTTTGACCCTTTTATGACACATTTAAATTTGCAAAAATTGACTTCGCAAAGCCATTGAAATGTACTGAGTCAGCTTCAATACATTCCAATGGAGGAAACATTGTTTCGCTTAGCGATGTTTCCTATGGGTTTTTTCGCTTAACGACGGCAATCCGTTCCAATTGGAACGGATTAACCGGTTTCCAATGCATTCCTATGGAAAATGGTGTTTCGCATAGCGATGGTTTCACATAGCGATGGTTTTTTTTGGAACGAATTAACATCGCTATGCGAGGCACCACTGTACATCATAAGTGATCACTGCATTGTTACTGATTTTTTAAGTAACTGCCAGAAGTAAAGGCAAGAAATTTTTTAATACAACCATGTGAAAATGAAAGTATATCCTCAGACTCTACAAGCCTCAGTTAGCAAGTTAATGATAGTACAATTAGGAAAAGACTCAACAAGTATAGTTTGTTTGGAAGGGTTGTCCAGAGATGTCTCTTCTCTCTAAAAAGAATATGGCAGCATGACTTAGGTTTGCAAAGCTGCATCTTTGCATAAATCAAGACTTCTGGAATAATGTCCTTTGGACAGACGAGACCAAAGTGGAAATGTTTGGCCATAATGCACAGTGCCACGTTTGGCGAAAACCAAACACGGTGTATCAGCACAAACACCGCATCCAACTGCCAAGCACAGTGGTGAAGGGGTGATGATTTGGGCTTGTTTTGCAGCCACAGGACCTGGGCACTTTGCAGTCATTGAGTCGACTATGAACTCCTCTGTATACCAAAGTATTCTAGAGTCAAATCTGTCCTACAGCTAAAGCTTGGCCAAAACTGAATAATGCAACAAGACAATGATCCCAAGCACATCAGGAAATCTACAACATAGCGCTGAAAAAGAAAAGAATCAAGGTGTTGCAATGACCCAAAGTCCAGACCTGAACTCGACTGAGATGCTGTGGCAGGATCTTAAAGAGAGCTGTGCACAAACAAATGCCTACAAACCTCAATGAACTGAAGCAACTCTGTAAAGAAGAGTGGGACAAAATTCCTCCCCAACGATGTGACTGATAAAATCATACAGAAAACAATTACTTCAAGTTACTACTGCTAAAGGTGATTCTACAAACCACCTTGAATCATAAGGTGTACTTAGTTTTTCACACGTCTTCTACATTTTGACTTTCTTTTTGTAAAATAAATCATGACATGGTGTAATGTCATGTGTTGTTCATCTGAGGTTGTATATACCTAATTTTCTGACCTGCTAAGGACCTGATGATGATTTTTATATGCCCTGATATGTAAAACCATATAATTTAAAGATGTACTTTCTTTTTCACATGACTGTACATGTTTCATCACGCCACCTGCTTATAAAAATTAGAGATGGCAAGCCCCATCTTAAAAAGACATTTTCCCTTTCTTTCACACACAAAAGGAATTCTTCTTGAAAAATGATGCATGCTACCCACACATGCGTCATATCAAAACAAAGAACGGATGTGTTTCACTTGAAAAACATTAGCTGAGATCTTGTTGCTTAGCATAAGAAAATTTGTAACACTGAGTCTGTTTCTAGCTGGCAAAGAAAGATTCCCCACCACAATTCCCAGGGAAGTGACTGCATGCACCAAGCCTGCATATATGTGTGCTCTCCAAGTCCAAGGGTCACAGTGGGCTAGCTAGGAATGGACTGAATGTTACAATTCTGTTTACGCTAAGCAACAAGACTTGAGTTGTTGTCTTAATGATCTGCAAATTAACAGATTTGAATCAATAGAGTAATAGATCAAATTTGTCACTATCCAGTGCTTCTTTATCTACTTGCAGCCTCAACAGTGATGCACTTATAGGGGACACATGCTAACTGACTTCAAGATCCAGCACCACCCCAAACAGTGAAATGCTTCTGAAAGAGTCAGAATTTCTAAGCAAAGAGCAGAATGGAGCAATGCCTTTTATTAGGACTACTAAAATGTAACAGAAAAGGTGCAAGAAAGCTTTTCAGTTCTTCAGAACTACAGTATTAGGCAAAATAGTAGCAAAAAATGGATGCTAATAAAAATATGAAAAAATGTATTTATTTATTTATTCATTCATTCGATTTCTACCCTGCCCCCCTAGACAGCGTCTACTCTGGGTGGCTTACAAATATCATAAAATATCATTAAATACAATAAAACATCACGATCATAGAACATTTAAACAATAATATAGTGTGATCAAGAAGGGGAATGGAAGAACAAAAAGACAGATTTCAAGAATTGAAAAAATTCAAAGACTAGGCCAAGAATATTGGTTGTTGTGTTTCTCTCTAGAGCTGCAAAATGTAGAATGAGTATTTCACAGTTGCTAACTCTCTCTAAAGCAGTGGAGGCAAACCTTTTTTGGCTTGAGTGTCCAAAATGAGGGGGTGGGGAAGAAACGTGCCACCCGGAAGACCAGAACCAGAACAGGAAGTGGCAGTTGCAGGGGGAATCATGGGGACGGACAGGAAGCTAAAGGGGGAATCATGGGGACAGACAGGAGGTTAAAGGGGGAATCATGGGGATGGATAGGAAGTTAAAGGACCCAGAACAGGAAGAGAAAGGGGGAATCCCAGCTGCAGCCACTTCAAACAGTTCGTTTCCACAAGGGTGGGTGAGTGGGCCACTCACTTGTGTGCCAGAAGAAAGGGCTTTGCGTGCCAGATGTGGCACGTGTGCCATAGGTTCACCACCACTGCTTTAAAGGGTCTCTTTCTTTCTTCAAACTGTATATGGCCAGTATTTAATACTGATCACAGAGTTTATGGAGGTTTCCACAGGAATGAGCAAGAGGGAATAATCCCTTCCCTCATGCAATGCGCCGCCCCCCCAGTACTACAAAATGCAAAACCAAAACAAAAGGTGCTGCAAAAGGCTGAAAACTCAACCACTGAGCAGTTTTCAGTAACAGAAAAGGCTGCAGGAGAGACTGGCTAGAAATCCCAATGCTATTAGGAGAGCTTGATTTTGCCACATTGAAATTAGGCCACCAATAGCAACTGGAAATGTGTGTCCAGTGTGATTTTTGGCTAGGATGCTCTCTTTTTTTCCAGTGGGAAATCTCTCGGCTATGGGACTGAACAGGTCAGAGATACCATGGATGAACATTACCTGGAAAATAGTGAGAAACAAGTGCAGTAGTGAAGCACTGTACATCACACACTTTGCAGTTCATCCCTGTGCCGCTTTGTGAGCTGAAAACACAGCTCAGCTACATTTTCGTAATATGTGTATTGGAACTGCAAATATTCTAGGATCAAAGGAGCCAATTTTTACACAAAGCTGGCACTTAATTGTTGTGCCAGACTATGTAAACACATAGAAAAGGTCACATTTAAAAAGCCAGATCCTTTCTAAGGTTGACAAATAAAACATCTTAAACTGTACTTTAGTTGCCGCTGCATTTAGTATTTCCTGCAACCTCGGAATCATAAAGCAAGAATGTAACAACTTTTTTTCCTGATGGGCCCTGGGCCAAGAACCTCCATTGTTTTCAATGAAGGCACACTGGAATTGGCACAAGACACTGGATATGATGCTAGAAGTGGACCCGCTCAGGCATCCATTCACGCTCTCCCCCTCCCCTGCACAGCTCCTTGTCTTCCCATTTCCCTCCCGGGATGAATTTTCCACAGGAATGCCGGTACTGTACTACAAACACCAAAGAGAAAAACATGCAGTACAAACTATGAAAGAGAAAGACCAATGTCTGTGACACTTCTACTCTAGCCACCCTCCAAGCAGGTCACAGCAGTTTTTCAAGGTTTCCTGCAGGACCATGAACATTAAAATACATATGAATGGGACAAATTGTGACTTAAGATCAAAAGGCATCCAAATTGTCTGTAGGAATGGATCATGGAAGCATACGTCATGACAATAAAGTTCTACTCAGCATGAATAGTTAACTAACATCTGTGGCGCTGGGTTATTTTGCACGAAGGGTTTTTATTTCAGCTCTTGGCAAAGCAGCACCATATTAATATTTTTATTCTCCGTACTATAAAAACACTAGTTTCTCTGCATAGTCCTACTTTTAATAAATTCTTCTAGTGTTACAAACTTTTACTTGTTTACAATTTTGAAGAAAGCATTTGGCAGGCAAGATCTTTTTGGCTTCACGATGTTTATTTTTCTTCTTTTAAATTATTGTCTCCTAGTCATAACTTCTTTTCTAGACTGTTTTAAGCAGCCTAAAGGAAATAAGCAATATCTATGCTTTTCTGTTGGAGCAGGCAGAAGGTAGATAGCACAGGACACTTACTGGGATTCTAGTACAGAATGATTGATCATGTGGGCTTACTTACTTACTTACTGTAAGGCTTACTACAGATTTACTATAAGCCTAAACACATTTAGTAGCAGGTAGATCTCACTGACAGCAAGCAGAATGAATATGTTGAGACTATGATGTCAGATTGATTGATTGATTGATTGATTGATTGATTGATTGATTGATTGATTGATTGATTGATTGATTGATTGATTGATTGATTGATTGATTCATTCATTCATTCATTCATTCATTTAGCGCCCCATTAGTACATGCATTACTCTGGGCAATTTACAAGTTAAAATTACAAGGTTAAAAGTACAAATCTCTAAGACCACAAATGGCAATACTGTATATATAACATTACAGAAATTTTTAAAATCATTTTTAAAAAAGAAAGCAGAAAATATGAAAAGAAAATAAAGTATTAATAGTAACAGCATCCTGAAGACTCAGTTGTTAAAGGCAGCTTTAAGAGTTTCCTGAACACAAGGAGGGAAAGAGCCAGCTGTATCTCTGTTGGCAGCCTGTTCCAGAGAATAGGGGCCACCACGGAGAAAGACCCATACCTTGTCTTCACCCTTCTGGCAAAGATGAAGTTATGCCTCAGCTAAGGAAGATACATGCACTACTATATTGTAAATCTAACACACACCTGTAAACAATGAGGATTTCATACTGTCTGAATAACAAAATATTCATGCTAGCCAGAGCTTGGAACCATCAGAAGTAAAGATTCTAACAATAATGTGTTATACTTTTTGAAATAAGGGCACTGCCTTTTGTAATGAACAGCATTTACTAATTTCTTCTTCCTTTTGCAGTAGCTAAAATCCTTTCTTGTGACATTTGCTGGCCAAAACAAACCAATACAAATGCTACTCACAACTAGAATACCTGCTGAATCAATAATATTTAAATATGCTTTGACTTAGTTATAACAGTAATAATGTGCAGTCAAGTCAGTTCTGAGATATGGCAACCTCCTTCTGTGTTTTCTTGGAATTGTTTACCATTCCATTTTTCTGGGGTTATTCTTGGATTTTGCAGCTTGCCTAATGATATAAAAGCTGTTTCTTCTTCTACAAGGCACAGTGGGGGGAACACACTCCCACCCTCTAACTCCATTGCCAAATATGCAGCTCACTCAGCTATGAACTATCCAGCCATCAATAATTGGATTTGGGCCTTACTTTTTTAGATTTTTTTTAAGAACCAGAAAGAAGCAAAGCAAAGCAATGTGCTACGTATGTTCTTTTTCTTTTGAAACAGTCCTTTCTGAGGGAAGCACACTGTGCAATAGGCTAAACAACAAAGTGTCTTTCCAAGCTCTGAAATCAACTGACTTGAATACTAGGGCATACTATTTGTTCAGAAGCCTATTTCTGCATTCAAAAACAGTAACAGAAAATTTTCTATGAAATACATTCATAAACAGAACAATTTGTTATCTTTTTCATCTTTGTGAACATAAATTTAAGATTACTCGTCCGTAATAATAGCCTCAATTTCTCATAACTGATAGTCACTGAACCTAGATTTTCTGGGAACAGCATAGGGTAATATTAAAAAATATTTTACTGCCTATAGTCCCACCAGCAACCATACCTTCAATCAATTCCAAGCCCGTGTATGCAAATATGCATTGCTCTCAGCAACTTAAGATATGCTTCCCATGAATTGCCCTAGTTATCTGAGGTCAAATCAACAGGACCTATAATTGTTGCTAAAAACTATCATTTTCTACTTTAGTGTTAAATGACAAAGCTGATGCATGATGAACAGATATAATCAGATTTTGCATCATGAGAAGGCAGAATTAAACCATTAGCAAAAAGAAAGCTAATACAAGTGATTAGAACAGCAGTGGTCCAAAAACATTAGAAAGTCAATATGGTACAAATTAAGCCTGAATCTGGTATCTCCCCTAGGAGATTGCAGGAAACTCAATAGGTGACCTTCAGTCAGTTACTCTCTCAGCCTGACCTACATCACAGAACTGCTGGAAGAACCATGTACTATACATCAGTGGTCCCCAACCTTGGGCCTCCAGATGTTCTTGGACTACACCTCCCAGAAACCTTCACAACCACCTCTGCTGGCCAGGATTTCTGGGAGTTGAAGTCCAAGAACATCTGGAGACCCAAGGTTGGGGACCACTGCTGTACATGGTACATATCCAATTTTCATGACAGGAAAGATGGGATATAAGTGGACCTAATACATAATTAACAATTACTGAATTGGCAGTATCCAAAATTCATAGTTTGGAGATGTTCCTTAATTTGCAGCCAGAAGATTAATATGGAGTAATGAACTGAAATCCAAGTTCAATCATCAGTTCGTGGATTTTGCTTTGGACGTCTTGCAAAATCAGGGCCTGGTATTGTTAAGAGAATGGAAAAATTTAGGTTGACCTTGTTAATTATTAAGCTAACAGACAGATTAAGGAAAAGAGGTGGTCCTGCTATTCCTTCCGTCTCACTATTGTTTCTGGAGCAGTACAACGTTTGCGGGTAGGTAGCAGCTCCTGCTTGCAAGTACATCATTATAAGGAGGAAATTCCTTAAGCACTGAAAATGTTTGGTGGCCACAGCACTAACTTTTCACACCTTCTGTGCCTTGCAAATTAGCTTGCTTTCTTTTCTCCCTAGGAGGCAAACACAGGCTTCCTTGGCAAGTATGATGCTCAGGCCTGAAGACATGAAGCTTTGCTGAAATGAAGGATCGACTACAATACTAATGTGATTTCAACTTCTAATGCCATGCTTTTTGTGACATACAGTGGTGCCTCGCATAACGAGCGCACCGTTGAACGATGAATCCGCATTGCGATGTGGATTTCCCCATCGCTAACATGAGGGGATGCTCGCATTACGATGGGGGAACAGCTGTTCGGCGGTTCCAAAATGGCCACCGGGACACCCAAAATGGCCACCAGGACACCCAAAAAGGCTGCCAGAACACCAAAAATGGCCGCCGGGACACCCAAAATGGCCACCGGAATATGGGAAAACATCAGAGAACAGTGGGTTTTGGGCCCATTTGGGTTGTCCGCTTAACGATGTTTTCCCATAGCAAAGGTTAATCCGGAATGGATTAACCTCGCTATGCGGGGCACCACTGTATATTGTTATTGATCCTGTGACTGTCTTGCTTGCTCGCTCGCTCCCTCTCTCTCACTCTCACAACCACACCACATCTAGTTAGTCAGAACTTGCTCCTATACTCACAAGTAAGACAAACAAAAAAGACAAGAGACAAAGCACTCAGCAGGCTTTAAAGCTCCTGACAAGAATCTGCATCACTATTCTCCCAAGTTCTACTCACTAAAAGTACAGTGGTGCCTTGACTTACAAACGTCCTGCAAAATATTGCTTTGAGTTACGAACAGAACTTTGACCTGTGAACGGAAAAGGCGGGAAATTCAAAATCCTAACCGTTGGTGGCGAACAGGCTGCTTCTTTGTAGCTCTTTTGCCCCAATGGTTAGGGAAAGTGAGGCTCAGCCTCCCAGGCTTTTGCCGCCGCTGCCGATCACCGCCTTCGGAGGCCTCCCAGGGCTTCCCCGCTGCCATGGGAGACCTTTCAGGGGTCCCCCGCCGCTGCCGATCGCCGCTTTCAGGCTTTCCTGGAGGAGGGTAGACCAGGCCTACCAGGGGAAGCCCTCCCCTGGCCTATCCCCCGGGAAAGCCTGAAAGTGGCGATCAGTGGCGGTGGGGGACCCCCGGGAGGTCTCCCATGGCAGTGGTGAAGCCCCGGAAGACCTCCGAAGGCGTTCAGCGGCGGCGGTGGGGGACCCCTGGGAGGCTTCGGACCAGTAAGGTGCTATTTTTTTCTTTTAAAAAAGTTGTTCTGGGTGGGTTTTGGACAGTAGGTTTGGGCTGGGGGAGTGTGTTTCTATGCTTTGTTTTTTGTTTTTTTGTTTTTTGTTTTTTTTTTGTTTTGTTCTGTTTTGTTTGGCAGTCCCAGCGTGGGACTTGCTCCAACGGTTATTTTGGGATTTTTTGGGGGGGGGTTGTTTGTTTGTTTGCTTTTTGCAGTCCCAGCGTGGGACTTGCAGTGTTTTATTTTTAATTTTTTGGGGGGAGGGCATTTTTTTTTCCTTTGGCCGGAATGGATTAATTGGTTTTCAATGCATTCCTATGGGAAATGGTGCTTTGACTTCAGAATTTTTTGATTTACTGCCACCATTCCAATACGGATTAAGTTCGTAAGTCAAGGCACCACTGTATACCTTCCCACTGGCACCAGCACACAGAGCAGGCCACTGACTGCCTGCATCACAATCACTGCAACCTAAGGCAACCCTCCAGGGTTTCTCATGTGTAAAGTACTCAGAAGGCTCTGGGTCCAAGACCACACAGGCTGGCTCTTCTTTTGGAAGGATTAGTGGGGAGTTAAACATCTGACCCCTGGCTCTGTTGCCGGTTGCTTCAACTTAGTGTTATACTAATATAAAATATTAAGGACAGATGATGGTGTTGGTCTCACATAGAAACATAGAGGTCTGTGCTAAGGGAGACAAGGCTACTTAGACAATAAGAGCTAAGAAGCAAGAGGCGTACTTGACGGCAAGGTCTTCTACTTTCCAATAGGCATCTGCCTCCTCAGATGATAATTAGGATGTATTACTTGAGCATGTTTATTATTTGAAGCTTCCAACAGTAAAAGAAAGTTGGTAATCTTCCAGAACAAACCACTTACTCCACTCCCCGCCTCTATTATGGCAAAAAGTTCTGTAGTAAATGCAATCTACACAAAATAGGTTTACATTAGGAAAGCAGGTGCTTCAAGTGCATTCAGCCTTTCAACAGTCCATTAATAAGCATCCATCTGCTTCCTGTTACATGTAAAAAAATTAACGTTCACCTTATTCAGTCAACCATATACTGTATACTATTCTTACAGAAGTAGTAAAACCAAAATAACTGACTGATATTTTTGTGAATTCTAGCATTTTTCCACTACAAAATCTAACTTTACTCCCTAATGTCTTGGTTTATTATATCTGACTTTTAAAACAGTCTTCATTAATCAACTGAATTAACATTTCATCTATTATAATCTAGTGCCTTTGCCCATTCATTGGACTTACATAAAAGTGTTACGAGCAACAGCAGTCTAATCAATTTACACATCAGAAAGAACAAGCTTTTAACTATCATGATTAAGTCCCCAATGCCTTTTTAAAGTTAAGATAGTTTTTATTGTTTACTCGCTCTTAATTATTCAATTGTATTTTAATTAATGTACAGTTTAATTATTATTAATGTAACGTTATATTTAAAATTCTATTCTTTTAATGTTGTGAGCCAGCTTGGGTCCCCTTATTGCAAGAAAAGCAGCCTATAAAACAAACAAATAAACAAGCACAGATGACTTCAAATAATTCTAAATGCACTCTTCCTGCTTATGTCATGATTATCTGTATCTTAAACAAGCAGAGATGCAAGTGTGAAAAAGCAGTGCACATCCAGCTTTATGTGACCAGTGAAATACTGCCAAATAGGCAACTTTAAAAATATGAATTTACAACAAAGAGAATAGAGAGAGATTAATTGCATGCAAACGTTTCCCCCAAAAAATCTAGAATTCAATTCCTCTCACAAACTTTACAGAGTACAATTAGGCCAGATCAGCTGAAAGTCCCTCCTGTCTCACTCCACAGCCATCAGTCATAGTTCTTCAGTACTTGTGACCCAACGCATATCTATAAAATACCTTATTGTTTCTGACCAAAAACTTTTACAATATACAATAGGACCTCCCAATCCGCACGATCAGTATCCACTGATTCACATATCCACTGCCTGAAAATATTAAATAAAAAACCCACAAATATGTATTTCCATGCTGCATTTATCAGAACTGAAATTACCAGAGACCATGCTGTGTATAGTGTTCGCTACTTCTACATTTTTCAGCATCTGTTGGGGGGGGCGCGCTTGGAACCGATCCCCCATGGATACTGCTGTCCTACTGTACATAAAAAGGGGGGGAACAATTTTTCCAATTTAAAAACAGGTAATCGTAATAGCTCATTAGGATGCTTATCATGAGTCTGATCATAACATTCTTGAAAGCAAACTTCCAGACTCACTGCTCATACTTGAGGCAATTATACAACATTATGATCCTTGACAAAAGAAAAACACAACTTAGGGGTGGCTGGTGCAAACTGTGCTACAGCATTTGTCAAAAAAGACCTGATTATCCATGAGCAACCTTAATACTGCTTCCTCAGAAGTGCAGTTGACAAATGACTGGATGGTGGGTGACAAAAAATCTTTCTCTAGCGTTGGTTTAAAGGGGACAGAGCAATAAATAATGAATTATATATCAAATCTGAATACAGCCATAGATACATATTCTTCCTGAAACTGGAGGTCCCTCAAGATACGCAGAGGGCATCCTGTTAGAACTGAAGTTCTGTAAAAGCTGTGGGAAGGATAATGCCTCAAAATAGTGTGGCCTTTCATGATAAACATGAAGTTGAGGACACCAAATCAAAAATTGTGGCCCAACAATGGCAGCTATTGCAACTCATGTAGTTCCCAAATTTTGCTTACAAAAGTATTCTGGCCCCTACTCCTTGATGCTTACAAGCACATGCAGAGTTTCTCCACAGAAGTAGTAACATTTCAAAAAATCCACTTCTGTTGTCCAAAGACTGCAGAATCTAGTATTTTATGACTTGGTCCACAGCTCAGTTGCTTTGGGGAGGGAATGGATTCACAGTTGCTGTGGGAACAGCACAGGTCATAAATGCTTAGGAATTATGACTGCTGCACATGATGTGAGGGAGGAGAAATCTTTATGGATAGCAGGGCAGGCAAATGTGTAATATTTAACATCTGTGAGGAAGCATGGAGCCAGTCTGCACTTATCTGGAATTAGCAGATCCTTAACAGATATCCTACGATAAGGTAGGGGAAACAACACAGAAGACACAGTAAAGTTAAGACAACACTATCTGACTCTCTTGTAAAGTTCAGTGAATGAGGAAAAATGATTTCACAATAAAAGCTAGGAAGTACTCTCATGCAGTTCAGTTTAATAAATCACCTCAAATACAGATGCCAGGCATTAAACAGGAGGGCAATAGCAAGATCTGAAATAACCTTAGGATGGTTTTATGTATATGCTTATGGACTCTGAACACAATTTTCACAGCACACAGACTATGCTACACATTGATGTACACATTCAGCTGTTGTTTGGTATCAGCTAGATGCCATGGGAAAGCAATTTAAGCAGTAAGGCTCTCCACACAAACTAAGCCACTTTCACCCATCACATCCTCACAGGGAAATTTCTGAATAATCCAAGTACTTTCTCAAAACTCATCTGTGGATGCTAAAGATCTGACTGAGACTCGCTGTCATGCAAGCAGTGTAAGGGAAAAAAATCACTCAAATCAATCATGACCTGAACAATTTCACTGGTGCAGTTCCATGACACTTTGCAAGTGCCTAGAGGATTTTCTGGCATCCCATTATTGAATAGCTTGCAGTTGCTAGAGACCTGGACTCTGCTTTTGAATGAATGCAATCTACCACTTCAGTGCTCAACTCCCATCGCTCCTCATTCATAACTTCAAGTTTGGGGGAAACAAGCTGGATCCAAAAAGTCAAGAATGTGATTTGTCAAAATGAAAGCATTCCAGATACCTTGGAAGAGGCAACTACGTGCCTGTTCCCTAAGAAACAGTTATTTGACTCACATAGTTTTAATAAAACGTCTATGTTGTCAATACTCCCTTCCCAGACAAAGTACTTGAACAGATGGTGACAATGCAGGTCCATTTATTTAAAATATTTATACTCTTCCTTCCTTTTTAAGAGGACTCAAAGCAGATTACAGTATTAAAAACAAACAGAATTAAAAGCTTTAATTTTTTTTACAGTATTACAAAAATTAAAGAGATATAATATTAACACTGGTATGTAAAATTTGGCGGAACGCCTGCTCCCACCAAGGTCTACCCAGATCATCTGTGCGAGTCAGGAGATGAGGCTGAGGAGCCTGACGTTGAGAGGCCCGGAAGGAGAAGACACGAAACCGGGCCTTCTCGGCGGTGGCTCCTCGCCTCTGGAACAGCCTCCCTCCGGCGATTTGCGCGGCCCCACGCTGGGAATCTTTAAAACCCAATTTAAAACATGGTTGTACATTCAGGCCTTCCCTCCAGTCAACACCTTATTTCTTTTCTATTCCTTCTTATTTTATTCTCACTCTATTTTATTGTAACTGTATCAAATGATTATGTAATGTTCTTGTGTTTTATTGTTTTATCCTATACTGGAAGCCGCCTAGAGTGGTCGAGCAGACCAGATAGGCGGGGTATAAATCAAATAAATAAATAAATAAATAAATAAATAAATAAATAAATAAATAAATAAATAAGTTCTGAAAGCACATTAAAAACAAAAAAAACACAACAGCCCCATTTTAAGAACCCCTTCTTAGGCAGCAAGTCATTAAGAGGAAATCGGCCTGAAGAGAAAGGTCTTTGCCTGTCTGCAGCAGGAAACCGAAGATGGAACCAGTTTAGCTTCCCATGGGAGGGAGTTACATAATTTGGGACCAGGGACAGAGAAGGTCCTCTCTCTCCTGTCCTCACCAAATGCACCTCTGATGAGACAGACGCCGCCAATGTTTATCTAGATTAACTTCAGAAAAACATTAGGGTTACATTGGGGGGATAAATAATCTTATTTCATCACCCGCAACAATGGTACATCAGCTCTCCTACATCTACAGTCTTTAGAATTTGTGAATTAACAATAGTAAGCTAGAGAATCTGCCCAAACCTCATCCTTACTTGCTTGTTCACCTCCATCAAAGATCAGGGATGGAACGCTTGTCAAGGCAAGTGAGGACAATCCCCTAGATTCCCATGTAAACAAACTGCATTAGATTAGGCATCCTTCAGTCTTGAAAGACTATGGTAATGTGCTCTGTATGGAAGATAGGCTGTTACCCAAGCAGCAAATCCCCCTCTCCATGTCGCTGAAATAGTCCAGTGGAAAGGCAAGGGCCAATACAACTGGTTTCAGCGACAATGCAGGAGTTGCCAGAACGACACAAACTGCCTCTGGGACTCTGGCTCCAGATTTTGCCTCAAGGTTAACTCCTGAAGCCTTTTCCATCAGTGGATATAGCCACAAGGCAGTGGAGGTTTGAAATCAGAGTTTTCCTTCTCCTAGATGGGCTGCCTTCCAGGACTGATGAGCCCCACCTACCTGGCCTGCTCTCTAATAGTGCAGAAGTATGATCTGACCTGTAAACGTTTTCTCCCCCCAGGTGTATGCAATGCTAATTGGCTTTCCTATTTACCAAATTAGGGTCAAAAATAGAATTAGAATTCAGCTCACCCTCCTTTAAAGCTGAAACCCCGCCCTCCCTCAGACCATGCAGTCAGGGAAAACAAAGGTTTGCCTAGAAAAAATGCCCCAGCAAAATGTCTATCCAAACATACCTGCCCTAGCTTCTTCTTCATGAAAACTTGATTACTTTAACACTTTATTCCATCTCAATGACAAACTGTCCTTCCTTCTTGACATCTGCGTTTGTGTCTAGCATTAACATCTATATTGTGAGTATAGGAATATGGGGTTGGGTGGGTTCCCCTTCCTCATCTTGATACCAATCACCAAATGATTAATATTGACACACCCTCCTTCTGCCAAAAATAGGATGGCCCAGTTCAACAGCACCTCAACACTTGAGACATATAAGGTGAGGCTTGGTGATGTCACAAGGCAAAGCCTGGTGATATCATAGAATTGCTACCCTTGTGAATGTAAAATATGACACAATGGCCCAACAGCAAAGAGATGAAGCTAGAGTGACAAAGATCCAGAAGTATGGAAGAAACATCAAGAAATCAACAGGTGAGATTTAGAACAGGTGAGATTTAGAAATCAATAGGTGAAACCCCACCCTCCCTCAGACCATGTGGTCAGGGAAAACAAAGGTCCACCTAGAAGAAAATACCCCAGCAAAATGTCTACCCAAACATACCTGCCCTAGCTTCTTCTTCAAAAAAGGGGCTTGTGGATCCTGCTCACCCTCCTTTAAATCTGAAACCCCACCCTCCCTCAGACCATGCGGTCAGGGAAAACAAAATTCCACCTAGAAAAAAAAAATACCCCAGCAAAATGTCTACCCAAACATTTTGCTGGGGTAAACAAACTTCATAAACTTTAACAAAACACCCTGCACTCTGCATTTATTTATACATCTGATCGTCTCATTGATAGCTTTGCCTTAGGCCACCTTCCTTATAGTTATATTCCTGTCCAAATTCATAGTGAACAAATGTAACATTTGGGAAGAACACTTTCCAACCTTCATTTGTCTGTTAAAAGTGGTGTTACAGAAACTGAATAAACCAACAGGACAAAGGATCTCAAATTCCAGACTCTCCCATATTTTACTCAGTTTGTCTTCTTTTACTTTTTCTTTCTAAGCCATGAGGCTCTAGAGCCACAAAGAGACCTTCTTTGCCTCTCATTTTCCATGGCTAGTTAAGACCACTGCTGGAATTCCTGGCTCGGTCTCTTCCTTTCACTCTGTTCAACAAATACTGCCCTGTCCAAAACTCACAATTACCCCACACCCACTCGAGTCCGGAGCTTCTTCTTGCATTGCTAATGCATTGTCTTTCCTTGTTCTTGTCCCACAACATGACACCCTCAGTTCATGCACTTCTGTTTCTGAACAGAAATACAGCCATCCCATTTATTAGTGTATGACTCTCATCAGCCATCTGATAAGCCAGCCCTATCTGCTCTGCTTTTAATTCATTATGTCCACTGTAATCCAAAATGCACATCTGCTTAAGCAGTGAGCAGCAGAAACCATGCATACTTGAAAAATGTATCTTTGCAAGCAAGTTCACAGTTGTTAAGAGGACTTTGGCCCTACAACTCTGTGCAGTACATAAGCTTACAAAAGAAAAACATTTAGGAGTATCTTCTCTAATCTGTTGCTGCAGTTCAACCCAACTATTATGACTGCTACTCAAGGGACTTTCACAACATGTATTTATACATTTGATGGTTAACACCAATCAATGGAACTCCAAGAAGACAGCTCAATGGTCCACGGGTGTTTACTAATTAAAATATAATTTTTTTGTATTGCTTCCCAAATAGAAATCAGTCATGCTGCATTACTAAACATGGAAGCAGGCTTGATGATTTAGCCTGAACTTTATATCAATAATGGAGTATCAGATGCATTTTAGATAGCACATTTGTTATTAGTCAGCCAACTGATAACGGTAGAATCATGATAGGTCCAACAGAGATGAAGAGAGAGTGAGAATAATAATTTCTCTCAGAAAGTCAGATAGCTACTCCTTCTACCCACCTTCCAAAGATACAGATGAAACAGAGAGAATAACAAATTAGATTAGGAACACTTTGGATTTCAAAAGCAACATAAAGAAATTAAAGTGGTTTCTTCAAATTGAAAATAAGGAAAGGTCTAATGAATGTCCAGCTTTTCAAGAAAAGATTTAAGGATCTACACAAGAAAACATTATAAATGGGCACGACAACCAAGTAGCACAATATGGAACACTCCTTATTCAGTGTTCCAGCCATCTATGTCACCCACACAATATCTCATTCCATCCTTGGTCAGCATCATGTGGCCACAAAATTTGCTCTGTTTCAACTGGGCTGCTCTGGAAATCCCTGTTTGTTAATGTTATGAGCCTTCAAATCAGAACCAACTTATAGTGACCCTTAAAGGACTTTCAAAGTAAGTGAAATATTTAAGAAGCAGTTTTACCAGTTCCACATCCCCAGTGAATTTCCACAACCAAGTGGAGATTTGAACTCTGGTTCAATTCAAGACGTGGCTATTCAGACAGGTCTTCCCTCCAGTCACCACCTGTTTTATCCCTTTTTTTCCATCTTGAATGATTTTCTTACTGTTGTTAAATTGATATTATTTGATTGTTTTTATTCCATTTTATTGTGAGCCACCCAGAGTAGATGCTAATGGGCGGGATACAAATTTAATAAATAAATAAATAAAATAAAATTTGAGTTCTGGTCAGATACTCTATCCACTAAACCACACTGGGTATCATAGTTCCTGCTTAAATTTGTTCAAAAGATTTTTTGGTACCTCTGGAAATCGTGAGGAAGTACACAATATCCCTGAGGGATGTAAGAAAACTGATACATGGCACTGCATTGCTGGTACCATTCTGACTACAAAAGTGACAGTACTTAAAAATATTAATGAGAATTAAAATATAGGATGATATGATATATTGAGCACAGGTTACAGAAAAGGAGATTTTTCTTATAAATGAAGAATTGTATGTAAAGGACACAGGTTTTGAAGCTATGAAGTTACTGGGTTATTTTCAGGGAACTGTAGATTGTATACATGCATTAGAACCACAGCAATCGAGTGGAGTGCTGAAGATGAGGACACAGGAGACCTGGGTTGAAATCCGATTTGGTCATGGATACTCAGGAGAGGTAATCATTCCTTAAATGTCTCACTTATCGTAGAAATCCTACTAGGGTTGCCATAAGTCATAACTGACTTGACAGTGCGTAGCACACATACATGCACATATAGGTTGTGTTCTGCAATTTGCCTGCATTACATAGAGATCTCAGGTAGTGACTGAATACGGATCTGAGCCTTAGTTTGACATACTTGATATACAGTGTGGGGTAGTGGATAGTTATGGGATGGGTTCGAATCACATTTGGCCATGGGGGAGACAGGACTAGTACAAACACTCTTTAATATCTCACTTATTTTGAAACCACGTTATGCTCACTAAAAGTCAATTCTGACTTGACAGCATGTAATACCAACTGATATACAAAATGTAATATTCCCAATTCTGCTCTGCAGCAGCAGCAGGAAGACTGAAATGATAAATAGGGGTTTTTTTGTGTGTGTGTGTGTGTGTGTGTGTGTGTGTGTGTGTGTGTGTGTGTGTGTGTGTGTGTGTAAACCTACAACTAAAAACATAGTGTTTACAGAATAATTTGATGAAAGAGGCTTCTTCCAGAGAGCCTCTCCTCAGCCTGCTATTTAAGTGTCCAAAACCTTCGAAGTGGAAGTTGGCAGCCACATTGTCAGACAGTTCTATGTTAACACTTCGTGAGAAAGAAAACAAAACTGAGTTCCTCTTTGTTTGGCTACAACTTTGGGTTAATTTTAGAAGGCACTCAGTAATTACTCAACTAATATTTGGCCGAGACACTGGAATCATTCATGAAACCCCTGGAGAATTTTGTGAAGGATACCATAATGACCAGCAGGATTACCTCCCCCTGAAGGAATGAGGGGACATCCTGCTCCATTTCCTCAGACACAGACTGAAAAGATGGAACTTTGATTAGCAGGGAAGCAAAGCTTGCCATCATTTGTGCGTAATTTCTCTTGTCAGAAGGGACGCAATACCTAAGAAACAATATAAAGATTTTAAAAGACTTTGTGCCATATAAACATTAACAGAATGTTTATAACATAAATTATAATTAAGAGTAGGTCACGAAGAGTCGGACACGACTAAACGACAACAGGAATCAAGCACCATTTAGATTTAACCCCTTACCAGAGCTATTATTACTAGACTCTTCATCACATTTTTCCAATGCTCCTTACCATATACTGTACCTATATGCACACACATTGCTCCTGATGATCTCACTAAGCTGTAGCACTGTATGACCTTGTGGTATAACAGGCATGTTTTACTGCATGATTTCAACAACATGTCTGTTTCTCCCCCATTCATCTCTACATCTATCATTTTGTAACATATTGCCTAATAAAGAGATCTGTAGACCAGAAACACTTGTCTACACTTTTATGCACATCGGACTGGGCCTAACAAATGTTTTGTCTGGCCATGAATCTGGCGATTTTTTTCCCCTACAGGCCAACACAGCTTATTATGCTTGATCACTAACTATAGTGATGCAAAGAGCTATTCCATAGGATAGAACAGCCTTCCAGAAATCAGAAGCATCCTGTTTGTGGCTCATTATTATAAGTAGGTAACCCCTGGACTTGTCACCCGCATTCTTGTTCAAGTGTCCATTATTATTTTGATTTAAAACACCCAAGGGTCAGAAAGGTTCACACTAAGTCAGAGCTGAAATAATAAATGGCTTATTTTCCATCCTGGTAGAGGAAATACATCACGGCCCATTGTGGTGCATTCACAGATGCTGTTTTTACAGGAAAGTGTAAAAATAACTAAATCAGTTTGCTTGGCTACTCATATTCAAACAAAGCCCCTTACTACAATTAATACAGTAAAGAAAAGGCATGTTTTCAAGACATTCAATGTACTTAAAAGGAAACATCATCTTAAAAAGGGAAATAGACACACTAATTATTTTAGAAGAAAGTTTGGCAGAAAAATAATAATGATTTGCCAAAACAGAACAAACCAGCTACTAAGCACAGGCCCTTTAAGTCCAGGAGAAAGTTCAGAAGCAGGTTACTTCAAAATTGTAGCCTTTGAACACAGCCGAGGCACTGCTTTTCCACAAATCAGCAAGAAGTATAATTTAGGGTGTAACTTTGTGTCTACTCCCATAGCAGTAAGCCACATTAAATTTAGCAGAACTTACTTCTGAGTAGATACATAAAGGAAAATATGCACAGGAAAATAATGGTTACACACTGCACTTAATATTATGTTGTATCAACTTGCAATGGCATTCCCTCATGGCCAAGATCCTTCTGGAATGTTTTAAAGCAAGAAAAGTACCCCAGCAATGTTAATTAAGAGCATTTTCTTTACAGGATCCGTCAGTTTTACTTCTTCCTCTTCAGAGTGCTCATTAGCAGTCCTTTAATTAGTCAGTTTTCTTTCCTGTGGCAGAAATTCTTGCAATTTTTCCTCGATATTAAAATCATACTATTTTAGCTGTACAAGAAAGGGGGAGCTGCAAGAAATTCAGTAATCAACTTCTTTCCCTTGTTCACAGACACATATCTTAGACTTTCTCGAAATTGCCCCCTGCCCCCAACTTATTTTATTTTATCATTGCTGCTATTTGCTTCCTGCTATCTTAGGTACCTTAGGAGTGAGGGGGGCTTGTTGCTGTTTTGTAACTCAAGGTCTTTGTTCATAGAGGGATGTGTTTCCATCAGAAGGAGCGCAGGGTGGGGAATCAGGGAGCAGACGGCAGGATTTTATAAGGCAACAGGGTGTGCTGGTCTCCCCAAATCATTCAGTTTGCATAGCCTAGTTTTCAGGGCTATTGGTTGAAAATAGTGTTCTAAATGTCAAGGGGGTAAAATGGGGAGAAAAGAGCATTCCTGGATTTGATCCTGGGTGGACATGCTGACCTGGCTTGTATTACAGATCTAGCTGGATGAAGAGGAGGGAGGGGAGGTTAAGTTCTCTCAGTGTTGTCCACCAGTTTTCTCTGCAGTAGTAGGCAAGAGCGGAGGGTTTGGAGAGATGGAGCTGCAATGGCCAATCAAGTTGACCTCCTCCTCACCCGGTATCATATTCCCCATTTTTCTAGGTTTGAATATTTATATATAAACGTGGGAGACCCAGACAGAACAGAGATTCTGTAGCTCACCTCGCAGCTCAACAGTCTCCATTTCTAAGCTAGCTGATCTGATCTCAGGAGTGGCACTGGAGCTTCTGAGGCTTGTTGTGATGATTAGGCACCCTTCAGTCTTGAGAGACTATGGTAACGTGCTCTGTATGGAGGACTTGGAACAGAGTCTAGTGTGGCTGAGGAGGCCAATTCGAGAGTGACAATCCCTTCCACACTGAAGACAAATACAGTCTGTCCCCTGTCCAGCTCCCTGATTTGGATGGTTTCAGGACTGCCTCTTTGCCTCGGCCTGCCGGACAAGGGTCTCTTCAAAATGGGAGAGGCCATGATGCAACGTCCGCCTCCAGGCTGAACGGTCAGATGTCAAGGTTTCCCATCTGTTGAGGTCCATTCTTAAGGCCTTCAGATCCTGCTTGCATATATCCTTGTATCACAGCTGTGGTCTCCCTCTGGGGTGACTTCCCTGCACTAATTCTCCATACAGGAGATCTTTCGGAATCTGACCATCAGCCATTCTCATGACATGCCCAAGCCAACGTAGATGGCACTGTTTCAGTAATGTGTACATGCTAAAAATTCCAGCTTGTTCTAGAACTACTCTATTTGGAACTTTTGTCCTGCCAAGTGATACCAAAAATGTGTCGGAGACAATGCATATGGAATGTGTTCAGCTCTTTCTGCAAGGAGGAGGAGTTGCTAGAACGACATGAACTGCCTCCAGGACTCCAGCTCCAGATTTTGCCTCGAGGTTAACTCCAGAAGCCTTCTCCATCAGTGGATATAGCCACAAGGCAGTGGAAGTTTGAAATCGGAGTTTTCTCCTAGATGGGCTGCCTTCCAAAGCTGACAAGCCCCACCTACCCGGCTTGTTGTGATAGGGGACTTCAATATCCATGCCGAGGCAGCTTTGTCAGTAGTGGCTCAGGACTTCATGTCCTCCCTGATGATCATGGGTCTCTCCCAAATGGTATATGGTCCCACCTATGCTACAGGGCACATTTCAGATCTGGCTTTTTTCTACTGGGAAAGTTTTTGGTGACTTGGCAGTGGAGGAAATTTCTGTAGTTTGGTTGTCATGGGCACATCGCTATCTGGTAGGGTTTACACCCAATGGAATCCAGAGCTTCTGCAAGGGAGAACAACCTTTTAAAATAGCCCACCTTAGGAGGAGGCTGATGGGCCCAAATGATTTCCTGATAGCTCTTTGGGAATTTCCTGTCACCTCAGCAGTTCTAGAGAGTGAAGTTAAAGCTGCTCTGAAACGGTGGGTTATTCTCAAAGAAATGGGTGTGCCTCAGTACTTGACTGTCATGATGTGTAACTTGTATTGTAGATAATATATTACTATTAAGACAGAATATGGAGAGAGAAAGAGAGAGAGAGAGAGAGAAGTTTTCTATAGGCAAAAGTGACAAACGGGGGCACTTTATCCCATTATTTATACAATTTGCATTCAGAACATTTCGTACAGAAAGTCAGACTAGATTCAGATGAAGGAGTGAAACTTGGCAGAAGAAACTTTAATAATTGAAGATATGCAGATGACACTATTTTACTGACAGAAAGCAGAAATGACTTGAAACAGCTTTTAGTGAAAGTGAAAGAAGAAAGTGCCAAGGCAGGCCTGCAGCTGAACATGAAGAAAGTAAAAATATCTACAGAAGAATTAAAGAACTTTAACACTAATAATGAAGAAATTGAAATACAGTGGGGTCTTGACTTAAGAACGACTTGAGTTAAGAACATTTTGACTTAAGAACCGCTCTCATAGGAAAATACTGACTTGACTTAAGTACTTAGATTTCAGTTAAGAACTAACAAAAACCCACGTGGGAGGCAGGGAAAGTGCAAAATGTGAACTTTCAGTTAACTGTTGGCCAGTGAAAAGGGTGCCTGTCTGCTTCCTCACTCCTCCCAGCGTTTAGAGAGTGGATTGGGAGTCTTCAGACTGCCTGGTACTGCCTGGACTGTATTTTCCCTGCCTTCCCTGAACCTTTCTTGACCTAAGAAAAAAAGAAACAAAATATCCCCCTCTAGTGGTCGAAGGCGGAATAGCAGCTTCCCATTAGTTTCTATGGACGGAAAAGAGCAGATACGGATCAAATGGTTTTCAATGCATTCCTATGGGAAATGCAGATTTGACTTGAGAACTTTTTGACTTGAGAACCGCCTTCCAATACGGATTAAGTTCTCAAGTCAAGACCCCACTGTAGAGATTTTATATACAGTACCTTGGTTCAACCATCAATCCAAATGGAGAAGGCATCAGAGAAATCAGAAGAAGACGGAGACTCAGAAGGGCAGCAATAAAGGAATGATAAAAGATTAAGGATGTGTCGCTGGAGACAAAGATCAAGATAATCAACATTCCAATCACCATGTATAAGTGTGAAAGTGCGGCAGTAAAGAAAGTTGATAGGGAAAAAATGATTTGTTGGGAATTTGGTACTTCAGCAGAGCTTTGCAGACCCTGACTGCCAGAAAGACAAACAAGTGGGTCCTGTATCAAATCAAGACAGGAGGACCAAATACTAGACAGATTGACTCCCTAACAGGCTTGAGTTTGCAAGAGTTGAGGACAAGATATTTTCGAGAGCCAATTCATAGGGTCACCATAAGTCTGAGGTGACTTTACTTGATGGCACATAAACAACAGCACTAGCATATGATCCTGTCAAAGACATGTTTGACCTCTGGAATGGGGAAATGTGCACCACAGTAGACTCTATGACCCCTAAAGGCCTCCTTCCACAGAGCGTAGCCAAACTGCCCCCCTGGTCTACAATGGAACTGAGGTGACGAAACAAGTGGGATGGAGACCAGAACAATGATGATGAAAAACCTGAAATAAATCTGACTGAGCACAAGTTAGAGTCCACTGGAAGGCCTAATCCATTGCAGTGGTGGCAGCAAAAGGACAGGTTACTTACCTGTAAACATGGTTCTTCAAGTGGATTCTCCATGAATACACACTAATGGGTTAAGTCAGCACTTGTGCTGGCCTCTCGGAATCTTCTAGAGCTGCAATAGAAAAGTAACAATGTTCAGGTTGCCCTGCACTGAGCATGCTCAGCCCGCCAACGGCTCAGTTCCACATGTCCGCCATGTGAAAGTTGCAACGTCTCACATCCACCAGTGACGAACATGTGGGGAGGCCGGGCGGGACGTGTGTATTCATGGAGAATCCACTTGAAGAACCATGTTTACAGGTAAGTAACCTGTCCTTCTTCAACGTGGTTCTCCATGAATCCACACTAATGGGTGAATAGCAAGCACACTTACTGGATGGTGGGCCGTCACTGAAGCAGTGAAGTTAAAACAGCCCTTCCAAACTTGGTCTCAGCTTTAGCCCGAAGGTCCAACTTGTAATGGGTAACAAAAGTAGAAACATTGGACCAAGTGGCCGAACGACAAATCTCCTGGATGTCGATCCCCTTAAGCAGGGCCGTAGAAGTAGCCATGGCCCTGGTGGAATGGGCCTTGAGACCTTCAGGGATAGGTTTCTTCAATAACTCATATGCAAAAGAAATGGTAGAAACCAGCCATCTAGAAAGGGATGACGACGAAGCTGGAGAACCTTTACGAGGCCCATAAAAGCAAAGAAACAGTCTGTGGGCCTGCCTAAAGTCTTTAGTCCTGGTAACATAATAGGCCAGGGCCCTACGAACATCCAAAGAATGGAGCATGCGCTCAACTTCTGTAACAGCGTTAGGAAAAAGGGTCGGTAAAATCAAAGGTTGGTTAACGTGGAAATCTGAAACGACTTTGGGCAAAAACGTAACGTCCGGATGGAGGACCACCTTATCTTTAAAGAATTGCAAATAAGGGGGGTCAGCACGGAGGGCAGCTAACTCGCTTGCCCTCCTGGCCGAAGTAATGGCCACCAAAAATAGAGTCTTGAAGGATAAAAACTTCAGGTCACAAGAAGCCATAGGCTCGAAAGGATGCCTGGTCAAACAATGCAAGACAGTCTGCAGAGACCACTGAGGCACTGGTTTCTTAGCCGGGGGTCTCATGTTGGAAAGTCCTTTGAAGAAGGCCTTGAAGGTTGGGTGAGAGAACCACCGGGATGACTCCGAACCAGACGGTTGAAAAGCTACAATAGCCGCCGTATAAACCTTTAGTGTTGACAGAGACAGACCTAGATCAAAGAGATGTCTCAAATACAGCAGAAGAGATGATAAGGAAACAGGCGAGGATTGCAACCCACGTTCCTTAGCAAATCGAAGAAAGTTCCTCCACTTGTAACCATAAAGCAACTTGGTTGCAGGTTTCCGTGCCTTGTCAATGACCTCTGTCAACGCTGGAAAATCCTCCACGCTGTTAAGTGGAGTGTCTCCGGTTCCGGGTGAAGGACATTCCCTTCGCTCTGAGTGAGTAAGGTGGGAAGTGATGGTAGTGCTACTCTGTCCACTGACATTTGAAACAGCGTGGAAAACCAAGGTCGACGCGGCCACCAAGGGGCAATC
Source organism: Pogona vitticeps (assembly GCF_051106095.1). Classification (NCBI taxonomy): domain Eukaryota; kingdom Metazoa; phylum Chordata; class Lepidosauria; order Squamata; family Agamidae; genus Pogona; species Pogona vitticeps. The sequence continues at coordinate 146,094,009 of NC_135783.1, read as the reverse complement.
AGGATGGCCTCTGCCCTCGTCTGCGACAGTCTGACTATGACCCTCTGTAGGAGTGGTAGAGGAGGGTAAAGGTAGATGGGGTCTCTGTCCCAGGGTATCATTGTTGTTTTATTTTATTGTATTTTTATATTTGTTCTTGGCCGCCTAGAGTAGTCCATTGGACTAGATAGGCGGGATATAAATTAAATAAATAAATAAATAAATAAATAAATAAATAAATAAAAGCATCCCCTAGGGAGTCTTTTCCCCTGCCGGCCCGAGAAGCATATTGTGGGCACTTCCTGTTGTGTTGTATGGCAAACATGTCTACCAATGGAGGACCCCATCGCTGACAAAGGGTGTTGAAGACCGTCTGGTCCAGTTGCCATTCGTGAGATTGAAAGGGGCGGCGACTGAGCTCGTCTGCCAACTGATTGTCTGATGTGGCAACATGGATGGCCACTGGGAATATGTGCCTCTGGTAGCACCATTCCCAGAAGTGTACTGCCAGAAACAGAAGTGACTTCGACCTTGTGCCCCCTTGCTTGTTCAGATAATACATCGTGGTGGTATTGTCCGTCACGACCTGCACAGCTTTGCCTTCTAAGAGGGGGAGAAAGGCTCTGAACGCCTTTATTACTGCCAGCATCTCCAGATGGTTGATATGTAGAGATGCTTCTTGGGGTGGCCACAGAGCATGAACCTGGTGTTGTAAACAATGTGCCCCCCATCCCACTGGGCTGGCGTCCGTTGTCACTTGTATGGTAAGTTGCAGTGGACGAAAGGGTCTGCCGATCAACAGGTGCGGAAGAAACAACCACCACTGGAGTTGGGTCGCAAGTTCTGAGGTGACTCTGAGGCGTTTGCGTTGGCTGTCTATTGTCGGATTGAACAAGGCTAGTAGCCACGACTGGAGAGAACGCATTTTGAGCCTCGCATGGGGCAGAGTGGCCGTTGTTGAGGCCATGAGTCCCAACAGATGTTGTGCTAGTTTTGCCGAAACCGTCCTTCGTGATGTGAACTTCAGGACTGCTTTCCTTATTTTCTTGATGCGTTCTGGAAGTGTGAACATGCGAGCTTGTACCGCATCCAGTCTGGCGCCGATATAATCCATCACCTGAGAGGGGTGCAAGTGAGACTTCTCGTAATTGATGGATAGGCCCAGAGCCCGAAGTGTGTGTAGAACTCGTTGAGTGTCTCGATGTGCCTGCTGCTCGGACTTGGACACAATCAGCCAATCGTCGATATAAGGGTAGACCTGGATCCCTTGCAGACGAAGATAAGCTGCCACCGGAGCCATACACTTGGTGAAGGTCCGAGGAGCTGTGGAAAGGCCGAAGGGGAGAGCCACGAATTGGTAAATAGTGTCCTTGAATATCAAGCGAAGGTACTTCCTGTGGGACTCGTGGATCGTCACGTGAAAATAAGCATCCTTCAGATCCACCACCACAAACCAATCTCCTTCCTTTAGCAGGTGAATGATGCCTTCCAGAGTGACCATCCTGAACCTTCGAACATCGAGGTAGGTGTTGAGATCCCTCAAGTCCAGTATGGGTCGAAGACCGCCGTCCTTTTTGGGTACAGTGAAGTACCGGGAGTAAAACCCGTTCAGGATGTCTCTGTAAGGCACTTTCTGAATAGCCTGCTTCTGAAGTAGAGTGAGAATCTCTTCTTCTAGGATGGGGTCGAAGGATGTATGCCTGACCCACCCTAGAGGAGGGAATTCTGTAAACTCCAGGCGGTAGCCTGAGCTGATAATTTTCAAGACCCAGTTGTCTCGAGTGATCTTGCACCAGCTCTGGAGGTAAGGAGACAGGCGAGTAGAATGGTGGGTGGCCTGGATGCTCATCGGGAAGTCAAAGGTATTGTCTTGATTTTCGGCCGGGAGGCTTAAAGGATTGACGCTTGTTGCTCTGTGGCCTGAAGCTGGAGGCTGAAGAAGAGGCCTGAGATGATCTTGCTAGTGGTTGAGGCTTAAACTGGCGAAATGTAGAGGATGTTGCCTGCTGGTAAGGTTGTTGCTGTACCTTAGACCGCCAGTGGAACTTAGATGGTCGTGGTTGCTGATGTACAGCATAAGACTTGGCCGTTTTCTTACTTTTATGCAAGTTCTCTAGGTTCTCGTCCGTTTTTTCACTAAACAAACCCGAGGCATCAAAGGGTAGATTTCTGATCCTGGATTTGATGTCCTCCATTATGTCTGCTGAGCGCAGCCAAGCATGCCTCCTCAGTGTGATGATGGATGCCAAGTTCCTGGCATTGGCATCCGCCACATGACGTGAGGCTAATCGCTGATGTTTGGAGACGGTCTGAGCCTCAGCATGGGCATCAAGACATGCTTGCCTTATGTCTTCTGGAGCTACCTGAAGTGCTGGAAGTACTCTAGCCCATAACTGTTTCTGATAAGCCCCCATAGCAACAAGGTAGTTGAGGGCCCTCAGGGCAAAGGTTGTCATGGAATATAACCTTCTCCCCAACACTTCCAAGTCCCTGCCTTCTTTATTGGTAGGGGTTGGATGACCCTTAGCAGGTAAACGTCCTGCACTGGACTCTACCACGAGCGAGTTAGGAGCAGGGTGTTTCAAAAGACACTCAGTCTTTGGTCCATGCACTCTATACATATTTTCAGTCCTTCTGGAGAAAGGCGGTGAATCAGCTGGATGTTCCCAATATCCAGTGATAAGGTCCATTAGCTCTGGTACATAGGACAAGCTAACCGGACGAGACCTGTCCTTATGAATGTCTCCAAAAATGAGGTCATCCTCCCTGGAAGGGGACTTCTCAACCTCCATGCGTAGAGTTGATGCCATCCTGGAAACCATCTGAGGATAGGATGAGAAATCCTCGGATGGGGACGACGGGTGAATGTCTGCTGCATCAGATGGGAGTGGTTCCCCTGGTACTGGAGTGTCAAGGGAAGCATCAGACGCGTCACCATCCTCTTGGTCGGAAGAGGGGCGAGAATCTTGTTCCTCGTCATCCTCAGAAGAGCGAGGTGTGGGTGAAGGTAGAGACCCTCCTGCAGGCTTCGAAGGTTTAGGGAGGGGTGGTCTACCAGGAACAGGAGGGGGAGGCACGGGCTTCTCCGGCGCCGACGGTGTCGAAGGCACCGATTTAGTAGACTGCCCCTCCGGAGATAAAGCTCGATCTTCGTTACGGGGCACCGGTCTCCGATGTCGTCGCTTCTTCGGCGGCGAAGCGGAGGACGAAGAAGAAGAGGAATAATAGGTCCTCTTCCGCCGTCTCTTTCCATCCCTCGATGTCGAGGAGGAATCGGTAGAGTAATCTCTCCGACGTCGATGTCGCCGTCTCGACCGGCGCCTCTCCCTACTATCATCAGAGTCCGATGTGGAGTAATCCCAGCGTCGGTGCTTTTTACGCCTATCGACGTCGGAAGCCCGCTTGCGCTTACGATGGCGCTTGCTCTTCTTCGCCGGTGGTTCGTCCTCAGGCTCCGACACCGGACGTCGAGGAGGGTCCGGACGTCGAGGAGGGTCCGGTCGTCGAGGAGGATCAGACTCGACGGGCTTCACCGGTCTCCTTGGGGAGGACACGGGCGACTTAGCGGTCGGCGATCCTGGTGTAGACGACCGGGATCGAGATGCCCGTCCGGTTAGAATAGGGCTGTCGGGCTGGTCGGTCAAGCCAGAGATAATTCTTCCAATCTGGCTGACCGTAGGAGACCTCTCGACAACGACCAGTGGTTCCTGTCGATGTGGAAGAGAGGCTCCCGGCTCCGACATGGATTCCCGATCGCGGGATGAGTCTTCTAAGATCGGTGAGGGGAGCGAAGTGGAGATAGGTGGGACCACCAAGGTAATCTCCTTCGACTTCGTCCCCGTTTTAACCGACTCTTTCTTCCTTTCCTGGTGTCCTGACGTCGATGGGACTGAGGCATCAGTTGAAGCCGATGAAACTATCTTCTTGGAAGAAGACTTCTTCTTAGACTTGCCCTTAGAGATCTTCTTAGAGGGCTTGTCCGGAGTGGTAGCCGAGGTAGACGGGACTACCCGGATCTCTGAACGTACAGCCGAAGAGGAAGGCGCTACTTCCATAGCAGATGGCTGAGAGGCCGAAAGAGTTTGCTTCCACAGTGAATACTTCAACCGCTGTTGACGGGCCTTCAGGGTAACTTTGGTGAACTGTTTACAGTGTCTGCACTGGGATACCAAATGCGATTCGCCCAGGCAGTACAAACAAAGCGAATGCCCGTCCTGAAAGGGTAGCTTTCTAGAGCAAGCGGTGCAGAGACGAAAAGGTCCTCTCCTGGGAGATGGCTTTTCCTTCGGAGGCATAGGGCGGTAGACCAAACTTCCAAGTCGCAGTAGACCAGACTTCCACAGGATAAGAAAGTCCGGTAGACCAGGAGTCAGAAGTGAAGAAAAACGAAGAAATGTGTTCCGCGCGCCTCACAGTAGGAGGTCAATCAGCGGCAATCGAACAAGTCCGGTTGGCGCGTGGCGCCTCAGCAGGAGGCCTAATAGGCCAATTAGGCCAAATTGGCCTGAAGAAAGACGCCAGAGGCTAGAGAAGGGTCAAAATCCGGTCCAATTTCAGGGCAACGACAGGCAGATCAGCGATATTCAGTCCAAGTCAAGAAGACGAAGAAATACAGAAGAAATCAGCCAAAAACAGGAGCTCTATCCGAGAGGTTCCAACTTTCACAAGCGGAAAAAAGGAACTGAGCCGTTGGCGGGCTGAGCATGCTCAGTGCAGGGCAACCTGAACATTGTTACTTTTCTATTGCAGCTCTAGAAGATTCCGAGAGGCCAGCACAAGTGCTGACTTAACCCATTAGTGTGGATTCATGGAGAACCACGTTGAAGAATGCCATTCTTCACTGCCTCCACTGTGCCTGCGCAGTCATCCGATGGAGCTCTTTTGAGTGGCCCTTGGCCTATTATATGCTCAACCATAAGAAAAGAATGCAGACCACTCCACAGCCCACAGTGAAGAATGTGTTTCGAAACTTCAGCAGGCCCAAAACACTGCTCCCAAATTGTTAACTGGAACTGGTTATAGGGATCATGTAACTCCCTGTTACAACAGATCACAGGCTGCTGGTTCATTTCTGGACAGAATTCACATTTTGACTTATAAAGGCCTAAATAACTTAGATATCAAAACAAACAAGGCCTAAATAACTTGATCCAAGCTATCTGAAAGACTGCGCCTCCCTTTACAAGCTGCCTGGGTTTTAAAATCATCAGGGGAGGCCCTTCTCTCAATCCCGTCACCCTTGCAGATGGCCTTGGTGAAGACACAACACAGGGCCTTCTCTGTCACTGTTCCAAAGCTGTTGAACTCCCTCTTATGAGAGGTCAGACCGGCCCCTTCTTTGCCATCCTTTCGCAAGCAGGCAAAACCCTCTCAAGTCAGGCTTTCCCCTCATTAATGGACTACCTAATGGGGAGGGGGCTGCTTTCCCCCCTCCTTTTCCAGTTTTTATACTGTTTGTTTTAATATTCTAAGGCATCTTGCATCCTCTTGAAGAAAAAAGTGAGGTATTAATATTTTAGGTGAATTAACAAATCAACTAATAAATAAATATAGGGACAGAAGTAGCTAGGTTGAAGAGGAAGTGATGCAAGTAGTAAAATGAGAAAACCAGATATTATACTTAAATGCACAGTATCTCTTCAAAGCACTTATAAAGATCACCTTCTCTACAGTGGGGGGCTGTAAGTACAACTCAAGCTCACAGGAGCAGTACAACTAGAAGGAAAAAACACTGAGAGTACCAAAATGCAACAATTTACAACTTGTGTTGTGACAATCTTAGGCCCCAGTGTGCTCTGTGTGTTTCGGCTAGTTAGCACAATGGAATGAACAGAGTTGGGTGACTGCCAGATGAGTGACAGGTAAAACAGACGTAGCAGTTGGGAGGTGGAAAGGAAATGGCTCCCAAGAATCTTATTTTCTTCTTTCTCCTATGTGGGAGGGGGCAGGCAAAACGTATACTGTATAAGAGTCGATGTTTCAGGAGGAGGGATATAGGTAAGAGTGAGAGATATACCGTAGGTAAGTGTTGAGACAAGATTGCTGCTGTTTCCAAACTGTGGAACTCCCTCCCAAATGAGGTCAGTCTTGCCCCTTCCTTGCTATCCTTTCTCAGGTACTCAAATGCTTTCCTTTTCAGGCAGGTGTTCTTTCATTAACTGGCTGACTATGAAAAGGTTTTCAAAATGCTTTGCTATTGCCGTGACCTGGTTAGTATGGCTCCGCAGGGATTCTGAACCCAGGTGCCCTGAATCCCAGTCTCACACCCTGTTCACTATTCATTCTCACAACATTACAATTTCTTTAGTTGCGTTTTATTGGTATAAATGTGTTTTTATTTGCCTTTATTCTTTAATCTTTTTACGAGCTGCCTTGAGCCCTGGTTTTGAGCAAGAGAAACTAAACTGAACAGCTTCTATCCTCACCAAGTGCAGCATCCTTCTGAGTTGTCTTCTGAGGGAGATCAGCTTAGGTGGCTGGGTTTTGTGTTGGCGTTCATTCTTTCTGACAAGACACACAGGCTACTTCCAAACAAAGATTCCACAGCTCATCTGCCTGCATTTCATGGATGGTATTCACACACACTTACCCATTTGTTGTCCATCAGGCTGAGATCCTGTTGAAGCAAACCACTGAAGCAGTAAATGTACTGCAAGCAGCTGGTCTTTTAAAACTCTTGGGCTTGTTGAATATAGCTGGCTTTCTGTAACTGAGGAATCTCTGCTTGCATACCACCAGTACTGCAAGTAGAAACAGGGGAACCCAATGTACAGCACCAGCAGAACTTTATATTCTGACAAAATCCCAACAAGGTTCTGGCCCCAATGTTTTCCAGCATCAAAGCCCTTTTTTTTTCTTACAAGATAAGATCTTTTTTTTAAAAAAAATGACAGAGGAATGATACAATCTCCATAAATGTAGGTTTCCTTAGTAGTCCTCTTTGACCTTCAAGTGAGGTCAAAGATTGACACATACAGTATTTCAACATACTGCACATTTATTTAAGGTCAGTCATGGATTCAGTAGATAATAAAAGAAAGACACTGAAAAATCTCTTTTTTTCCACAATGGAAAATCCCTACAGTATAATATCACTATGAGCTGATCACACAACACACATGCACATTCACTTTCGTATGCTTATCCAAGGGAGACTGTAACCTCATGAGCCGGGATCTGGATAGAACTTTGGAATGGATGAGAACTAGCGAAATGAAATTTAATCCAACTAAATGGAGTTCCCAAGGGTGGAAAAGCTGGCTATTCTGGTTAGAGGTGCTAAACCAGTGAAGGATTATTACACTCTCTTTAAAAAGTCAAGTTCCTAGTTGGAGGATCCTCCTGAACTCAGAACTATCTGCAGAAGCACAAGAGGCTGCGGTAATTAAGACAGCCCTTTATCAGTTTAGACCAAATATTTGACCCTGTTCAAATATCACGGGTTTTGCTGCAATTAATCATATCCTAACTATGTCTAATCTGGACTAGTAAAAGCTTCAGGGGGCTGTCTTGGAAGATGGTTCCGAAACTCCAATAATGCAGTGGCCCAGAGAGTTTAGAGGAGCTAAAGACTCGGGCCATATTACGATCAACTTTCCCAGGTTATGCAATGCTCTCCAATGGGAAGTCAGGTTGCCCTTTATCCTTCCACCAACAACTGAAGACCTACCATTTCAGGTAGGCTTTTAATAATCATGACTGAGTCCCTGAATGCCATTTTTTTAAGTTAGGACAGTTTTTAAACTTTTAACCTGTTTTTAATTATTCAATTGTACAGTATTTTAATTAGTTTTACAGTGCAATTGTTTTTAATGTACATTTTACTGTGTTTTTAATTCTGTTCTTTTAAACACTGTGAGCTGCCTTAAGTTCCTGTACTGTAGGAAAGGCAGCCTATAAATAAAATAAATATATCAGCCCCACTGGCTGCATATATGCTTCCAAACCCAACTACAGTACTAGCCTTCAAAACTCACTGGCAAGACTGCCTATGTCCATATGAAAATTCCCAAACATTAAAATCAGATGTGAAGGCTCAGTTCATTTGCCTAGCTGGAAGGGGAGCTAAACTGGTGGACAATAAAGACTTCAGTTTTCGGGTGGTGGTCCTGTAGTTGATGAATTCATCCAGTGAATTGTGCAACCATCTTCCTTTCTTGTTTGCTTTCAGCCCGTTTTTATTTCAGATTGTTCTTCAGTGAGGTTAACTAGTTTAAGTATGTATGTTGTTCTTATTAGCCTGTCTGTAGCTTTTACAATAGAACGGGTGACTGAAGTGAACAAATATTATTTTATTGTATTTTCTGCTTGTTTTTGTTTTTTTATTTTTAAAATACTGATACATATTTTGTCTCACTTATTTTTATGCTATTTTGACAAAATACTGCATTTTGAAAGATGGCTTGTACAGCATTGAAATGAAATGAAAGATTCTATGTATTAATAATCTATGTATCAAAGATTATGTGTTTTAATTATCTGAGAACCACAACCAGAATTTCTCCTATTCACATTCTAATTGTCAGGAAATGCCAACACTCAAAACCAAAAGCCTCCCAGTTTAGAAATGGACACTTCCTACAATAAGCTACCCAAAGGAAGAAACAGGGTATTTTCCCAGCCGTCAGCCTGGGGGCAGATGATTTTCTCCCTGATGCGGCCCAGTTATAAAATGTATTCACATTGGACAAGAGATTCATGAGTAACAAAGAATTTATTTTTATCTACACGTCTCCCGAACCTGTATTTTGGTCAGGTGCAGCTGCTCATGCGGCCACCCTGTTTTCCTCTTAGCTTCCTTGTCTGCCTGCCTCATTTCTCTTCCCACGAATGTCTGTTCGATCATTTTTCCAATGAGATCCTCAGCAAGGACGCCTGGCTTACAATTTATCACCCTCTTTTATAGTTATATGAATCTGCTTTCCAGTTTTCTATTCAGCCCTTCAGTAGGTTTTACAACAACAGTCCAACCCAACATATGCTTTTAAGCACTCCATGTCCTTGGATGCCAATAGCCCAGTGACCCAAATTTTAAAAACTTTTTAAAAAATCTCCACAATCTCTCTTTTCAATCTCACATTTAATCAGTTCATTAAGGAGCAGCAACATGAATGGCGACATGCTCTTTTATCCTACCAATACAAATTAAACTGTACTGAGGAAATATTCTGACCGGCTTGCACAACATTTCTGCAATTCGATGGAAACAGAAATAAAATAGAGATTCCATACAGAACCTAATGCTGTATGCTTCTAGATTGTCAACCAGTGCTATTCACTATGGCTAAGACACTTCTATAATGACTACTCATAATGAAGTTCCATTATGGAGAGAACATTTCTAATGCTGAAAGAAATCCCCTTTTTGCAAGGACAGAGATGGGGAATTGTTTCCCCACCATACCTTCAAGTACATTCTTTTTCCTTTTTATTTTCTTTTTAAATAGTGAAACGCCACGGTCAAAGTTATTTTATCATTTTTAAACATGAGACAAAATGAGTAATCCAAGTTGCCTCATTACACAGGAAGAAGAATTGACACCTAGGCAATTTGTAAATGCTATCTGAAAGTCAAGTCAAAAGCTATTCACGAAGAGTCCTGCAGCCCAGATGAACAGGAGGCAGCACAAAATCAAAACGTAGAATCAGACTGTGAACTTACAAAGAAGCATTCAGCTTAAAGCTTCAAGAACACTAAAGAGCATTAATAACACTTTGTCTGATCACTAGACAGGTAAGTAAAGCATGTGGGATTATTCCCAGAACAGTGGAATATGCAACTGGCCTGTGATAATGTTTAATGCAATTATTCATGTATTTATTAGTTATATTTAGAGATGGGCAGGAACTGCTGGTTTAGGGAGATGCATTTCCCAGCCAAACAGCTTACAGACACATGGTTCTGTGTCCCGCCCCCTCCCGTGGGCACCCATTCAGCATCAGCACCCCGCCACCTCTGGGCACTGCTGCTGAATGGACCTCCACTGGATGAAGCAGGGCACTGAACCATGTGTGGCCGGGAAACAAACACACTGCATCACCAGACCCATCACCCATGCCCATCTTTACTTACATTTTCTCTCCTACGTGTACAGTATATGCCTCTCCTCCTTTCTGCTTTTCCCTCATCATAACCCTGTAAGGATACATCAGGATGAGAAAAGGTGATTGAGCCATGGTCACCCAGTGGGTTTCATGACTGAATGGAGATTTTAACCCAGTTCTTCTGAGTCCTGTTCTAACACACTAACCACTACATAGTACTGGGTCTCACCTTAATACAGAAACACTATATTGTCAAGGTCACAGAATATGGAACAAAATGGAACACAGCCCAATTGCATATACAGTGGTGCCTCGCTTAACGGCGATAATCTATTCCAGGAAAATCGCCGTTAAGCGAAAACATTGTAAAGCAAAAATAAAAAGCCCATTGAAACGCTTTGAAAACCTTTCAATGCGTTCCAATGGGCTTAAAACTCACCGTCCAGCGAAAATCCTCCATATGGCGGCCATTTTCGCTGCCTATATAGTGAGAAATCCGTCCCTAAACACAGCGGGGAGCCATTTTATTTACCGGTAGCCATTTTGAAACCGCCAATCAGCTGTTGAAAAATCATCGTTTTGCGAAGAATCTGTTCCCGCAGCAGGGAACCGATCATCGCAAAGCAAAATTCCTCCATTTAGACCATCATTTTGCGATAGCAACTGCAATCACAAAAAGATCGTCGTAAAGCAGATTCATCATAATGCAGGGCAATCGTAAAGCGAGGCACCACTGTACAGATTCACTGACCATTACGAAGTATTGCCGTTTCCTGAGAAAGAAAAAGTCTGGGAGCAGTGTTACTATGTTGGATTCTTCTTGGATGAGACACACCTGTGATGTCTTGTAATGTTTATTTACTAAAATATATATATAAAAAACAAGAAACGGGATTCCTAAAACATGGAGCACAACCATAGTGTTCCATCTACGGCTTCAAATTTCCAAAGAGCAAATGTGACTCACACTTTAACCAACTCCACCCAAGAACTCCTGCTTCCGCCTCTCCTAATTCAAAGCTGCTCAAATTGCTTCTTTCTGTTCCAGCCACCAGCTCTGCTGGATGTCACATTCCAAAGCCTGGAGCCACCACAGAATACTCAGCCTTCATTTAATTTTTGGGCACCAGGTGACAGGCCCATCTAATTAATAAGCAGAGTTATATATTCTCAGCAGTATTGGGCAGAAGATATGCTAGACCACATTATTACTTGATAGTAACTTGGTTCTATTTTGTTTGCAATTACTTACAGTTTAGATTTGGTCATCTGTTCTGTCTTGTGCAGCTCTAATTAGCTGAACACCCTAGGGCCATCCTTCCGGTTGTGTACAGAGACCTGATCACATGACTTGGTCTATTTCATCCTCCTAGATCCTTTATATATTTGAAACTCTACATAATTGCCCAGAGTAGACACGTTCTAGATGGGCAGTATATAAATCTAATAAATAAATAAATAAATAAACATCTGCAAATTAGCATTTTTGTTCTGTGTCCTCTTTCACCGTATTAACTTTTTGAATGTGTTTGGCAAAAGTTTTAAAAGAGAAAAAGTTTACACAAAACATCATCTCTTGACACAAAACACAAACTTTGTACAGGCATAGCAATGATATCGGCTCAGTAGGGTTCCCTTAGGATGGCGAGTTCAAGGGAAGAAATGGTACCTTCCCTAAACAATACATGTTATTACTTGTACATTTGCCATTCTTCACAATAGCACAATGCAATCTCCCCAGCCCTCAACCCCAGTCCACTGAAGAAACACGACAATGCCTATTTTGGTCTGTTCTACTTAGAGAAGCATGCTGTATTGCTCTGGGCACAGCACTCAGCAAGTGGTGGTGTCCTGCCATTCTTCATTAAAGGGCTAGCATAATTCTAGACCCCAGAGAAGAAAGAAGTCAAAGACCACAGCCTTGGAAATACAGTATATTTGTCTGGTTAGCAACAGTACTGTGGCACTATTCTGACTGACATTAATCTGTGGAGCAAGCATATAAAACAGGAGGTAGCACCAAGAAGTAGCACCTGCAGTGGTAGAGCAGGGTGGATGGAAGATTCTGATTTAAAACAACACCTGCTTCTGTAATACAGTGGTGCCCCGGAGGCTGATGTTAATCCATTCCATTGAAATCGCTGCTTAGCTAAAATATCGTCTTGCGAAAAGCTTTTCCCCATTGGAATGCATTGAAATTCGTTTAATGCGTTCCAATGGGGAAAACAGTGGTCGTTTTGTGAAAATCGCCCATAGGAAAGCCATTTTGCAGAGCCGCCAATCAGCTGTAAAAATCGTCGTCTTGCGAAGCAACGGTTCCGTCTTGCAAAGCACAGACCAAAACATCGTCCAGCAGAAATCACCCATAGGAAACACTGTTTTGCGAAGCGCAATGGCGATCTCAAAATCTCATTGTCATGCGGGGTAATCGTCATCGTTTTGTGGGGTAATTGTCTAGCGAGGTACCACTGTACATTGTTACTGGATGCTAGCCTACAACTTCTTTAGGATGAATACAAGTCTACAGGAATTAATCGAAACTGTTGTTCACCTATCCCGCTGCATCTGTGTCATACAACTAGTTCAACAGCTCAGCAAAAACAAACAGTGGTCAATCAAATCAATATCTTGTACCCAATAAGATAATCATTTCCAAGTGGAACTGACAAGATCACTGTCTGGAGATTCGTGCAGTTCATTTCCGCTACCAACTATGGTTATTTATTTGTCATTCTCTTGTTTCACCACCAGTATCCATCTGAGGTAGAGTAAGCAGTGACTTAACACAAAGCAATTATGTTAATTGTTATAACACAAATGAACATACAGCAGCACACAGTTAGAATTACAAAAATATGTAGAACCACAAAATAGAAGCCATTATTCAACACTGTGTTTTGTCATTCAAGCCGCTAAATTGGTTGGACACAAACAGAAAGGGGAGGAAGGGGGTACACTTTCTATGAGATAATTCTGGAAAGAAAGTTAAGAGAAGGTTTTAAAGCCATATTATCTGATTTTAAAATAACTAGGTGGTCCCCATTCAGGGCCTCCTTGTTCCTGTTGTTGACTTCAATTCTGTCCCATTATGACACAGAATGAAAGAAATTATTAGCAGGGTAGCTCTTCAAGCTGTGCAGCAGCAGACTGGTGTTAAAATCACATTCAAGTCCTCACTCTAATTAGCACCTGCAGGCATGACTTCCAGCTAAAATGCTATTTCTTAAATACAACCGCAGCTCACTATCATACTTTCTTCAACAATAACACATAGAAAAAAACTATCCCTGTATTTGTATTATTTTTAGGTTTCATATACTTTCGTATTTTCAGACATTCAACATAATTCATATTCATTAAAGGTTTTTTTTTAAATTATCTCTGTATTATCCAAAGCAAAATAAGATAAAATAAAATTTATTGTGCTCCTAAGAGGATTAAAAAAAACACAAACATTAAACTTACATTAAAAGGGGGAAAGTCCTTATGCTACCATTATTTATTTCACATTTAAGAGCAGATAATGGTACAACCTGACAGCACTTGGTGAAATTCCCAACACTGATGCTCTTCAACTGCCTTTTACTAGCTGGGAATATTTATTAAAATGTTCTGGCTTTGTGTTTCAGCATTAGTGGGGCTGCCATAAGTGGCCAGGAATTCCGAATGAGCAAGCAAGCAGACTGGTGGAGGAAGGTAGCCTCTTCCTCCAGGAAGGACAGAAGTCTATGTTCCTTTTGTGCTACCCTACAGCAAACTACAGTCGTGCCCTGCTGGATGATTACCCCACGCTACGGCAAATCTGCTTTATGTTGACATTTTTGCAATCGCTTTTGCGATCGCAAAACGATGTTTAAATGGGGTTTTTTCACTGTGTGATGATCGGTTCCCTGCTTCAGGAACTGATTTTCGCTTTACGATGGTCAGCAAACAGCTGATCGTCGGGTTTCAAAATGGCCACCGGCTGAAGAAAATGGCCCCCCGCTGTTTTCTAGGACTGATTCCTCACTTTACAGGCACTGAAAATGGCCGCCGTATGGAGGATCTTCGCTGGACGAGCAGGTATTCAGCCCATTGGAACGCACTGAACAGTTTTCAATGTGTTTTAATGGGTTTTTTAATTTCGTTTGACGATGTTTTCGCTCTACAGCAATTTCGCTGGAACAAATTAACATCATCAAGAGAGGCACCACTGTAGTAAGAAAAGCTGCAGAGCAGTAAATTTTCAGGACTTGTTTTACCAGGTGAAGTTGCTCTATAGCAGGAGTCTCCAACCCCCGGTCTGTAGCCCTAGAAGGACCGGCCCACCGGGACAGATGAGCTGATGAGCAGGAGGTGAGCGGTGAGCGAAGCTCCGCCTCCTGTCATCACACTCCTATTAGGTTCTAACGCCGCTGTTGATCTGACAGGAGGCGGAGCTTCGCTCCCTGCTCCCCTCCTGCTTCTGCTAGATCATGTGGCATTAGAACCTAATAGGAGCCTGTGCTCCTATTAAGTTCTAAGCTGCTGCTGATCTAACAGGAGGTGGAGCTCTAATGGCAGCTCACCTCCTGCTCGCCACAAGTACCCCTCCCTGGTCCTTGGGAGAATGGTCTTCAACTAAGCAGCAGTGACAGAAAAGTTCTTCTCCCATGTCCCCCACCAAGTGCACCTGCGAGGGTGGCAAGACTGAGAGAAAGGCCTCTCCTCGGTGATCTTAACCCCTGAGCAGGCTCTTAATGGGAGGCACGGTCCCTGAGACCGCTTGGATCCAAGATGTTGGCTTTATAGGTTAAAACCAGGAGTCTGAATTGTGCCTTCATGAACATGTTTTTTAGACTTTCTGAATGTTTCTGGTATTGTTTATTTAAAAATATTTTTATCCCAGCCTTTCTCCTTAAAAAGTACCCAAGGCAGCTGTTGCCCTTCCCAAAGTGACAGCCTTATACTTGAAACTACATGCCCATTAGCTTTCAATAGTTGTTCCACACCCCTGCATTTCATTCGCACATAGGTTAATTAAGGACTAAGCAATTTGCGTTAATATCCTTAAGTCAGGTAAAGGTAAAGGTTCCCCTTGACAATTTTTGTCCAGTCGTGGGGGCGGTGCTCATTCCTATTTCCAAGCCACACAGCCAGCGTTTTGTCCGAAGACAGTCATCCGTGGTCACATGCCCAGTGCGACTTAGACACGGAACACTGTTTACCTTCCCACCGAGGTGGTCCCTATTGATCTACTTGTATTTGCATGCTTTCAAACCGCTAGGTTGGCGGGAGCTGGGACAAGCGACGGGAGCTCACTCCCTCACGTGGATTCGATCTTACGACTGCTTGGTCTTCTGACCCTGCAGCACAGAGGTGTCTGCAGTTTAGCCCGCAGCGCCACCACATCCCCTTAAGTCAGACAGTACCTCAAATTAACTAAGGTTGCATATCTGAAGTTTGAAAACTCTTGCAACAAAACCAAGTTTCCCCTCCTTAGTATTATCATGTTAGTGCCAGCACCACAGCATACTACCCCAATGTGATGGAGGTAACTCAAGTTTTGAACTTAAGTGGGCCCTGGTTGAAAATATATGTAGTCATTCTTGACCGAGCTAGCATTTTCTGGCCATAAGGACCATAACAGCACAGTTGCATATGCCCGCTGTCTTCTGATTTGATTTGGCATTTCCCCCAATCTTTATTAGGGTGGTAAAAATGCAAGATATTTCCACACAAGTTAACAGAGCACATTTAGTGACTTCCAGCTCTGAGTCTGTGGGGGAACTTGAGAGAGTTATGGTGCTTTTGAAGAACATGAGGTAGTTTTGCCGCTGTCATCTCCCAATGAGTTCCCATGGATGAGTGAGGATTTGAATCCACGTCACGTGAGTCTTAAGACACTCTACTCACTTCACCACCATGGCTTTCTAGCCAGATAAACCACTGCCAAAATTTAAAGTGTGTTTTATATGGGGCTCTTGTCTTACATTAGCCATCTTCAACGGACATACAGTATCAAAATTATTTAGTTATTTAGTTAACACACGCCCAAATCTTATTAGGCAATTACTTTGTCTACCTGCACCTAATACTGTATGTGTTGTCTGCACTACTGCACTGGTTGTATTTCAAAAGGATGCCTCAAGAATGTACTGTTCTCAAAATATTTGTCATATTTCTAAATATGAAATACGAAAATAGTAGTACAAAGAGATTGAAATTGCCTTGAACAATGCCCAACCCACCATTCAGGTATAATCTCTTTCAACCTCACTCAGTATCAGGATAACAACGCTGTGCAGTTTATCTCTCCCTTACTAGCAAGGCATGCTTCAATATTTGATTGTCCTAATGCATAACCTACATTCTGGACATGAGGCTACCGTTAGAACAGAATATGGATAAACCAAAAGGTTTCCCATAAGCAAGAATATTATATAAGAATATTATATAAGGTCGTATTTCTTCTCTCTATCTGCTCAATCTTTATGCAGAACATATCATATGGAAAGCTGAATTAGATTCAGAAGGAGGACGACTGAACATTGGTAGAAGAAATGACAATAATCTAATATAAACTGCTGGCACCATGCAATCAGAAGAAAGCAGTAGGGATCTAACATTTGTATTTTGTTTTTACTCCAACTCACAGAATTCGCCAGGAAGAATTCTAGAGACAGGTACAAGCACACCTACATTTCACTTAGCTGGAAAACAGCATAGGTCAAAGGCTCTATGGCCTATCTATGGCCTGTCTTCTTGTTGAAAAAGGAAGCTGCCCCTGTGACACCTGGGACTCCTTGGGAAGTATACAGTGGAAACTCAACTTACGAATGTCCCTATCTACAAATATTTCGACTTACGAACTGCTCCGTTCACAAAATATTGTTTTGACTTGCGAATGGACCTTTGACTTACGAATGGAAAAAAGTGTTCTGTTTAAAAGGTGTTCTTCTGCACTTTTTTAAAGCTAAAAGGTGCTTGGTTTTGTTTAAAAGGTGCTTGGGTTAAAAGATCTTGTGTTTAGAAGGTGTTCCCTCCCCCCTCCCTCCTTTCCTGCGCTTTTTTTGATCTAAGTTCATCTTAGGTCAAAAGAAGAAAAAACAACTCCCCCTAGTGGTAGAGTACGGATTAACCGGCTTTGCTTTAGTTCCTATGGGAACTAATGTTTTGACGTACGAACCATGCCTTGACATAAGGACAAAAACCAGCCGGAATGGATTAATCGGTTTTCCGTGCATTCCTATGGGGAATTTTGCTTCGACCTATGAATGTTTCAATGAACGAACACCATTCTAATACAGATTAAGTTTGTAAGTCGAGGTTCCACTGTAGTTTCACTGCTCACTGAGCTCTATACAGGGCACTGCTAAAAGAGCTATATCTCCCAGGGAGACTTCAAGCTACTAGGTAGCACCAGGGCAGGCCAGAGCTTAGGCTGTGGAGAATTTTGAGCTACACCCTTTTCCAAGTGTGGAGTAGTAAATGTAGGGGTTTGTCAATAGGCTAGAACTCCTGGAATTCCACCTAGGGAATTCTTAGAGAATTCTGGAATTCAGGGTCCAAAACAGTTGAATGGCAAATCTCTAGAAAGCAGCAATGGCTTGAAACAACTTCAGATAAAGGTGAAAAAAAGAAATGTAAGAGCAAGGTGGCAGTTGAATATTAAGAGGTCAAAAACCACGTCCACATTACATAACTGTAGTGCTGACAATCAAGAAAGCAAAATTGTTAAAGATTTTCCGTACCTTGGTTCAATCATCAACTCAAATGGAAATTACAGCAAAGAAATCACAGCAAGACTGGGAAATGGATGGGTTACTATGAAAGAACTGAAAAAATCCTCAAGTGCAAGGTTGTGTCACAGGTGGCCAAGGTGAAGATTACCTATACTATATTGCTATGTACAGATGTGAAGGCTAGATAGTGAAGAAATCTATCAGGAAAAAAAAGATTCTTTTGAAGTGTGATGTTGGAGAAGAGCTTTGTGGATACTATAGCTCACCAGAAAGACAAGAACATGGGTTCTAGATCAAACTGAACTGGAACTCTCTCTAGGAGCAAAAATGATAAAACTGAGGCCATTGTATTTTTAGGCACATCATGAGAAATCAAGAACTCACTGGAAAAGACAATGATGCTGGTAAAAGTTGAAGGCAACAGGAAAAGCAGAAAACCAAATAAGAGATGGAGCGGACAATACAGGAAACTATAGCCTTGAGTTTGCAAGAACTGAGCAGGCTTGTTGACAATGGGACTTTCTGGAGGTAATTCATTCACAGAGCCACTATAACTCTGAAGGGGCTTGATGGCACACAATAACAATAAACATGGTAAGTATCTACAGGGCAATCTAAGGAAAATTCCGACGTATAACCAAAAGTTTAAAGAGCAAAATAAAGGGGAAACAGCACTGCCAAATCAACGCAAAGTCCTGGATTTCTGCACTGTCTCCTGAGGGCAGCTGTCATTTTTTCCCCACTCTAATGACAGAAAACTACGGTGTCAAAAGTAGCCAGGAAATCCGGTCTGTAGACAAAGACATTATCAACAGACTACTTTATTATGTCTATGTCCCTGGAGCATGCCAAGAAGTCAAAAGAAGAGAGGGATCTACTTTTCAATGCATTGCATACTGGGCTTTCATAACCCTTGGAAGCAGTGAAAATTTTTCATTATGTCTCTAAGGGTTCAGAGAAAGCCAAAGATTGGCCCTTCCCCACATTCTCTGAATGCGCTAGAAAAGAACATGGAAAAAGAGTAGCATCTGCCACTCTTTCGTTGTATAAAATGGAAGACTGCATCCACATCTCCTCTGTTCCTACCATTCTTTTTAATGTATCAGAGTCTCAGAGAAAAAACATCTATGTGTTGGGCAACCAGGGACAGGTGATCACATTAAAGCATGTGTGGTCACTGGTAGCTACCTGGCAACGATGTTTGTAGATTCTTGAACAGCACTGTTGTCAACAGGTAGCCATAAGCTGTTTGCTGTCTTTTAAAAATAAATTAGGGAGGAAAGTTGCTCTTGCACTAGAGAGGAATCCCATCTTTTCACAACTACGAGGGGGTAAGCATCCTATCAGAATGTTGGACACAAGATGGGTTAGCTTTCATGGTATTTACCACCTTCCAAAAACAAACAAACAAACAAAAGCATAAATATTCATTTCCTTGAGAGGCATAGCAGAAAATCACTCAGCCTCGAGAGTTTGATGAAAAGTAAAGACTGAGGAAGAATCACATTTTCTCTCAGTGACAAAGTAAGATGCTTTGAGTAGCAGGGGTTAGAAGCAATGAAATATCCAGGAAGCCAAAATGCTTATTAAGCTATTGTACCATGATCCCTCAAAGCTGAAGAATAAAAGTGGTTTTGCTGTACAACCTCCCATCAGTATAGAGACTGGAAAAAAATTAACATCCAACTCATGCTTATATATTGATATGATACTGCTGTTTTGGAAATCAGTTATAAACCTGCATTAAACTTGCAGTCCAGATTACTTAAATTACTTTATGTAAACGGAACATAAGTGAATGTCACTAGGAGTGTAGAACAGCTTTCAACACATGCTAACACACACACCTGACATCTGCACTAGCTCTTATACTTCACGCAGAAGATGTAGCTGCTGTGCAACCTAAATAGTGACCCTGCCCGAAATTCTGTCCTCTGAGGCGTCCCCTATGTGGTCCTTAACAAAGAAAGTTGTTCAAGACGGTCACAGTACGACGATGGAAAGGACTGCTACCAGAACATAATCCTGGGCAACTTAAAAGAGGAATTAAGATGGCAGATTGTGTAAGGTTAGTACACGATTTTAAAGACAAATGCTTGCCTCCAGCTGGTGTTTCCTGACTGACAAAGGAGTCTTTGCTTCAGCAGAGGTTTCTGTCAACAGAATAAGGAGGGAAGTAATTTGGGGATACTTCCACTCCTCTTCGCAACCCTCACATTGTGCTCCAAACATATCAAAACAGGTAAGACGGCAAAGGGGAACTGCCAAACATCGAGTCCCTGCTTGTTCCACTGATGAAAACCTCCACCACAGGAAGAGCCTTTCTTCAGTGGAACAACCATCTGGTTGCAACCCACATGCAGATGCCCGAGTCTGCTTATTTCTTTTAGCTACACCAGCCCCTGTATTTTCCATACCCAGAGATTCCACTGATGCCGACACTGAACAAGCAGTGTTTGCTAGCAGAAACGGCAGAAGAGTCATCCTGTTGGTTGTTTTTTTTTTCTGCAAGAGACTAAGCCCTGCAATACCGTAAAGGCCAACCAATATATTGTGGCTTAAGCTTTTCTGAGTGAAAGCCCAACTCATCAGACACATCTGACAAAATGGGCTTTGGCCCACCAAACTTGGTACTGCAATATATTTGTTAGTCTTTCAGTTGTTGTAAGTCATGTAATCAACTCCCTACAGTACAGTGCACCGTTCTGCAGGTCCTTATCAATAAAAATAAGCTTATAGAACTGTTCAACAGAAATTTAAAACAGTTATAACAACTTTTTAAAATGTCTCATGATTTTTCTGCTTACCATCATCCCAGCCCACGAGATCACCACTTTTACAGACTACCGTGCAACAGAATTCATGTTCACACTCTACTTCACTATTTTACAAATAAGTGAAATAGTCACTTGTAGGAAAATGTTATAATCCCAAATTCCAAATGATTTTTGCACATCCTTTGTTAGACTCACAATATCCCAAACCTCCAGGTTAATTTAAGTACGCTTTTAACATATTCAGAGATGCAATACCTTTTTGAGAAAGGAAGCTGCAATTCATGGTTGCTGTTTATTATCTACCGTTATTTAAAAAGTAGTATATCGTCAAGGCAGGCCTCACATCCAGAATGAAACTGCAAAGCCTGACCCAGCTATAAGCTTAGTGTAAGTTGTGAGCATGGCGACTTATGCCTAATTAGATGCAGCAAACCAGCGCATGAACCACTGTCTATGAAGTCATCAGCAGCAAAGACGTTGCACAGCTTTGCCATGTGATGCTGCATTTAGCAAAACTGATATTACCAAGTTTAAAAAGCTCCTTTTTCCTTACTTCAGAAAAATTTACTCTTTCCCCACCCTAGACTAACTGTCAAAACCTACTTCGATGGCACTGCTGCAGATTATGATAAAGCCACTTTTACTCACATATTCATGATTCTGTTAGTGAACAGTATATTTATAGGCTAATATTCAGAGCTGTTGCAAACATACACAATAAAACGAATGCTATTTATGTAGTAATTATTCATCTGGAACACTTAACATCTGCCCGCCTGCCTGTTCACATTTGTGTGAACATTTACAAACAGGGATGAGCAACCTGCAGCCTTCCAGGTGTTCAACTCCTATCCACCCCATCCAGCATAGCTAACTGTCGGGGATAATGGCAATTGTGTTCCAGCATCTGGACAACCACAGGTTCCTGCCTTAATCCACAACAACTTCCTCAAAATGCCCCATGTACCGTACTGGCTGAAGGAGCTTCCTGATTTCCCTCAGCTGAAAACCAAAATCTTTGCCATGGTCCACTGCATTCGTACAGTTATGCTGCTTCCTAGACCCCCCAAATCAAACAGCTTCTTCCTAGGGACGGGCCAAGGAATCATTATGAAAGACCAAGACAGTCTCGGATAAAACTGAAATGTCATTTCATATAGAGGAAATCACCCCTAAACCTTTTCTTTTCTTGCGTAACTAAATGGCTGCTAAACAGCCACAATTCACAAATCAGGCCAATTCAAAAAAGGAAAAAAAAAAGTTTGGTTATAATACTGAGCAATAAGGAGTCCCTCCCCCATTTCCCCCCCCCCGGAGAGGGGGGGGGGAATGATAGGGCCAAAATCCCATTTTCTCCTTCAAAATGGCCCGTGCCTCATCCACATTCTTTTCCTTTTTTTCTCCTGCAGTTGCCAAACGAAAGGCGTCATATGGCACAACTGAAGAGGCGAAGTCTAACCCAGAAACTGCAAGTCAACTTACCCTAAGCAACACTGCAGACAGTTTTTGCTCCATTTGCTTCAAACCCCACGGGGTGGAAATCCACTGCCAGTCTGCAATATTGTTGCATGATATATTAATAAGATCGTTTTTCCCCTCCTCATTGTGCCAACAAATGCCACGTTAAAACGAGTCATGGCAAATCTATGCTCAGTATCAGATTTGTGCATCTTTCAACATCTGCAAGACCAAAAAGGTCAAGGATTCCAACACATCCTTCCTTTTATTTTATAGCAGGGTTATACACAAAATGTAGTTATTAGTAAACAGGTGTGTGGCAACTGTTTCCTCTCTCTCTCTCTAAGAGGAACCCTTTTGGAAACCGACCCATTACACACATAAATTGTTGCGGGAACCTCTCAAAGCCAGCACAAAAGCTTCTCAAGAAATCTTCACTGGGTCCCGCCGGTTGCGTCCTGCCAAGGTTTAAAGGGATAAACCCGAGCATCTAGCTGTCTTAGAGGAGGAAGCAACACCTTAAGGCGCCAGCCTCAAATATGCTGGTGCATCCAGACCAGGAACATAGTTTACCATCCACACCTCCCCTGAACAAAAACCATCGCCTGCCTGCCAGCAATTCTACTGCCGGGGGGGGGGGGGAGTCAGGGCTCTCCCGGTTCTCCCAAGCACCAGGCAGGATCGACTCGCCTCCACTTTTCGGGGCCTCTCAAATCTGCCGGAGGAAATGACACAGCGGTGCTCGTCGCCAGCTGTCGGGCCGAGTTCCACATTCCCCTCGAGGCGCTCCGACACAAAGGCAGGAAGGCAGGCGGCTCTCTGGGGACGTGGCCCCCCCTGCTCCGCTCGCCGCCTGCCTAGCGGTCTCTTCCCCCCCCCCCTCCTCCACGTCCTTCAAGGCCTGGGCCGAGATCGTCCCGGGCTGAACTTGGCCGGGGCAGAAAGCTGCCCCGAAAACCACAACAACCCACGTAACACACACACAGAGATCCCTTCCCCTCTCCTGCTGCTCGGCCAGGCATGCCCCCCCCCGGCGTCACTGCCCCGAGTGGCGCAAAGGGAGAGGAAAAGGCGGCGCGGGCGGAGGAGGCAGCAGCCACGAAGCAACCCCCGCTGCCTATGGGGATCCCTTGGGGCGGGGAAGTGGGGGGGACCGGTCCGGAAAACCCAGAGCCTCGTCGCCCCTTCTCCTTCTGCCCTCCCTTCGGCGGGCCTTGCCAGCCTCGAAGCGGAAAGCGAGGCGCCGCTCCCCTCCTTCTGCCTCGCCGACAGCGAGCAACAAACTTTGGGAAGCGCTGGGAGACCCGGGGGGGGGGGGAGAAGAAAGAGCGGGCGGGCGGGCGGGGGGGATCCGGACCCTTCCTCCTCCTGCTCCTCCTCTTGCTCACCTTCCAGCCGGCGGAGCTGTTGCTGTCGCCCTTGTCCTTGAAGTAGGGCACGCTCTTGACCATCCACTCGTAGATCTGCGAGAGGGTGAGCCGCTTCTCCGGGGCGCTCTCGATGGCCTTGGTGATGAGGTCCGCGTACGACAAGTTGCCCCACGCGTTGCGGCGCGACGAGCTGCTCTTGCGCGGTCCCGCCACCGAGGCCAACGCCGGGCCGGACGCCGTCGGGGGCGGCGGCGGCGCCTGTTGCTGCTGCTGCGGCGGCGGGGGGTGCTGGAGGCACGGGAAGTCCCCGCACAGGCAGCCGCCCGGAGCCCCGAGGTCTCCCGCCCCGGCCGCCTCGAAGCCGTCGCCTCCGCCCGCCTCCAACAAGCTGAGCAGGTCCCCCCCGGGCGAGGAGGCGCAGAGGGGCCCCGCCGCCGCTACTCGCCCGCAGCGGGACGGGGAAGCGGCCCGGGCCGGCGTCGGAGTGGGCGTCTGTCCCGGGCTGGACGGGGCGAGCTCCGGCCGGGGCAGCGGCCAAGTGCAGGAGCGGGGCCGCGGGAGCGGCTGGAAGTCCGGGTCCGTCTCCACGGGCGAAGGCGGCTCGGCCATGGCGGGAAAGGCGCAGAAGAAGGACCAGCCGCCAAGGGAGACCCTCCGAGCGAGGCGGGCTGCAAGGGGCCGGGAGAGGTTCCCAGCGCTCGGCCTCCTCTCGGGTTCCGCGACAAGCAGCCGTCCGCCCCTTCCTCGCTCGCTCGCTCGCTCGCTCGCTCCCTGGCTGGCTGGCTGGGTAACTGGCGGGCAAGCAAGCGCCGACACTTACCAGCTCCCTCTCGGCGGCGCGGCCTGGCTGAGCCGCCGCCTCCGGAGCCGCCCCCTTTTGCTGGCGGCGCAGCGACGAGCGCGGACGGGGCCGCCCAATGGTCGTCCCGAAACGCCCCCGGAGGCGCTCGAGGGAGGCGGGGGCAGGCTGGGAGGAGGCGCCCTCGCCCGCCCGCCCGCCCGCCCGCTCGCTCCCAGCAGCGCCCTGCAGGAAAGGCCGTGGCGCTGCCTGGCCCGTCTCGCCTCCCTCGCCTTCGAAAGGGAAAGCGAAAAGCCGAGGGGCCCCCGCCGCCACAGCGCGCCAAGAGTGGTGGGGGGGGGGAGAGGACGAGGCTGGGCCGGGGACCCCCTGAAGGGCTGTTCCGTGTCAGGAACGCCTTCCCGGCCCTATGCTTTTCTCTCCTCTGAGAGTGTGTTTTTGGAGAGAGAGAGAGAGTGTGTGTGGGGGGGGGTGCTTCTTTCTACCCAGGCCTTGCGTTAGGGCGCACGGCGAGCCGTGTTCGCGTGAGAAAGAGCAGTGGGAGTGCGTTACGCGCGCGTCAGCGCAGGTGTGTGGCAGGCAGTGGGGTTTCGGGTGTGGTTGTGGTGAGCTGGGTAAGGCAGGATGCGCGGGTGGAGGGCGTAGCAGAAAGCACAACTGTGGCTATTCCGGGAGGAGGAGGAGGAGGACCAGGCTGCGCTGCTACTTAAAGTTCTGGGGGGGGGGGGGGTTGGTCCTCTTTCTGCAAATCTTATCAGTTTAAGAGCCTTACCGCACCTTAAAGGCGAAAAAGTGCCATGCCACATCACCTTTGGTGATCTGCAGCCCACTTCGTGAGATGCCGTGGTCATGAAACATGGTGCCACTGCCAGATAAAACAGGTTAGCCCTTCAGATGTGCCCCCAGACTCTTGGCTGTTTTCATTTCACACCCTGCTACAACCCAGGAAGTTTCTAACAGCAACGTTTTGGGTGGATTTCTTATAATTGAGAGTTATGTGCTTTTGTCTTCTAGCAGGAAAAGGGTTCTTCTCCCCCCCCCCCAAGTTAAGAGTTTAAAAGTTTCACAAGCACTTTTTAAAAACATGGATTAAAAATAGTTGTATGTTAATATGTGCATCAACATATCACAACAGTTAATACAATTATAATGAACCACTAAAACGATAAATAGAAGATCAATAGAAAAATAAAGCCCTAATACAGTATCTTGATCTAGAATCTGGAGGAGGGCTTCCTCAGAGGATATGAAATGCCAAATACCTTCACAGAGGAAAAGACATTCCATATAGCGGCCTTTGACTAAATGCAATAATCATTGATGTCATAATGACATTTCTTCTGATAATCAGGACTCATACATGTAAGACATGGGCCAAAATCCTGTTGCTTGGTGTAGTAAATCACAGATGAATCAGCGAGTCACCTCCTCCATAAATTCCATTGATCTGAATGGGCCTATTCAAACTGCAACTTATATTAAAGTAAGTTGCAGTTGTTGTTGTTTAGTCGTTAAATCGTGTCCGACTCCTCTTTCATGACCCCATGGACCAGAGCATGCCAAGGCCTCCTGTCTTCCTCTGCCTCCCGGAGTTTGGTCAAGCTGCAGTTAGAGTCGTTGTTTAGTCGTTTAGCCGTGTCTGACTCTTCGTGACCCCATGGACCAGAGCATGCCAGGCTCTCCTATCTTCCACTGCCTCCCGGAGTTGTGTCAAATTCAATCTGGTAGCTTCGATGACATTGTCCAACCATCTCATCCTCTGTCATCCCCTTCTCCTCTTGCCTTCACACTTTCCTAACATCAAGGTCTTTTCCAAGGAGTCTTCTCTTCTCATGAAATGGCCAAAGTACTGGAGCCTCAGCTTCAGGATCTGTCCTTCCAGTGAGCACTCAGGGTTGATTTCCTTCAAAATGGATAGGTTTGTTCTCCTTGCAGTCCAGGGGACTCTCAAGAGTCTCCTCCAGCACCACAATTCAAAAGCATCAATTCTTTGGCTGCCAGCTTTCTTTATGGTCCAGCTCTCACTTCCATACATCACTACAGGAAAAACCATAGCTTTGACTATTCGGACTTTTGTTGGCAAGGTGATGTCTCTGCTTTTTAGGATGCTGTCAAGGTTTGTCATCGCCTTCCTCCCAAGAAGCAGCCATATTTTAATTTTGTGGCTGCTGTCTCTATCTGCAGTGATCATGGAGCCCAAGAAAGTAAAATCTGTCACTGCCTCCATATCTTCCCCTTCTATTTCCCAGGAGGTGATGGGACCAGTGGCCATGATCTTAGGGTTTTTTTTGATGTTGAGCATCAGACCGTTTTTTGCGCTCTCCTCTTTCACCCTCATTACAAGGTTCCTTAATTCCTCCTCACTTTCTGCCATCAGAATGGTATCATCTGCATATTGGAGGTTGTTAATATTTCTTCTGGCAATCTTGATTCCGGCTTGGGATTCCTCCAGTCCAGCGTTTCGCACGATGTATTCTGCATATAAGTTGAATAAGCAGGGAGACAATATACAGCCTTGTTGTACTCCTTTCCCAATTTTGAACCAATCATTTGTTCCATATCCAGTTCTAACTGTTGCTTCCTGTCCCACGTATAGGTTTCTCAGGAGATAGATAAGGTGGTCAGGCACTCCCATTTCTTTAAGGACTTGCCATAGTTTGCTGTGGTCCACACAGTCAAAGGCTTTTGCATAGTCAATGAAGCAGAAGTAGATGTTTTTCTGGAACTCTCTGGCTTTCTCCATAATCCAGTGCATGTTAGCAATTTGGTCTCAAGTTCCTCTGCCCCTTTGGAATCCAGCTTGTACTTCTGGGAGTTCTTGGTCCACATACTGCTGAAGCCTACCTTGTAGGATTTTGAGCATAACCTTGCTAGTGTGGAAATTAGTGCAATTGTACAGTAGTTGGAGCATTCTTTGGCACTGCCCTTTTTTGGGATTGGGATGTAAACTGCTTTTCCAGTCCTCTGGCCACTGTTGAGTTTTCCAAACTTGCTGCCATATTGAATGTAGCACCTTAACGGCGTCATCTTTTAAGATTTTAAATAGTTCAACTGGAATGCCATCACCTCCACTGGCCTTGTTGTTAGACAAGCTTTCTAAGGCCCACTTGACTTCACTCTCCAGGATGTGTGGCTCAAGGTCTGCAACCACATTATCTGGGTTGTCCGGGACATCCAGATCTTTCTGGTATAATTCCTCTGTGTATTCTTGCCACCTCTTCTTGATGTCTTCTGCTTCTGTGAGGTCTCTCCCATTTTTGTCCTTTATCATGTTCATCTTTGCACAAAATTTTCCTCTAATATATCCAATTTTCCTGAACAGATCTCTGGCTTTCCCCTTTCTATTATTTTCCTCTATTTCTTTACATTCTTCATTTAAGAAGGCCCTCTTGTCTCTCCTTGCTATTCTTTGGAAGTCTGCATTCAATTTTCTGTAACTTTCCCTATCTCCCTTGCATTTTGTTTCCCTTCTTCTCCTCTGCTATTTTTAAGGCCTCGTTGGACAGCCACTTTGCTTTCTTGCATTTCCTTTTCTTTGGGATGGTTTTTGTTGCTTCCTCCTGTACAATGTTACGAGCCTCTATCCAAAGTTCTTCAGGCACTCTGTCCACCAAATTTAGTTCCTTAAATCTGTTCTTCACTTCCACTGTGTGGTTGTGGTTTAGATTATACCTGACGAGCCCAGTGGTTTTTCCTACTCTCTTCAGTTTAAGCTTGAATTTTGTTATGAGAAGCTGATGATCAGAGCCACAATCAGCTCCAGGTCTTGTTTTTGCTGACTGTATTGAGCTTCTCCATCTTTGGCTGCAGAGAATATAATCAATCTGATTTCGGTATTGCCCATCTGGTGATTTCCATGTGTAGAGCCGCCTCTTGTGTTGTTGGAAAAGATTGTCTGTGATGATCAACTTGTTCTCTTGACAAAACTGTATTAGCCTTTGCCCTGCTTCATTTTGAACTCCAAGGCCAAACTTCCCTGTTGTTTCTTTTATCTCTTGACTCCCTACCTTAGCATTCCAATCCCCTAGAATGAGAAGAAGATCTTTCTTTGGTGTCAGTTCTAGAAAGTGTTGTAAGTTTTCATAAAATTGGTAAATTTCAGTCTCCTCAGCATTGGTGGTTGGTGCATAAACTTGGATTACTGTGACGTTGAAAGGTCTGCCTTGGATTCGTATTGACATCATTCTATCATTTTTGAGATTATATCCGATTACAGCTTTTCCCACTCTTTTGTTGACTATGAGGGCTACTCCATTCCTTCTGCGGGATTCTTGCCCACAATAGTAGATATGATAATAATCTGAATTGAATTCGCCCATTCCTGTCCATTTTAGTTCACTGACGCCCAGATTGTCAATGTTTATTCTTGCCATCTCCTGTTTCACCACCTCCAGCTTCCCAAGGTTCATAGATCTTACATTCCAGGTTCCTATGCAGTATTTTTCTCTGCAGCATCGGACTTTCCTTTCAGTTCCAGGCATGTCCACAGCCGAGCGTCCTTTCAACTTTGGCCCAACCACTTCATTAGCTCTGGAGCTACTTGTACTTGTCCTCCGCTCTTCCTCAGTAGCATGTTGGACACCTTCCGACCTGAGGGGCCCATCTTCCAGCGTCATATCTTCTAGCCTTTTGTTTCTGTCCATGGAGTTTTCTTGGCAAAGATACTGGAGTGGCTTGCCAGTTCCTACTCCAGGTGGATCGCGTTTAGTCAGAACTTTCCACTATGACCTGTCCGTCTTGTGTGGCCCTGCACAGCATAGCCCATAGCTTCCCTGAGTTACTCAAGCCCCTTCACCACGGCAAGGCAGCAATCCGTGAAGGGAGCAGTTAGAGTAGGCCTATTTAAATGAAAATTATGGAAGAGTTTATTTATAAATCAAATTCTTGCAGGGCCCGCAAGAATTGAAATTGCCCAAACACGGAAAAGGGCTTTTCTTCCATAGATACTTGGATAGAATATGGGCCACAGTAGTGATGGAAAACTTGACTACAGTACTTGTGTTAGACCGCTTAGAAGCAAAATAAAAGAAAATATTTTTATTAAAATTTGGCACCCTTTATTCGGTTTTGGTTTGGAAATAGAAAGGATGAGATTTTGAGAAGTCGGCTGGAGTACTCGTCTGTTGTCTTTTAGTTTTGATAGAATTAATTCATTAATGGAATGTAAGAATGGATTGTATTATTCATAGTGATAAATATATTGTATATGTACTTGTATAAGTAATTTGGTTATAGATCTTGTATTATAATCCCTATTATTGTTTATGTTTTTTTCAAAGGGTTGTCAATAAAAGTTTAAAAAAGGAAAGTAGTTCCTTGCCATCGTAGTTCCCACTCACCTTTGCCCCAAGCAGTAAAAACATCATTATAGCTTGTTTTTTCAAGATGAATCTTGGCTTTGCTGCCACTCTAAAGCTGACCTTGGAAACTTTATTAGTTGAACTCCTAAAACCACAGCATAAAACTTGTAGCCTGAAACTAAATTTCTGGTCCTCTGCTCAAAAGTAACTGAAATAATTTTTGTTAGTTTCCGTTTTGAAAAACTTGAGTGTTAAAAGCTACTATTCTGTGATACAAAGCACACTTTTCTCTCCCTCGTCAAGGATTTAATACCTGCAAACAAGCAAGAAGAAATGTACAAGCCAGCAGCAGAGTGAAATTTGTCCTCCACCATTTAGTTAGGCCACACCACCGTAATTACAAAGTTACTTGGCTGTGAACCTCAATGAGTGACCTTTGGGCCAGTCATGCTGTCAGCCTGTGCCACACCTCCCTGGAAGAAAGGCAAGCTTAATTGTAACAAACTTCAGAGATCTTTGAAACTAACTTTCCTAAAGTCCATGGTACCCATATAGCTATGTTCAGTTTTTCATTTTTTTTCCTGTCACAGATTTCATAATGGCATTGGTAATTTATTTTCCTCTCAGAATTCCTGCCATTTACACCACATTAGCTATTTCATCCTTAAAAGCAGAGACAGGTAAGTTATCCCATAATAGAAAATAGGGCAGCACATTTTATATAGGATAACCAAAATGTCACTAATAATCGGTAAGCCAGTTTTCAAGTTCTTCCAAATTCCCCATTAGGATGACGAGGAAAGCAGGGCAGCAGGCATGGTGTAAAAGCTTTAAACTCTACATCATTTGCAGCCTTTAGGCAGAATATAAAAAAGACATTGCAGAGTTTTGTTAAGTTTGGCTGGGGCAAGCACCGCAGTGCCTCAAATCATGTGCAGCCCCACCAGATAGATTGTGGTCTCTGTGGCCTCTCCACTGCTCCTGAAGCCACTGAATTTTGCCTGTGCAGCAACCATGGTGGTTAAAAACATGTGGACTTTCTTCTAAAACTGAACCCACTGAGATAACTGCACTGCTAAGACTCTTTGGGAACCATAATTTTCCTCTAAAATAAAGCCAGACATTCCCTATGTGCACAATGCGCACACACTCTTTTTAAAAATACTGACAGATACTGTTCCTCCACTGAATACTAATGGCAAGAAATGGAAGGTGCACATGTGCACTCGCACTCACACACACACACACACACAGACACACACACACACACACACACACACACACACACAATTATCTCCATTTACATTAGGCTTGCCTAGGAGCTTCTTAGGGAACATGTTTCTCTTGGGGCTACAGAGAGATCAAGGAAATGCGAATTTTTGGCTGCCCCAAAGATAGGCACTCAGATGCTGCTTGTGTCTCTTTATTCCTGCACCTCTAGGTGTGATCTGAAATCCAGATAGCATTTGCTATGAATTTTGGGAGATCCCTGCCCTCCCTGTTGGGCGTCATTAAATGCATTGTTGAAGGGTACCGTCTCCCCCCGCCCCCGTTCCTTCCACCCTTTCCTTCTGAGAGATCATGCTCTCAGTAAGGCAACAATTAATTCAGGATTCTATTCTTCCCCCATTGGCAGTTTGGTTCAACAATGTGAATGTGTTGTAATCTGCGGCTAGAGAACATTAACAGTGAGTGTCTCATGATTGCTTGATGGTCTGTAATTCACAGGCACATACTGCTTTTGCTGCTTTCTTTTCTGTCTCAGCTGAATGAGTCTTTCCGGTCACAGATCTCCATCCTTGGAGATGCATGTTCTTTCCTTCAAGTCTCATCCTTTTGCACAATGTCCACCTTTTAGTTATGGTAACATTTTAGTCACGAGTGTCATCCAACCAAGTCTCAGCAATAGCTGCCAGATTTTACTTATCTTTTCCGCTAAGGAATTCAGAATAATTATTTTTTTTGTTTTGAAAATGTGTATTATCAAATCAGCAGCCGTCTACCTTCTTGGTGAATTTACATGGAAATCCTGATGTTCCAAAATGGATGGTGCACATGAACATCAGTGGAGACTTGCTGACAGGTGGGAAGCTGCATTATGCACTAGCAGAGGTTACTGAGACACCTTTAAAAGCTGACCTACTAAGGGTGAACTACTACAGTATAGTCAAATGTGGCAGACAGCAAAACACAAACAATGGTGCCGGTGTCTCTATCTTTAAGCAGTGGACGTAGCTGAACCCCAAAATCCCTCAAAGGCAGTTCAGTTTGATAAAATATGACTAGCCCAAGGTCACCTAGTGAGCTTCATAGCTGTTTAAGAATTTTTACTATTTTCCTCAGAGTTTGAAAATAATGGGTTACAAATAATGGGTTACAAGTAATGAGTTAGTGGGAACTAGTTACTTCCAAGAGTAGTAAGTAATGTAATGAATGGGAATGAGTTGTTTTATTAGTGTAGTGAGCAGTGGTTTTTTTCATTACTTTTAAAAGTTCCTTTATTTTGAGTCATTTTTACAGACATATTGGAAGGAATTTTTTTTTCATATTCCATGCACTCTTTTGTCAATTATAATTTTTAAAAGGAATGGAAAGTAATAAAAAAAGCAGGTGTGAAGGAACTGTAGAGAAAAAGGAGAAAGAACAGAGTGAGCCATCCCCTGATCTAGAGACACCTGAGATGAAGGGAGCAATAGAAGCAAGAAAGATAATAGAAAGTGAAGAGCTGAATGTAGAGGAGAAAGAAAAGGGAATCAAAGGGAAAGAGGGGAAAAATTGAGATCTGTCTGGTGGAAGAGAGAGAGGGAGAAGAAGAGGAGGAGCTAATTTAGCTTGTGGGGGAGGAGGATATAGGAGAGGAAAGCGGGAGGAGACAATTCAGTATACCAATGACAGGAGAAAAGAAGGAAAGAGGAGAAAAGAGAGAGAAAAAGAAAAGAATTAGAATATGATAGAATGTGAAAGTTGTTGGCGGACTTCCCTAATCCAAATACATCTAAAGAGAAAGGGACATCGGTAGATCCTTTAGAATGGACAATCGTGGTTTTTCCATGGGGACAAGGTCACTCGAGGAAGGTGATTCAGCCGGACTCTTCTTTCAACCATCCGCCACCCGAGGGAGATTGGGCCAGACACCCTTGTCGTGGGACAATCTGCGCGGTCCAGAGTGCTCCGATGAGGAACGTTTTGGGCCAGCCCCTCAGTGAATCCTGTCAGTTCCAAAACAAAATTGTTGTCTTCACAGTATGGACAGTTATCTGATATCAGTTTGCGTTAATCAGTAGAAGTTGTTGTTGATTCACCTAATGTTAAACTAAATAAACCTGTTAATGTTCAAAAAGAGACTCCGTTGTTATTTCCTGCCAAAAAGGAGGAATTGCTCCAGATCTTTAATGAACCCAATCAGAGCAGGGCAACAAGAACATAACAAATGACTTTTCAGATACTGCAATAGGTAACAACAACAGGTTACTTTTCAAAAATTGCAATGAGTAATTTTTTTAAAAGTAGCTTTCTAAGCTCCTTCCCCTGTCTCGAGCAGGATCAAAATAAAGTCCTCCAGATGTTGTTGGACTGCAATTCTCAGCATTCCTCACCAATGGTGGTTACAGATTTGGCACTCAAGATGTTTGGGACTCCCAATTCCCATAATTCTCTATGAATTCCCCCAGAAGAATCCTAGGATTTCCAGCTTATAGGCATACCTACTATATTTCACTCACCTGGAGCTAAGTCTATCTTCCACACCATCTTGGGCCTACTTCCTACACAGAAAAGAAACTGCCCCAGTGCTTCCTGGGTGGCCTAGGTCTTTGTAGGAGGTATCATCTTATTACCAGTTAGGCTCTATAGAGCAGTGGTCCCCATCCTTGGGCCTCCAGATGTTCTTGGACTTCAAATCCCAGAAATCCTGGCCAGCAGAGATGGTGGTGAAGGCTTCTGGGAGTTGTAGTCCAAGAACATCTGGAGACCCACGGGTGGGGACCACTGCTACAGAGGGCATCCTCCAAAGAGCTACCTACCACAAAGAGAGAGACTTCCCAGGAAGCACTGGGGCACTTTCCTTTTTTCTAGAGAAGTAGGTCCTAGTGCTTTCTGGGAGACCTAGGCCTTTGTGGGAAGTATGGTCTTGCTGCTCATTAGGCTCTATCAAGTGCCCGCTCCCAAATAACTACACCTCCCAGGAAGCAGTGGTCAGTTTCCTTTTTTGAACAGGAAGCAAGGCCAAAGGTAGACCTCAGTCCAGATGACTGAAATGTACGTGCCTATAGGTGTCTTATCTGTGGCCCTGGAACTCACTGAATTCTGCCTGGAGAATTCTTGGAGAATTCTGAGAGCGGGTGTCCAAAAATAAATAAATGAATTTTAAAGGGACCCTTCAGTAGGTGCATCTAGGTATATGTCTGTGGGCAGGAACTCCCAGAATCCTCCAGGAATTCCCCAAGTAGAATTTGGGGAGTTCGAGACCATAGACCCACACCTACAAACACCTTCGGGTACCTATATTTCATTCACCTGAGGCAGTTTGCCCATCCCTGCCATCTTAGCTCTAAAGGTGCTTTCGTAGAACTGTGAGGGTTCTCCCATTGATTTTAATTCTGGACGTGTAAGGCTATACATGCTTAGCAGGATGTACAGTAAGTTCCACTGAAACCTGGTGGGGTTAAAAGTGCAGATGATTGTGCTGCTGCCAGAAAAGTAGAACTATTGTCCTACTTCCTCCACAGGAAAACATACATAGAAGTTAATCCAGAAGGCCGGTGATTCCCAGGTCCCATACGTGCAATCATTAGCAGTACCAAAGTATGTGTACGCTGGCGGAAAGGAGAGTTGTTAGTTTTAAGTGACATTTGGTGGAATTAATTGAAACATGGCCCCCTCCCATGTACCCTTTTGCTATTGAAGCTCCAGTTGTGGGGTGTACATTTGACAGCAAGGTGCTGTGCCCTGTGTGCATTTGAAGTCAATCCCTCTTCTAGATCTTTGGAAGTTGAAAAGATAAGGATACCAAGGTCTGGAATTCAGACAGTTGCATTCCAAATTCCCAGCAGAAAGAGATTTTGCTTAGATGGTGTTCCCAGCAAAACAGAGGACCAGGCAAATCTATCTTTGTTTGTTTGAGCAAAAGACTTATAGGCAGTTTTTCTAATACTGGAGCACACACACTGGGTCACACTGCGCTCCATTACATTAGTGTTTGTTCACTACTTATGTAGTACTCTTCAATTAAATTTTACCACTATCTACTCCCAAGGGAATATAATCCAAGTTATATTTGGATTATAAGAAGAATAAACCTTCATAATAACACAATGTGATGGACTTATAAAAAGAAAATTGTAAACAAGATAATCACGGTAAAGAGAGCATAATGATGGTAGCAGACCCACACACACACACACACACGCACATAAATGAACCAAATGTCTTCCAAGTTTTTAAATCATCTCATAACTTTTACTTAAAACTGCTGAAGGTGGAATTTTTCCATTTATCTAAAGGGAAGCTATTTCCAGAACCTGAGGGCTTCTTATCTTTCAGGAAAGTCAATGCTTCCCCACTACCACCACAAACTTTATTATCTGCATGTTGTCCTCTGATGCCTGAACCCTTGCCTCAGGGGTTTTCGGGCGCATGTGTGTTCTGGAAATCATTTGAACTTTCATTATTTTTCAGTATGGGAAAATTACCATGGTCTCTAGCTACCATAAGTAAAGACTGTCACCAAGCCTGAAGAATCTTTGTCCTCTAGGACCCCGTGAAGATTACATATAAGTTAGACTGAGATTTCGAACACACCCATTGAAATCAATGATATTTAAATTAGTTGTGACTAATTTTTAGTACCACTGATTTCCATGAGTCTGCTCTAAGTCTAGATAGAACTGATAGCATTTTTAAATAAGGAAAGACAAAAAATGCAGATTAAAAAACCACCTGAGCCAAAGGCCACAATGAGTGCATTAAACTGAAGAACATGGGTAAACAGTGTAAAGTCTACATGTCTGCGTTCTTTCCTTAACTTCGCTTCCTTAATACTAACAGTATGGGCAACTTAAAATGTTGCTCAACTAGGTAGGACTTTTCCTTCTTTCTACCTCTTGCTTCTACAGATACA
This sequence comes from Pogona vitticeps, assembly GCF_051106095.1. Lineage (NCBI taxonomy): Eukaryota > Metazoa > Chordata > Lepidosauria > Squamata > Agamidae > Pogona > Pogona vitticeps. Next base: position 146,058,461 of record NC_135783.1, on the reverse strand, counting down.
AGAAGGTGAGGTGAGGTGACTGAATGGCCAACAAAGACTATAGGAACTCTGTTGGAGGGCAGAAAACTAATTTGAGAAGTTACTGCTAGACAAGCTACTCGCTTGGAAGAGATATGGAAGAGGACCTGGGACCGTGGGAGAAGCGGGTTTTGTCCAAGAATATATTGGACTCATCAGGCAAAGAAAGGACACATCATAGAAGACCAGAGGAGAAGGCACAGGGAGCAAGATCTGTCTGTCTTTATCACTCCTCTGTCCTGCTGGCATGTGGTTCTTGGTGCAAGCATTGTTCCACTCCACTACAAAACCCTACAACCCCAATATCTGACCCTGAAACCTATAGGGGTGGTCACTAACTCTCCAGAGTACATCTTGGAGGCATCTGCAGGGCAGAATCCATTTAGCTAGCAAATACTCTACGATTTCACCAGTGATTGATTACAAATCTGTTTGAGTGAGAAACTGACAGCTTTGAAAGGCTCCTGGATTTGTCTCTGAGCCCAGTTTGTTTGTTTGTTTGTTTGTTTGTTTGTTTGTTTGTTTGTTTGTTTGTTTATTCTTCATCATCATCATCATCATCATCATCATCATCATCATCATCATTATTATTATTATTATTATTATTATTATTATTATTATTATTATTATTATTATTATTATTATTATTATTATTATTATTATATAACAAACAATCAGAATACAATTACAGAGGGGAAAAGAAAGAAAACAGAACAATACAAAACGTTGGTACGGGGAAGTGATTACAATAATACAATATCTAGTATAATCTTGATTCCATGGTTGTGTTACAATACTAAAACATATGCTATGTTCTCCACTCGTGTTTGTTTCTGGGCTCAATCGTAAAACATTTCCCAGCTTTCTTTAACATATATTTCCGGTTTCTCAGTGTAATGCCTCGGATATTTTCAATATCCAATAATTTCTTAAACAACAACTACATCTTCAGATTTTCCTGATTTTGCCATTTTTGGGCCCAGATCAACCTTGCTACTGTAAATATATGCATCAACATATATTTAATTTTTTTATCAACAATTTCTGGCATCATATTCAGCAAAAACATTTCTGGGTTAAAAGCTATTTTTTGTTGTATAATTTCTTGTGTAATATCTTTTATCTGTCTCCAAAATCTTTTTACTCTATCACATGTCCATCACTTAAGAAAAAAACATCCCAGGTTGTCGACAATATTTCCAACATGAGTTGCTAACCCCTGACATTGTGTAAAGTGCCATCTGTAAGACGTCTTTAAAACATGTTCTCTTGAGTTTACTGGTTTAATCCATCTATAGTTATCATGCCATATTTGAGTCCAATCATCTATGTCTAATGGTTGTTGTGGGTTTTTCGGGCTCTTTGGCCATGTTCTGAAGGTTGTTCTTCCTAACGTTTCGCCAGTCTCTGTGGCCGTGAAAGCCTTCGCGAATACATCTATGTCTATACCAAAATTGTATGCCCATTTAATCATTACTGCTTTCACCCTATCATCCTCTAAATTATATTCTAACAAAAAGCTGCTACCCATATTGGAATTTTTTTGTATATTTGTCCCTAAAAGTTTTGCCAGACCTGTTATAGCACTTTTCTTACAATGTGATCAGAGAGAAATGTTTGATCTTTGCCCTTGCCATACCATATATATGCATGCCATCCTAATCTTAAATCGTGCCCTTCCTATTTTAAAAGTCTTTGGTCCTCCAAAGTAATCCATTCCTTTATCCAGTTCAGAGCACAAGCTTTGTAGTACAGAAGACAATTTGGTAAACCCATTCTGCTTCTTTCTTTTAAGTCCTGTAGGGTTTTAAGTTTTATTCTTGGTTTTTTAGCTTGCCATATAAACTTAGAGAATACAACATCTACCTCCTTAAAATATTTATAATTCAACAGTATTGGCAAATTTTGGAACAGGAACAGAAGCTTTGGTAAAATGTTCATCTTTATAGTAGCAATTCTACCCAGCATTGAAAGTTACAGTTTACCCCAAATTTCCAAATTTCCTTGTACTGTATTTCTCTAAGTATTAGAAGATAATTATTTTTCATCAAGCTCCTTTTTTTAGATATACACTCCTAAATATTTAATTTTTGATGTGTGTTCAAAGCCAGTTCTAATTCAATTTCTTTGCTTCTTCTTGTGTCACATTTTTTATTAATTTTTTTTCATAATTCAGTTTTAAGTCCAGAGACTCCACCAAAGTTTTCAATTATGGATATTAATTCTCTAATCAATTTCTCTGGGTTTTCTAACAATAATACCAAGTCGTCAGCATAAGCTTGTAATTTATATTCCTCTCCTTTTATTCTTCTCCTTTTATTCTCCCTTATTTCTGGAATTTCACCTTATTTGTCTGTTTAGTATTTCTAACGTCAAGATGAACAGTAAAGGTGATAAGGTTCCATTCCATTCCTGTTTTATGTATTAGAGATATATGGGCTGTTTTCCATGATTTAGGTATTCTTCCACCTGTTTCAATAGCTTCTAACAATTTTTTAAAATGTGGTATCAGTTCTTCCTGAAAAACTTTATAATATTCTGCAGGTAATCTGATCCAGACAGCTTACTGTTTTTCTGTTTTTTTCCATGCTTCCATAATTTCATTCATTGCTATGGGGTTATTTAAATTTTTTAACTGCTGCTCCAGTCATTTCCAGGGGAGGATTCCTTCTAAGAATCTTTTTGGTTGCTGCAAAGGTATTTCTTTTTTCTTGTACAAATTATCATAACATTTCTTCGCTATTTTTAATCTTTTTCCTGTTTGAAGGTTTCCTTCCCTTCCTGATCCAGAAGTGAATTGATCATTGAGTTTTCTCTTTCTTTTTTAATCTTATATGCAACCATCTTCCTGGTTTATTCGCATTTTCAAAAAAGTTTTGTCTTGCAAATTTTACTTTCCTTGCCATTTCTTCTAGGTCAAGCAGATTGATTTTATGCTGTAATATATTAATCTTATTTTTAAATTGTTTTGTTGTCATGTTTGTTGTTAAAGCTTTTTCTTCTTTTTTGAGGACCATTAGTAAATTATGATATTGCTTATATCTTTCTCTTTTCTTTTGTGCTGCCAAGTCAATTGCTAATCCCTGGAAGTAAGCCTTCCCCGTATCCCAGGCATTGGCGATCCCAGTATCTTGAGGGTTATTTGTTTTAAAGAAGAACTCTAGTTCTTTTTTTTTTCTTCAGGCCATCTTCGTCCTTCAGTACAGAGGTGTTCAAACTCCAAATTCCTCTTCTCAGTGGGTAACCCAAAGTCATCCAAACCGGGTTATGATCTGCATAGATATTTGGGAGGATCTCAGTGTCCACTTGTTGACTTAAATCTGCTGATATCTACCAATTATCTATTCTGGATCAGGATCAATGTCTATTTGAGTAAAACGTAAAGTCATTTTTTGTCGGGAATCTAGTTCTCCATATATCGATTAATTTTAACTCTTCTGCCATTTCCAAAAAAAAAAAAATCGGAATTAAGTTTCTTCTTCTTTTCCCTTTTTTTCTGTCAGTTCTTGAGGTATTATCAATTATGGCATTGAAATCTCCAATTACACATATTTTTCTTCAATTCATGGAATTAACTCCTTTTTGAGCTCTTCATAGAATTTTCTTGGTTTTTCGTTTGAGGCATAAATATTTATCATCAGGATTTTTTTCTCCCACTTTCTGAACTCTTACCATAAGTATTCTGAGCCCAGTTTTCAGTGGTGGCCAGGAATGCATTTGCACAATTAAAGCTGCTGCGCCCGTTCCCTGAGAGGTCTGATCTGGCCAGGGTGACACATGCCTTAGTTGCATTTCTGCTGGATTACTGTAATGCACTCACTGTGGGGTTGCCTATGGGAAAATGTCAGGAAACTTCAGCAGATCCAAAATGCAGCAGCCCGAGTGCTAACTGGGGTGGGTTACAAGGATCACGCAACCTCCCTGTTACAGCAGCTCCATTGGCTGTCCATCTATTTCCAGGCATAATTCAAAGTGTTAATTCTAAGTTATAAAGCCCTGAATGACTCAAGTCCAAGCTAGCTCAACAACCACATCTACTTTACAAGCCTGCTTAGGTGGTAAGATAATCAGAAGAGGTCTTTCTGCCCTACCGCCTTCACAGGTGCATTTGATGGAAAGACAGGAGAGGGCCTTCTTTGTTGCTGCTCCAAGACTGTGGAACTCCCTCCCACTGGAGAGACTGTGGAACTCATTCCCACAAGCAGACAAAGACCTGTCTCCTCAAGCAAGCTTTCTCTTATGGACCGGCTGCCTGAGTGAGGTTTTGAAAAGAACTGTTGTGCCTAACTGCTTTAAATGTGTTTTGGTGTTGCTTCTCTCTACTGTTTCTAGTGTGAAATTTGTTTGATCCTCTTTAGTATTTGTATGCTTATTGTTTTTAGCTTTAAATAGTGTCTTTCAATTTTGTAAACTGCCTTAGATACTTTTTAAGGAGAGAGATGGCATAAATATATTTTAAATAAATAAATAATAAATAGGGATGGTTGCCTGTAAAACTGAGAAAAAGGAATTCAAACTGCTTATCTCCATTTAGGGGGAAAAATAGCTCCACTACATTTTTTGCCCTAATCTACCATGTTTTCCCAAAAATAAGACAGGGTCTTATATTAATTTTTGCTCCAAAAACACATTAGGGCTTATTTTCAGGGGATGTTTTATTTAATTTTTTTTCCATGTACAATAATCTACATTTATTCAAATACAGTCATGTCATCTTCTTCTGGTGGCTGCACAGTGGTGGAGGGAGGGGTTTCACTTCACTGGGGCTTATTTTGGGGGTAGGGCTTATATTACGAGCATCCTGAAAAATCATACTAGGGCTTATATTCAGGTTAGGTCTTATTTTCTGGAAAACAGTATATCTCTAGTTCATAAATGTCATTGTAACCTCTATGCCTATTTCAGCACAGACAGGCAGGCAGGCAGGCAGGCAGGCAGGCAGGCAAGCAGGCAGGCAGGCAGGCAGGCAGGCAGGCAGACAGACAGACAGACAGACAGACAGACAGATAGATAGATAGATAGATAGATAGATAGATAGATAGATAGATAGATAGATAGATAGATAGATAGATAGATAGATAGATAGATAGATAGATAGATAGATAGATAGATAGATAGATAGATAGATAGATAGATAGATAGATAGATCTCCATAGAATCAAACAGTACTGCATTACACTATAACCTCAGTACAGGGCATCAACCTTCTGGTATTAACAGCAAACCTTTTGCTCTTGCCTCTCTGAGAACCAAGCATTGTTGTTCAAAGCAAAGTACAAGCAGGAGTCTTTGAGTACCAAAATAAACTGATGATGTGCTCAGGAAATGTAAGCAAAGTCTCTTGGGTCTCTCTCAACTTTCCAAGTGTCATTCATGTAGTGGTCCAAGCAAGGATCAAGCGCCTATGCAAGAGCTAACATGCATGATGCTTTTGTAAATATGGGTGTCATCCTACTTCACCTCTGGATCAGGTGAGTTCCTGTCCTGCAGAAAATCTGGCATGGTCCACCTTTCCTCTTCCAGCTGATTTTTTTTCTTCTTCTTTTATACAAAGGTCAGTTGAACAGAGAAAAAACGCGTAGCCTGTTTTATAACAGAACATCTGCAGTAATTTGAATCTATCAGATATTGTGTCTACAAGCCAAATACACTAACAGACTCCAAAATTGCCTGTCAGATATTGTAAAGGGTGTTTTGAGAGATCAACGTCTAGTGAGTACCTAGCTAGACAGTACGGTAGAGGATGAGACATTACAGACAGCCTATGAATTTAAGAAGGAATTCCATAACTGCTGAAGGCATCTGAGTTCACAGCCGGAGCTTTTCTCACCCCACATAATTTACAAATTAACTTGTTTTGTTTGCGATTGGTTTCCAGGATTTGTATCAGGTTCCTTTGAAGTCTGAATGGTGAAAGATAAAAGACTGCCTCAGCCGTAGTTTCTTTATCATTAACATACTTTCATCTATAAATCTATAATTATGGACTGCCTATGATCTCTTTTTTTGTCCATAGTTAGCATGTTATTAGAAATAGCATTGCTAAAGACATATGTTTATTCTTGCTCAAACTTTCTTCCCATCTGTATGTCACACATTAGCTTGCTTTTGTCTTGTCCTCCTCAAATCCAGGAAGACTTTATTCCTGAAAGCTCACATTAAAATACAGCAGTTAAGTCTTTAAGGTGCCAAAAGGTTTTTGTCTTTATTTATTTTCCTTTATTGTTATGTTTCTTAAGTACTAAGCTCACTGTAAACCTTATGGGGTATCCCAGGATGAAGGATAACCACTGATTCTCCTGTGCTAGATTGTTTTTAAGGTTTGGCTTTCATTTGTTAACCTGTCAGCCTCTTACCATATGAAAAGATTAAGATGCTGGTGGACTATCCCCAGTTTCACAAGCCAGATTCAGACAGAGCTGCAGGGAATGTGGCAGGTGCCTAAGCACATGTTACTCTGTAGATGATGAGGGAGAGTATCAAGAGCCACCTCCCGCGTCCCTTTGACCCGTGAAAACTCTCATGGCAGAGGATTAATATAGGGAGGCATCTGCCTGCTCCTATCTTTACACTTTGCTGTCCTCTTTCTCGATGCATTTCTTCATAGCTGGTAGCAGACAGGAAACATGACTCACGTCTGCTGCTGAGCCGCAGGCTACTCAAAGCCCCATGCTCAAGTTTTGTTAAGAGCTTGCCAGAGCTGTAGCCTGTAAGGACATGATGTCCCTGTTACAGAGTCGGAGCGGAGTCAATGTGGGATAGAAGACATTTCTCCACTCTGGAAGAAAGTAGGTATTTTGTGAGTGATGAGGCCAATTAGGGTTGGGGGGGGGAGAGATCAAGCTGCCTTAAAGTTACTGGGTCGTCGTCATTGAACGAAATGAAGTTACGTTTAGCAGGCCGCGTTAAGTGTGATTCCTTCGTTGTATTCTATCTTGCCTTTCCTCGAGGTGACAGCTTACATGGCTGTCCTCTCCCAAAACAACTCTGTGAGGGAGATCAGGCTGAGGGCCCATGACTGGCTTGAAGTCGCCTGGTGAGGTTTCATGGCCAACTAGGGATTTGAACGCAGGTTTCCTGATTTGGAACCCAGCGCTCTCACCAGGACTGCATGCTGGCTTCGACAGCAGCCAAGTAGACATCCATGGACTGTCTAGCATTAGCACCAGCTCCTTTCGGAAGAAGAGACAGGTCAAAGAATTGTACCAGTAGGTAGAGCAGAGGGCATCTGCCTCAGGTAACGAATGCTGGATGACAACATTTCTCCTGAAACCTCTGGACCTTCCTGTGTCGTAGTTGGCAGCCTACCCTGCAGCCATTAACTTAGCCTGTTGATTTTAGGGATAATGGAGAAAACGTTCCTGTTGCCAGCAGTGAAGTAAGATTGGGCAACCTGTTCCATTTGGTCTCTGCCAATGGAACAAAGGTGGGCGCCATTTTGTCCTTCGCCACAGGGAGCAACTTGGCTTTGACCACCTCTGCGGGAGAAGGAGATTACATCTGATTTTTTTTCCCACTTAGGTTGTTCAATGATATGTAATTTCTGTTTACATGTGATATTTCCTATAAACCCATCTACATTTCTGGTCAATTAACACATTTAGCAAATCAAATAATCATTCTTAAGGGCAAGTTAACAGTGCATTTCTATACATTGGTATTTAGCTCTGTATCACTCTGAACACCTCCTGTCTTGTCTCATATACGTATGGAAACTGAGCAAGGCCCCATTAGTACTTGGACTAGCAAACACTGGGGACCTTTGGGGAGGACAAGGAAGTGATTCTGCCTGAAACTTTAGAGAGCAGCTGCCAGTGGGAGCTGAGAACATACAAGGCTGAATAGACCAGTAATCTGACTCAGTAGAAGGTTCCTCTCATGTTCTGGAGCTTCTCATATACTCAGAAGCAAGTACTGTATTATTATTGAGTAAATCAGGGCTGGTGTCCTAGCTAGGGAGCACAATATGGCAGCTTTGTGCCTTTATGCATCGACACAAAGTGTGCTTTAAAGGAAAACCATCCCTTTGCTTAAAATAAAAGAGGACTAGCTGCATTGTGTGGGATAGATTACTGAAGTTATTATGGGGTTGGTTGGTTTGTCAGATGGGCAGTTTTGAAGTCTAAAAAATAAATAAAACAGACAAATGACAATAATCTGCAAGAACCAAGTTTCAAGAAGGGAGAAGGCAGTTGATACAAGACAATATTTATTTATTTGTTTGTTTTAAAGAGGGGACACTGATACATCCTGGGCCACACATATAGGGCAGAAACAGGTAAGAGTGGAGCTTTCCAGTTAAGCCGCATTTTAAAAAAAAGCTTTGATGTCTGTATAGTCAAATCAGAAGTGAGTCTGACGTTTATCTCCTGACAAACAGTCGCTGAAGGAAGGGAAGCTCATTTGTAGCTGAACAGACTGTGAAACCTTGTAGAAGGAGAAACATATGTGAATTTTTGAGAGAGCTGCCGTTTTTATCTAGGAACCTGACATCTCACCTATTTCTGTCAACAGTTTTTGGGAAGACACCAAAGCACCTCACTTAGCTCTCTGAAGTGGTTACCAAACCGAGCCCAGAGAGTCGGTTCTCTCAGAACAGTAAGCCAGACTGTGGCTTGTTGAGTTTTGGGTTTTTATTGGGGGAGGGGGGGAGGAAAGAACTTGGCAATTTTCAAAGTTATCAGACGTAGATGATGGGCTGATTCACGAAGCTCCTATCTAGTCTTCTGCACTGCCTTGGAATTTCTGTAGGTATTTTTTTCCACCAAAAACACAGGCCAGGAGGAAGAGGCATTGATTTGGGCTGATAATAAAGGGAACCTCTGTTCCAGGAGTGGGCAGCTTTTGGCCCTCCAGAACAGATGCCTGGGACTACAAGTCCCATCTGGCAGTGCAGTGAGGTGTGGTGGGAACTGTAGCCTAACAACATCTGGATGGCCACAGTTTGGTCACCTGTGTGCTAATTTTTGAGGACATGTTCTTTATAAAAATTTAATTGCCACCTTAACTGCTGAAGTGCAGGTCCTGGGCAAGAAGGAGCGGCCCAGAACAAAAATCTACAAACATATCCAGAAAACCAATTCCTATTATTTCTTGTGTTAGTTTAGTTTAGTTTAGCAGAGTTTAGTTTGTCTTCTCTCAGAGCTCCTGTGATATTAACCACTGCAGCTTTGCCTATTAGGAAATACAGTACCAGAGGATGCAGCACCTGCTAAAAACCAGTGATGTGATTTCTTAAGCAAGATGGGAACCAGATTCCCCCAGATGTGCTTGGCCTCTTGCTCCCAGTAGCTTCAGCCAGCGTGGCCAGTTATCTGCGAAGATGGCAGCAAGAGTCCGACGGCCAAACAATTTAAAAGTTCCCTCCTCCTATTTAAGGATACGGGAACTTTGCCTGATCGAAGAGAAGGCATCAATCAGAGCAAGCCAGAAACCAGTGAAGATCTTTAGGCCTTCCTGATGGCTGATGGTCCTAGGAAAAAAAATCAGAAAACATTGTCACTTGGAATAGCTAGCCTTAATCTTATGCGGTGGTTCCCAACCTGGGGTCCCCAGATGTTTTTGGACTAAAACTCTCAGAAGCCTTCACCTGTGCTGGCCAGGAATTCTGGGAATTGTAGTCCGAAAACATCTGGGGACCTTTCCTTCCTGCTTCCTTTTGCAGAGGCCTGGGAAATCCTCTGGGTTGGGCTTTTGAGCACCATGCCAAGCTGGAGTTGATGGAGGAAGGAAGGAAGTGCCTATTATGCTAGCATTAGATATCAAATTACTTGGGGTTGCTTTTGTCTGGAATGCTAGCAGAATGTTTCACCTCATTAACTCCTCCTTCTTCCCATCCACTTCAGCATTTGAGATGATGAGACAGACAGTGGAGGTTCACCCACCCCTTGAAGTTCAGCAGCTGCATAAAGCAGACAGTGGAAGGCAGTACAGTACTACTCACCTTTACTATCGTGCTACCATAGTGGAACCACATTTTGAGCATAAATATATTTTTATGAAAATATTCTAGTTGCATGGGAGCATACATGAAATGGCTTGCACAGATGGCCATGCTGAATGACAGTCTCAGGGGGACAACAACAGCAGCCTTCCTGTCTGGTCTTCATGGGCTCCTCAGATGGAAATTAAACTTGTACATCCAAGTGTCTAATGGCAGACTTACCCAAACCATGATCAGATCAGAAACAAAGATCCCTTTAATATGTCTCATCTGACCGGTTGTGTGACAGTTCTCTCTTCAGTGTCAACTATTCATGGTCATTCTTAGCAAACAAACAGGACTGTAGTAATGGATTTGTGCATATCAACAACCAATGCATGACTTATTCATGGCTTTTGAATTAAACATTTCAGATCTTCACTACCTTAGTGGCAAAGATTCACTGCATATACTGTATTTATGGGCCATCGTCCTCACCCCACCCCTGCCTTCTGTCCTGTCAGCCGTGCTGTAAGCCATGGCCATCTGTCCACGGTATCAAAACACCTGAAAACACCTTTCTAGAAATGTTGCTAAAGCAGTGTTTGAACACCCTGTTTTCTTTGTCTTTGTTTCATCCCCTTGAATATCTTTTACCTAAAAACATAGTAAGGATGTTATAAATAAAATACATTTTAGAAAACGCACTTCATCGGTTTCAAAAGGTGACGCATGTAGTCACACGAGGGAATTGTATATCAGGTTACTGACTGGGTTGCCTCATGTAGGCCCACCTCTATGTAAAGGGCAATGTGCCGGAGAATAAACACACCAGTAACGACGTATGTATTTTCCAGGGTATCACATTGCTGTTTTGAGGTACAAAAGAGCCTGTTATAGTATTACCTCACCTACCAAATTTCAAGGTACTTCATTATGTGTTTTTCTGTTGGGACATGAGACTAGATCTGCACAACGCCTTTGCATATGAAGTAATTTTCATGTCTGAATAATAAACAGAATCGGGAAACCATGTATTTGACAGTTATATTCCACTCATTTTTTTTAAACTGAAGAACTCCACTTCTTTTTTGTCTCACAACATAGATTTGCAGCAATAATTTAAGAGGATGCTCTGCTTCTGTTTATTTACTTCACTGATGTGAAGTAACAAAGGAAAGAAGCTGGTACATCCATCTGGTCACACTACAGTTATAACTCTTGATATACCATTTAATTATCTTCCTTCTTTTTAATGAAGGTCAGGCTTGCACCCAGACTGTCTCAGAGTGGAAGGGTGAGAGATGGGGCTGCTTGCCCCAAGAGTTGAAACTGTTGGATGAGAGGGCAATCTGGCTGCAACAACTGTCATGCCATTGATCGCCAGGGTTGATTCGGCTGATCTGACTGGCTAAGCGGGTGTCCCTTGCCTCCCTCACCTCTCCATGTGCATCCCTCTAGAAGCTGCACACTCGGCGGAAGTGGACGACCATCCCATAATAGAAGGAGTGTACCGTTCTTCAGTCAAGGGTATACAGTAACCAAAACTGCTGGTTATATCCATCACCCTAGTTGGTATACGTAGCTAGTGGCAAGGGACTGTGGGAGCTGCAGTCAAAATGTATCAAGGACTACATGTCCCTCATCCTTCTGTTTGGGGCAGGAGACCTTCCATAGCAATGGAGCAGTCACAGCGATATTCTCTACCAATCATCATCTATAAACATTTAGATTTGGTACGCGGTGAATTGTTAACCCAAGGACACTCTTGGCTGATCTCAAGAAACCCTGTTACATTTTCATCTACCTGTTAGATAATATATTGTATTTGCTTCAGCTCCAGATAAGAGCAACGAGGTCACGAGATACGTGCACGTCTAAGTTTCAACAAACTTTTCAAAGTGGAATTTGAAGCCCAGCTTTTTGGTGTGAGTTGTGTCCTTACCTGTTTTGCCAAACTTTGTTTTTACATATTTTTATTATTCATATTGCCTTCAGATATCATTCCATGAATGTAACTTCTTCACCACAAGAGAAGTCCCCAGTTTTTCCTGTTTTCTCTAGCCTCCTGCCACCCTCACGTGTCCTTGGGCCTTCTTGACGGCTGGTGGCCCTCAATGGCTACACCAACTGTTGTTCCTTTGATGCAAGCAATTTCTGCACATACAACCACACAGGATACATGTAAATATTTTAAACCCAGTTTTTGCCTGTGAATATGCAAACTGGCAGCTATACAGGCAGCAGCTTTTGAAATTAGTCAGCTCCTCTTTTTTTTCAACAGTTTCTGTTTGCATGAACATCCTTGAAGGGAAATTGACTGGGCCAGTTGCTTATGCAGCAAATCTATCATATCAGACTTTTAAACTAGTGGTTCAGAATTTCAGTAAAGGAAGGTTAGATTTTCCACTCAGAGTTGATGACTTGGTTGAAAGAACTGTAGCTGTTAGCAAATGTCTGTGAAATCTCGTATTGTAAATTTGCTAAAGAAATAACAGGAGGCATGCTTAAGCTAAGGAACTCTGCATAAGGTTGTATTTTTAACCACATCGTTATTAGTTTCAAAATGGAAAATCTGTACAATGACTAAAGACTGTCAAATTATGCTCAAGGAAGAGTTGAAATAATGCTTCAGTTCTCAGTGGGTTTCAAAGGTTTCTTGGTTCTCAGCTGAAATCTGGTTCAAAATCAGGAGAGAGAATTGTTTTTGACCATTCGCTTTCTGTGTCCTTGATTCAGAACTGTACTTTTGGCAAAAGCCTATATTGTTTCAAACATGGGTACAGGATTTCCAAACATACACAAGTATCAGAATAAACCTGTGTTTATGGTTCATTCTTTAACCATAGTTTAAGCTAAACTGAGTTCCCAGAGACTGAACATAACAAGGAGCTCAAGGCACTTCTATTCTAGAAGCAAACACTTCCAGACCAGTTTCCACGGTCATGTGGCCAGCGCGACTAGACACGAAATGCCGTTATCTTCCCACCGTAGTGGTACCTATTTATCTACTTGCATTTGCATGCTTTCGAACTGCTAGGTTGGCAGGAGCTGGGACAAGTGACGGGAGCTCACTCCGTTGCGTGGATTCTTTATGGCTGCAGTGGGAGATCATGGGATGACTATCAGCAGATGAACCTGAATGAACCACACATGTCACAGCAAAACAGGGTGGGATTCATACAGCCCATTGGTGGTGTATAGGTCAAAGGCCATTTTGCAGCCCCTCCAAGCATCCAGAATATTTGCATAGCAAATTTCACTGGCAAAACACATTACTGAATTTTGATAATGATTGGGGGAGTGGAATAATATTGAGTGAACACTTTGCTTGCTTTAGATGTCTTGTAGCAACATGCCATAAAGAAATGACTTTAAAGAGGGGGAAAAACCCATAAAATAGTGTACTGCATGAATGAATCTTACCAGCAAACTACTACAGTACAATGTGTGGCTTGTAGGTTTTCATGCAGCCTAAATGTGGCTCATCCCACACCCATTTTTAAGGCTCAAAAGTATTCTTCGGCCTTCAATGGGGTGCGACATCCAATTGGCCATGTTTTGAAAGTTCCCCAAAAGTTTGGGTGCTCGTGGGATCATGAGTGTTTTTCCAGTTTTTTAAAAATGAAATTAAAACAAAATGGTGGGAGTTGCAGGAGTGAATTAAGGATGCATGCACCCCTGGATCTCTCATGGTGGTCTAGGTAAAGGTAAAGGTTCCCCTTGGCATTTAGTCCAATCGTGTCCGACTCTAGGGTGCGGTGCTCATCCCCGTTTCCAAGCCGGAGAGCCAGCGTTTTGTCCGAAGACAGTTTCCGTTGTCACGTGGCCAGCGTGACTAGACACGGAACGCTGTTACCTTCCCACTTTGGTGGTGCCTATTTATCTACTCACATTTGCATGCTTTCAAACTGCTAGGTTGGCAGGAAGTGGGACAAGCAATGGGAGCTCATTTCATTGTGTGGATTTGATCTTACAATTGCTGGTCTTCTGACCTTGCAGCACAGAGGCTTCTGCGGTTTAACCCTGATTTAAAGCACTTGATTTTTTTCTCCTAAGATTGTTGTCAAAATTTGACAGTGCAGTTTGTCACCAAATTTCAGTTGCCTATGGCAGATCTTGCAGAGATAAATTGCCTTTGATTGACACACCAAAGGGCACCTAACCCTTGACAAGGCCCATGTTTAGGTATCATTTTGTAACCTAAATCATTATGTTGCCCTCCTTTAGTAAAATATTGCAGAGGAAGATTTAATGTATTCACTGATGTTTAGGGTGAACCTGAGGTCCAAACACCATGGTACATTATGCAGACTTTTTAAAGAAGCATGCTTAAACTCATAAGAGTTCTATGAAACCACCAACCTGTTGATTGCAAATGCATATTTCAAACAACCAGATGACTGTACATATGGAGATCACCAGATGGTCAATACAGAAATCAAATGCACTACATGACTGAAGCAGAAAATAGAGAAGCTGTATTCTCTCTGTCAAAACAAGATCAGGAGTAGATTGTGGTACTGATAATGAACTGTTAATACCCAACATTAAAGTTGAATAAGAACAACAAAACAATTGTACTGCCATAATAACATTTGAACAACGTTCTTGATTAATTTAAAGTCCACATAAAGAACAATTTTGCATTACTAAACTCAGTTGACCATGAACCAGAAGAACTAAGATATCATTAGGGAAGAATGCAGGAAGTCAATTCCTGTAGTGAAAAGAAAAGAAAAACCTAGATGGAACGATGGAAGAAACAATGTATTCTTGAAGGCTTGGAAGAACGATGGAAGAAACACTTAAAACTATAAAGAACAAGCGAAGGACATGACTTAAGTATGGGTTGGCATGCATATGTGTGGTATGGGAAATATAAGGAACAATAACACTTTACGGAACATATTGTAAGGAAAGCATTAGGCTTAGTGTGGCATAAATTTCAAGCACAAACCTACAAGAAAATTCCAATAAAGCTTCCGTAAAAGCTCCTATAGAAGCTTTTACGTTGAAAGTGTTGAATCAGAAAGGAATGTTACTAACATATAAAGAATTACTTAACAGAGAACAAAATATAAAAAATAAGCAAGAATTAGAGGAACTAGGGGTGGCGACAGATTGGTGGTTAATGAATAAACTAGAATCAAGATATTAAAAAGATAAAAATATGGGCTTCTCTGTGGGTGAAGTCCAGGTGGACAAACTGTGGATTTACACTGATGAGAAAATAATAAAGAAAATGTATACATCCCCCATCCTGTCTAATGTTTCTTCCCTCATTTAAAATTGTTGTAGTTACATTGTTATATATCTGTTGTAAGCCGCCTAGAGTGGTCCTGAGGGACTAGATAGGCGGGATATAAATAAAATAAATAAATAAATTCTGGAGGATGAGAGGATAAAGGAGACGATAAAACGGGCAAGTAACTTTGGTTATAATATTGATATTGATCATTGGACAATGATGTGGAAAGAGTGTTATAAAATGATTAAGCTGGTAAACTTAAGAGAAAATATCCTCAAAATGTTTTACAGATGGCACTACACCCCTGTAAAGCTGGCAAAAATGTCAGAGGGTAGCAGCAATATTTGCTGGAAATGTAAAAAGAAAAAAGAAAAAAGGTAGGAACTTATTATCATCTGTGGTGGACATGTGAAAATGCCAAACGTTATTGGTTACAGCTGTGGAAAATAATGAAAGGAGTCACTCAACAGAAATTAAATTCCAAACCTGAAATAGCACTACTAAATAGTATGCCAGAAATTACGGATAAGAAAATTAAATATTGTTTGATGTATATATTTATAGCGCCTAGGTTATCCTGGGCCCAAAAATGGAAAAGTGAAGACATACCTACGATGGAGGAGTTCCTGAAGAAGCTATTGGATATTGCAGAACTAGACACACTCTCAGAAGCACTACGAGAACAACCAAGGGACTATGCAAAACAAAGTTAATATATGTTTGGGCCTAGGGACAGATCAAAGCTTAGGGAAAAATGATTTATGTGTGTTTTTTTTCAATGCTCTCTGGAAACTTGGGAAATTTGGGACTTAATGAGGTTGGAATCTCTGTCCTCAAAAGGGGGAGGGGGGATTTTTTTTTCTCTCATTTCTTTTTCTATTTTTTAAAATCTTATACTGTATTTTGTTTGTAGCTGGTAGATTTATATGTTCAAATAAAAAAAACTATAAAGAACAGGCAAGAAGCAAAAGTAAAAAGTGACAGAAATAGGGTCAGGATCCCCAAATTGCAGCTTTTCAGCAACTGTCATGTAGAGACAAAAGAAAACTATTACAATAGTACAGTGCAAAGAAATCAAGGAGAATAACAAAAGGGGGGGGGGGGACAAGAAATCTCTTCCAGAAGATTCAAGAAAATATCAAAGAGAAATTGAAGCCTGGATTAGGAATGCTGAAAGACGAGAAGGGAAGTGCACTATCTGACCAGGATAAAACAAAGAGAAGGTTTTATATGTTTTGACATATAAAGCCCTAAACGGCTTGGGCCCTGGATACTTGAAGGACCGCCTCCTTCCATATGAGCCTACCAGGCTGTTAAGATCTAGCCAGGGGGCCCTTTTGAAAGAGCCATCCCTCAAGGAGGTAAGAGGGATGGCTTGTAGACAAAGGGCCTTCTCGGCAGCTGCCCCCAGACTATGGAACGCCCTCCCAACTGAAATTCGCCTGGCGCCGACACTGATGATATTTCGGCGCCAGGTCAAAACCTTCCTGTTCCAGAAGGCTTTTAATTGAAATAACATTAACTGTGGGTCTTAATGATGGCAATTTTAATTGTATTTTTAATTGTATTTTAATTGTATTTTAACTGTATTTTAATCATTTTATTTTATTGCATTGAATTTTAATTGTTGTAAGCCGCCCAGAGACCTTTGGGTAGAGTGGGCGGCATATAAATTAAATAAATAAATAAATAAATAAATAAATAAATAAATAAATAAATAAATAAAGGTAGAAGATCTGTACACAAGAGATAAAAGGGGTGCATTAGAAAAGGGCAAAAACAAGTCAAACACTTAAAAAAAACAAAACAAGATAAACCATTATTGATTGTTGAATATTTTCAATAAAGAAAGAGAAGTGAAAGAATAAGTGCCTGTGTAAATAGATTAACACGATTTCTGCCTCTGTAACTGTCCAGGAAAGTGTCTTGACAACCTTTATTAAAAGCAAACAAAAATTCACCTTTAAAGCATTTTTGATATGTCCGGGGAGGACAGCAAAAATGACAAAAGATTCAGAAGCCAAGTCTTATGAGGGACAGCTGAGGTAACTGGGTAAGTTTAGCACGGAGAAGACTAGGAAGGCGAAGCCACCTGAAGCCACCTTGACAGACTGGGGCACTGAGGGCGAGGGAGGAATCAGGGAAGACTGAGCTAAATGGTCCTCTTAAGGACAGGTCCCAAACCAATGGATACAAATCAACAAAGACTCCGTTTTCAACAAACCTTGAAGAACGTCCTGGCAGGAAGTGCTGTTCCAGCAATCAGCTGCATTACCTCAGTAGGTGATAGACTCCCTTGTTTGGTGTTTTTAAACAGAACAGGGATGTAGCAAATATGCTTGAGCAGTGGGTTTCCTGCACCGAGAGGTAATCGGACTTGATTGGTTGTGGTGTCCCTTCCAGCAAAATAGTTCCATGATTCTAGGACTCGAAAGGTTTATTCCAATACAAGGGGTTTCAATTTGAAGAACTGGCCAGGGCTATCTATGAAGCCGGGGGGTGGTTCCCAGCTCCAGGGATGTTGGTAAGACTTTGGGACCGAGTCCAAAGTCTGAGTGGAAGTCTTTGGGACCTGGTCTCGAACCCCAAGCTCCAGGTCTTTGGCCCCGCCCCTGAGGCTTGGGATTCAGGACTCACTCTGCACATGTGCTGCCCAGCTGATAGGCCAGCACATCTGGAGAGAAAGTGATCCTATGAGTGTAGCCCCACCATGACCCCCATCACCATCAGCCTACCTGCTGCTCCCACCCTCCTCCCTGATTTTTACAGGATCCATATATGCATAATTTTTACCTTTCCTCAGTTCTTGGGATATTTATAGCCTTTCTCCAAGAGGCATTTGGGATACACATTCTGAAATCTGGAACTTAAGACTGGAATTTTGCCATGAGTGTAAAAAGCAATCAATCAAGCTCATTCAAAGCTGCATCACATAATTACAAATTATATACATAGGATAAATCAAGGTTGTTTGCCAAAGGACTTTTATTTTATTTTTAATTGTGAGCTCGGTTTTCAGCATTAAGTATGCAAGAAACCCCAGTAAGATTTTAAATATGTGTTGGATATCCATTTCTGACTAATCCCCAGCTAGCTGCATGTTTTTTATATCCAGGCAGCTTATAACTCTTATTAAGGTAACAGAAAGCTGTTACCTTAATAAGAGTTATAAGCTGCCTGGAGGGACCATTAAATGGGAAAGTACCCCTCCAGCTTCTGTCCTCAGAAGATGCTGTTGGCAACTTTGAGTGGAGAGCATTAATGTCTGCAGTTCCACTGGGCCTTCCAGCAAAGACAGACTTTTTGCAATTCACGTCGGTAGTAACTCAAGTGGTACATTTGTTCGTCAAAACACACTTTACCCATCACATGTGATATTTTCCCTATCACCCACATGAGGCAAGGCTTGGATTGATACAAAATGAGATGAATTCCATAACTTTGCAAGGACTGTTTGTTTGTTTGTTGTTGTTTTTTGGTGCCCTCCTGAAGGGATTGGCATGTTTCTTTGTGGGATGGGGTTCAATACAGGGATTGCCTTTTAAAAATTCCTCTTCTGGGACTGTTCTTCCTTGCTTCCCAGCATGTGCCCAGAGCCCAGGCTGGCAACACACCCTGTCTCTGGCCAAATTCTTTGCTATACGAGCAGGGAGTACACCCTGGCCAGGACGAGGGCCAGCTGAAGAAGCTGCCAATGTTGCTGTTACTCCATGTTGCCACCATACAAGACGTTCTGCTTGCTGTTGTTCCCTGAGGCAAGGTGGGAATGCAGTAACTTGACAAAGAAAGAACTGGTTTCAGGCTTTGTACGTATTACGAAGGGTTTAATTCTGATTCTTAGTGTTGAGTGTGCTTTGAATGTTAAAACAATTGTCAGTATTGTCTCTGTGTATTAACATCATCCCTCCTGGTCCTCATGCTGACACTCGCCACCCTAACTCTGCATGCCAGTTTTGCCAGCTGGTGCTCCGGCTCTTTCCTGCTCTTTCTACCCTCGCAGCTCAGATTTCTGTCCAATCCCCTGGCTGCTTGCTGAAAGCAGGGGTTTGGGGTAGGAAGAAATGTTTGCTCCCATTCTGCTTTCAACTACACTGTTCACTCAGTAGACCAAAGCTACCAGGCTGGCAGCTTATAACTTTCATCATCATCATCATCATCATCATCATCATCATCATCATCATCATCATCATCATCATCATCATCATCATCATCATCCTGTGCTGTCAGGTCAATTCTGACCCTTTTCAGGGTTTCCTAAGTAGAAAGTACTCAGAAGCAGTTTCCCATCCCCTTCTTCTGGGGACTGTGCAGCTTTTGCCCAAGGCCACAACAGGCTCTACTCACAGGGAGGCACCATGAGGAATCGAACTCTCACCCTCTGGCTCTGTAGCCATATACCTAAACCACTGAGCTATCCAGCCAGCCCACCCTATCCATAAGTCAGAACTGACTTCACTGCACATGATTGTGACCTCAAGATGTCAATAAATCTACTCTAGTCAGGACCATCCCCCCCCCCCACAAACACACACAGTTTCCCCATCAAATGGGGCTGCTGGAAAGGACTGCCATTACTGCTACAGGGTGTGCATATATGCATCTTCTTTTTGCTTTTATTCAGTTGTCTGACCCCAAAGGACACATGTGTAAATGGCTAAACATTATTCTCTTAGCCTATCAGGTAAAGGCGTTAATCCCTGTACTTTAGTTTTCCAACAACAACATTATCAAGCATGCAGCAACAAAACCACATTCTGCCATTATGCACAGACCAAACCTGGCTCTAGCAACCCGGTG
This sequence comes from Pogona vitticeps, assembly GCF_051106095.1. NCBI lineage: Eukaryota > Metazoa > Chordata > Lepidosauria > Squamata > Agamidae > Pogona > Pogona vitticeps. Next base: position 146,038,473 of record NC_135783.1, on the reverse strand, counting down.
ACAGTTGATAAATGTCCTTTTTATCAGCTTTTTTCTCTTGTTAGAAGCAGAACTGTCAGAATGTTACAATGATAATAAACCACTGGAAAGGGTGCAGCTGAGAGATGGGAAGAAGTTCCGTTCACTGTTCACTATCGCTAATCTTCCTGCTTGGCACCAGAACATCTGCATTTGTTTACTCTGCACCAGTGGTTCTTAACCTGGGCGATAATGCCCCCCAGGGGGCGATTTCATTTTTCAGGGGGGCGGTAGAACGAAAAGGGGCGGCGTGGGGGCGCTGGAGCAGAAGGGGGGCGGTAGGGGGGCGCTGGAGCCAGCCAAACCTGTGAAGATGGCTGTAGCCTTTTTACAGTGTGCATGAACATATATTTTCCTCCAATTTTAATTTAGTTTCAGACTTTTTGTCTTGAAATTTTTAGTTCCTGCATTTGTTTTTATGCCCCTTTTATATTTCTTTTTGGGTCTTAAAATTCACTTGCAACTAAATCATTAAATGTTACTTTTTGGGGGCATTTCATTTTCTTGGAATTTAATTTTGTTTTCAGGGGTCATTGGATTTAAGTGTAATAAATAAATAAATAAATAAATAAATAAATAAATAAATAAATAAATAAATAAATAAAGATATCACCGCGGGGAGGGGGGCGATGATAACTTCCTCAATGGCCCAAGGGGCGTTTCTTTCAAAACGGTTAAGAACCACTGCTCTGCACAAACTCTGTGGCGAGGTACCTGCTCTCTCTTTCTGGCCTTGATCACACAAGGCTGTGTGTGAAGAAAACAACTGGTAGGAAGAAGATGCAAACACATAAATTACTTCTTCTGCTGAGGCTTGCTATTCTAAAGAACCACCACGTATTCTGGAGGACGTGGTATAGGGTAATTATAAAATTCTGTGTGATGTGGCACCTTTGGATTGGTGGTAAAAGGTAAAGAAAGGAACCCATTTCAAAGATGAAAAAAACAGATAATCACGATGTTTCATTTGCTGCACATAAATCCTTTTCTTTCACAAACTTCTATGTTGTCTGGGGAACCCGAATAACTATTACTGTAAAAATGGACACTTGCTGTTAATCAGAGATTTGTTAGGTGGGCCCACAACAGCAATGTGTTTCTGGAAAATAATTATCAGTAATGAAGCAGTAAAATCCGACACACAGAAACTCACCTTTACAGTCCCCTTAACTATGTCCCCCCCCTCCAAAAAAAGAGTCCAAAAAAAATGCAAGCACCTGTATTGAGCCATACCAATAACCAGTTTGGGCACTTTAAATCACCCCTAGCATTCAGTCACTCCTGAATTAATGGATCTTAGTTACCTATTTCCACCCAGTCACCCCTACCCCAAATACTCTGCATCGTTGTGAGCTATCCCTGTTACACTGTTGATGGAAAAATTCATGCTTCCCCCAGTTGCTCTCAGGAATGCAGCTAAACTCCGAGGGAACAGGGAAGGGAGATGGTATCATCATCACCCCTGCTAATCTAAAAAACCCCGTACCAGAATCCCGTTTGGTTGTCCCACTCATACAATGGACTGTTGCATAAGCAGTCTGACATTTTCCAATCCTGCCCAAGGACGGATCTAGTACCTCCTCTTGCAAAAGGAAGGCCTATTCATGCCCACAGAGCAAGCTCTGCTTGCCCAGCGCCAAACTGGAGGTACACAGAACTCCGTCGGCGGAGCATTCTTCCATTTTGACTTCAACCCTGCAGGTCCTATTGCAATGGTTTTTATGATCTACAGTAGGTTATATGTATTAGCTCCTTCCAGATTTACCCTATGTATTATATTGTGAATTTAAGCCCATACCAGCAGAAATAGTCCCACCCAGGCACATTGTCCTCTCAGTCGGCATCTTCACCCAATATTTTCAGTGTCTGATGACATCCTCCTCCCCCCCCCAACGGAACAGAGGATTAAAAAAAGAAAAAGGGTTCTATCATTTTCACTCTAATAGAGTTCCGTATGTGCTTGCCGTCACTCCATGCTTTAGAGGCCACGGCATTTGTTATGAAATACACAGCAAAGTCATTGGATTCTTCATGTGATGAATCATTTCAGCTCTAAATTAAAATCTATCTATCTATCTATATATATCATCACGATTAGTAAAAGTGACCATTCATAGTTTCTTAGCTCTGTGCACAATTAGGATCGTATGGTCAGTTCTCAAGGCCTCTTTGCAGCATACCTTAAACAACAGAGAGGTTAGTCTGGCTAACATACATAACAGGTTTTGGAGGAAGACAAAAACCCAAGTTTTTCTGCATACAGAATCTGAACAAAGAATGAAGATATACGTATTTGGAAGCTTTGCCTCTTATGTCCGAATAGGGCATGGGTAGTCAGGTACTTTCCAGACAACAGAAGAACATGAGCATTAGGGGAAAATGGGAAGCAATGGGAATTGAGCTAAACCACAGCTACAGTTCAGCCAAGCAACCACAGTATCCCAGATTAGGCCAAGAATAAGATGGATAATTTAGGGGTCCTACACTAAGGCCAAAGAACACCAAGGAAGTCGGAAAGAGTGCTTTCATACTCACTATTGACAGAGTTACTCTAACAGCAGTTCTCATAACAGCACTTCTGTTTGGAGGAACTGTACAGCTATATTTTAAATAAGTAATTTAAAATGCAACAACAAAACATGAAGTTAGTAATCTGTTGCAAAAATAATTTCTTTTGCATCCTATTTGGGCAGTGTCATTCTTTAGTAGCAGTAATTTCTCTTGCAGGTTGTTGTTCATTTTCAGTTATCCTTCACCGGGGAAAACAGCTTACATCAAACTTAGAAAAAAATAGATCAATGCTGACATCTTGTGGGAGAGCCTGTGATTCCAGGAGAATTGCCTCTTCCACTCGATGACAAACCAAAGGGCAACATTTGCATAGATCCTCAGTTCCCAGCATAGGTTACAGTTCTAACCTTTGCATTCCAAATTACACAGTAAAGCAAGCATAAAAAGATTTTAACACATCTACAGACATTTATACATTTAAAATATCAAATCTTCCAGGCAGAAAATTAACATTTCCCCCCTATATGCACACAGAGGCTTCTGTAGAGATATCTATGTTTGGCTGAAACACAGTTTCTACAGCTAAAAGCCCACCTTTCCAGAGTTAACAATCCTGGGATTTCTTTAAACACGTTCAACAAAACATACTTACAAGGTTGCTCTGCACAGCTTTGTGCTAAATGTACTAATATCAGAGTGATTTCTGAGGGCGTGTGAGAGTGAGGCTCATGTGCCTCTTCAGCACCTATTAAGCTCTATCTGTAGGGGTGGTGCTGCAGGTTAAACCACAGAAGCCTCTGTGCTGCAAGGTCAGAAGACCAGCAGTCGTAAGATCAAATCCACGCCACGGAGTGAGCTCCCGCTGCTTGTCCCAGCTCCTGCCAACCTAGCAGTTTGAAAGCATGTAAATACAAGGAGATAAATAGGGACCACCTTGGTGGGAAGGTAACAGCGTTCCGTGTCTAGTCACGCTGGCCACGTGACAATGGAAACTGTCTTCGGACAAAACGCTGGCTCTACGGCTTGGAGACAGGGATGAGCGCCATGCCCTAGAGTCAGACATGACTGGACTAAATGTCAAGGGGAACCTTTTACTATACTGTAGTTCCATTTCTCCTTCCAATGATCAGTGGTTCACTGTTAATATCTGAATTCAGACATACATCCAAGGGACACTGTATAGTTTACAATCCTAGCTTATTTTCCTTAACTAGTTAGCTGCTTTCCTGTCCTGGTTTTCCTAAAACTATACGGTACAGGGTTTTAGATTGACTGAATCATTTTTTTGTTGTTAGTTTGAAAACAACAGTAAATGGCTACATCAGAGGAGGAAGGGCTGAGTAGCAAACATGAGACTCACTCTGGTTCATTTCCGCAACTAAACTGTGATTTAGAATTATGTTCAAGTGTGCCTACAGAAAACAACATGGAGGACCAGTAACATTAATTCTTTTAATATTTTTACTTCATACTTTAACCATAAAACTTTAGCTCTTTCATCGGAGAACTGTAACTGTATCTGGTCCCTTGGAGATATGAATATGATTTCATGCCTCCCTCTCTTCAGACTCACGAAGACAATTAACTCACAATGAAAAATAAGAAGAGGGCATAATCACAATTCTATTCTGTCCCATTTTTCAACCCTCCACCTTTTTGGCCAGTATAAACCTGCTACTGAGGTCTAATGCACCCCATTAAAGTTCTAGCAGGAAATAGACATATTTTCATTTACAGTGGTGCCTCACAAGACTAAAGTAATTTGTTCCGCGAGTAGCGCTGTCTTGCGAAATTTTTGTCTTGCGAAAAGCAGTTTCCCATAGGAATACATTGCAATGCATTCCTATGGGAACCTCACAAGACGAATGAATTATGTCTTGTGAGGCATCGGTCTTGGGGGGGGGGGAAGTCTTGCGAAGCATGGCCATAGAAGAAGCCATCTTGCGAGGCACCACAGCGATCGCAAAAAACATTCGTCTTGCAGGTTTTTCGTCCCGCAAGGCACCACTGTACAAAGTTTAGTTTAGTGAGAGAACATAGTTACAACGTATCAGCATCACGCCCCACAAACACAGTCCAACACAGACAGCATGGATTTGATTTAAATCACAATTTAAATTTTTAAAATGATTTTCTGACATTAAAGAACATTTTTTAAAAATTTAAATCAGTTTGATTTGAAGAAACCAGATTCTTATCCATCCGGAACACAGGTATTAGTATGGTTCATGAGACCCCCACAGCATTAACAGGAAAATCAAGACAGAATTCCTAAAATGTGCAGGGTTAAAGGCAAATAACAGAAGGGGCCCAGAAGGACCTCATCAGCCCCATAGGCTCCCCAACCTAAGTGGACATTATAAATGTTAGGAAAGAGCCAACATAAAATAAGGCTAATCTCCTAGGATAAAATTTAGTCCTGGCATTCAGTAAGTTCCAGTACTTTCTCTCCTCTCTCTCTCTCTCTCTCTGTGTTTAACTGAAAAATTTGGGGAGATGGAACTGCACATGACAACTGAGCAAAGTAGTTTTGAGCAAAACACACAGCAGGATATGGCTCTGATTTGCTGAAGAGTTCCACAAATATTTCAAGCTGTCGTTGGAGCCCACAGCAAATCCATTAACACAGGAGTGTTAGTATTTATAAGGCTCTTCAGTATGAGGTCACACAGTACCATGTCTTCTCGACATCAGCTCTGGGAGTAGCAAGTTTGGATCAGAACCAGCTTTTTGGCAAAAACAGCTGATTGAATGAATGTATAACAGCAGAAGATAAACTAAGGAAGACCAAAAAAGAATCTGCAGCCTTCAAACATTGCTGGACTCCAAGTCTCACCAAGCATCGGCAATGGTCAGAGATTACAAGAGATGCAGTCAGATAACATCTGGAGAGCAACCCCTCCTCTGGAACACAGAGCACAGCTTTTTGTTGCTGCAGTATTCTCATACCATTCATATCTTACTGGAAAAGGTTTTATTAAGTTTTGGTAACAATCTGAAAGCATGCTGGGGTTTCTCTTCCATTTAAGTCACAAAATTTTTAATTGAAATAATATCAGCTGTGGGTCTGATGGCAATTTTTAGAGTATATACTTTAATTGCATTTTAATAATTTTGCCTTTTAATTGTATTTTAAATGTTGTAAGCCGCCCAGAGACCTTCGGGTAGTGTGGGCGGCATATAAATAAATAAAAAACCCTGAAAATACAGACAGATAAACATAGACAGAAGCACCCATCATGATGCTGAAAAATGTATCGCAGACCAAGCTTTGGCAGACCATGGCCAAAGTCTTCTTGCATAGCTACACAAATTGCGTAACTTTTGGACACAAATTTCCTCAAAGGAAGACATCACTGTAAACATTACCAATTTGACTATCAATCACACAGTTCAATGCGCAACAGATAATGCCTATGGTGCTTTCTTAATTTGAGGCAATTTGCCTCCAAAAGTTACACTATTTGTGTTACTAGGTAAGAGGATTTTGATCTATGAATAATAATTGCCACCAAGAGCTTTGTATGACTATAAGTCCTCCTCCTATGGATTCATTTAACTTCCAAATATAATTAGCTAAAGAGCAGGAAGGGGTGTCTTAAGAATGTGAATGGAGTTAACAGAGATGGACAGTTCCAACTGTTCCTTGAACAATCTGAATGCATCTCTTTTCTGCCAATTCTGTATTTAAGAAATGTGGATCTCCAACTTTTCCTAAAATGACAACAATGGCGAACAGTTTTAAAAATACTTTTTATATAGTCATCTGTTTTCCAGATTGGATATATAACAATCCAGTGGCATTTACATAAAATTAGTGTTATTGTTGATGTTTTATTTTCACTTTGACAGAGTCTTGCTTTTAGCCAAGGCTTCCTTCTCATGTGCTTCAATTTCCTTAAGCAGCTCTTCTTTTTCCTTAAAGTAATCCCGAAACCAATGAATGTGTTCCACCTTTTCTTTAACACTCAAGTATGGATTTTTGGAAAGTCCACAAGTCACAAGCTCCATGAAATGACGAATTGGGCCTTCCTTAGGAAATTCGTCCAAGTATTTTTCCAGAAATATATGCTCGTGAAATTCAGCATCATCCACGAATCCTAAAGAAGTCAATAACACAAAAACAGTCAGAAATCAATCCTGCTGGAAAACAAGCATTTTGCTATTCTCCAGAGAATGAATACAACTGAGAATGAATGGCATACCACCTCAAAATATGCCAGCCTCTCTCCAACCACCACTTCTATCCTTCTTTTCCCCAAAAGAACCTGCATTTTTGCAGTAAGGACAAAAAAAGTCTTCCACTCAATTTCCTAGTTTGTCCTCTCACAGGATAACTTTGGATCACACAGGTCTCCCTGAACAGTCTCTAACAATGCATTTGAATTCTGTCTCACAAAAGCAACCAACAAAGCCACAGGAATGAGAATGGGCATTAAGAAATGGTTTAAAATAATCTGTAACCTATATTCATTAGGCACCTTCAGAATCTTAAGGGCTTTGTTAAACTTGTAAAACATTTGGGAAATTCTGTAACATCCCTGACTTGGGGGGGGGGAGCAACTCTCTTTGCCACTCCTTCATGCCAGCTGCAGGATCAAAGGGGCCTTTAAAGTGCTGGATCCCATCACCTATCTGAAAATATTAAATTCACGACAGCCATATGACTGAAGTCAGTCTGCAGGTATGACTAGTATATTCCCCAATGAGAAAATCCCTTTGGTTTAAAGCAAAAACGTAGGATTGAAGCTGTACCCCAACAGCTAGGCCATTCAGACCACAGATCAGCCCTCTTCCACCTCCCTTAAAACATAGGCACCCCATCCACTCTTCTTTTACCTTAATTTCTACCCCAAATAAACACACAAAATGAGCTCTGATTATTTAGGAGTATGCCTGTTAAACAGAAGGGCTCGAATCCTGTTCACTCACATGACTGTACAAGAGCAATTGTGTGAGTGTTTCTTCCCCTTCAGAAAACTCTTTTTTGTGTGAATGGGGAAGGGTTGCCTATAAAATCGGCTGTGCTTACACTCATGTGATCAGCTGCATGAAGGGGAGCCTGCCAGAGGGGGAAAAACACAGCACAACTTCCACGACATAGATGCAAAACCCGGATGAAATGTTTGCCAACAAGACTCGCTTTCTCCAAATACCAATTGATCGGACCAGGCTAGTAAGGCTTGTGAGACTAGAGACAGGACAGTGCTATAAATCTAGCATTTGTACATGTGGACGCTGTCATTTCCGTTCTTCCACAGCACTAGTGATGCGCTGTATGGGGAACAGAGTGGCTACTGGGATCCTACTATAGTTTTTATTTTGGGTAGCCATCAAGGAAACTCCCCTGCTTTCTAAAACACAGGAACACAGAGATGGGAAAAGAAAGTCTGTTGCTACTGAACAACTTAGAATTTTGTTAGTTTGTAAAATCATATACAAGGAGCAATCAACTTACAACAAAGCACCTGGGACTCAACCAATTTCTCTCCAACAGC